>NW_025335268.1:85683388-86098499 GCF_004798865.1 Varanus komodoensis
GGGGGGGGTCTCTTTAAAATATTATCTTCTATCAGATCAGCAGCTCTTTGACAAATCAACACCCCTGTTTTACTTTTTTAAATCTTGTGTTCTTCTTCTTAAGCACAGCTCACTGGGGACAATCCGACATAGAGTTAATCTTGCCCCAACCCCCTGATGTCAACGGCTTAAGTATGCTGACCTGGATCATGTCCAGTCTGTTTTTAAAATATTGTTTGCATTTTGCACAACAATGCATTCTAGAAAGCTACAAAATGCTAATGTGATATCCAGCCACTTGGATTTTTCACAATTTGGAGCAAAATATAGTTGTTCCTTGCTTTCTAAATTACATATTAATTACATTACTTTGTTGTTCAAACAGATTCATTGAAGACTTGCCTTGGGTGTTTGGTGGGCATACATCAGCCATTTAGCTGAGCAGTGTTCAACATCCTAATTTATTCAGGCTACAAGCAGTGAAAGCATTTTACAGCCACACGGGTTCCGTAATTCTTGAGACCGGCTTTCTCTTCTCTCCCGCCTTTTCTTTGTGACTATTAAATTGCTGCATTTCTATTACATTTGTGCCGTGTAGCTCCTGCATTATCCGAAACTGGGATTCTACACCCCCCTACTGGAAGGACTGATTTTAAAATGAATGCAATTTCAATGCCGCAAGCAAATCTAAATAATGATATCTCTTGCACATTGCTCTCCATTGTGGCATATTGCTATGGAACGCTTGGTGCAAAGGAATATTTTAAAATGTTTCCGACTGTATGAAGAAAAATATTAGTCTGTTACCAGAAGGGCATTTTCTGTGGATTTGTACAAAGGCTCTCTAAGAGTTTTCAAAGTAAGAAAGATGGGGTCCTGTTGAAGTGATTCAGAAATGGGTTTCAAGGAGGGTGAGGACACTACCTCCCTGCCATCTCATTTGTTACTGTCTACCATGAAGGGGGACCTGGTGAAGCGAAGAGCTACCTTTGTCTGTGGAGGATCTCCGTATCATCCAAATTCTGGATTGTGAAGAGAGTACCCCTGGATTCAGGAGGGATTGTACGGAGGGCAACGAGAGTAGCAGAGTAGCAAGGGCCATGTGTCGGGAGTGCCTCCGTTTTCACCCTCCATTTCAGAGAGCTCTTGGTGGCAGCATTCCAGCTGAAGGTGGAGCCAAAGCTGGAAGGGGACTGCCAAAAATACACCTGCTTATCTTAACCCAAAGATCTTTCTGCCAGTAATTAAGCCATAGGAGGTGTGGGGGCACTTTGCCAGGACAGAAAAGAATGCACAAAAGCCAGAAGACCACAAATCAATGAACACTGATGGGGCATGAGAAAAGGGGCCTGGTCCTGCTGTATTAGTATATAACAACACTGTATTATATTGCATTTCTATCCCACCTTTTGTGAGGCATCCGAGGCAGCTTACATAGCTCCATTTTATCCTCACAACCACCACCCAGTGAGGTAGGTTAGACTGAGAGTGAGTGACTGGTATGAAGTCACCCAGTGAGCTTCATGGTCAAGCGGGCTCTAGAACCCAGATCTCCCAGGTCCCTGCCAGGTCTCTGGGAGACAACCACAGGTAAGGGCTGGCAATCCCCTACCCTCAGGTGCTGTTCACAGGTGGTGGCTCTTTGGCCAGCCTCACTAGCCACCACCCATCACAACATGCCTTTCTATATTTCTTTAGAAAATCTGTCACATCTCAAAGTGGGACCTAATCTAGCAAGCAATTAAATTCTGTGGCCTGAGAAAGCTATCAGCAAAGTTTTAGGGTTTTGTTTCCAGGTCTGACCTATAAACTGACCACTATCACTCCAGTCCCACAAAGGAGATTCATATGCTTGGTTGACATAGAAGTGCAAGTTTTTTTACTATACTTATTTTGCCCCCGTTTAACTTAATGGATAAATCTGACAAGCATGACTCTTTGAAGTTATTAGTCAAACACCATGGTCAGCTTCAGAAAACATGATCACCCACATTCAAGGTTTGAGTGTGGTGGTGGTGTTGAATGGTGGGGTGTTCTTAAAACAATGGTTTTCCTGTTGTGTGAACTCAGCTAAAATATCAAACTGTGGTGAACAATCCCCAGTTCACAACCCAGCAACAAACCATGGGTTGTCCTCATGGGCTGTCTGTGGTTAACAAACCATGGCTTGTTAGTGAAGCTAAGTTCAGACAACACAGTAATCCATGTTTCAACAACCTGTACTCAACCTGTACTCAACCCTGGAGTGTAGGTTATTGCAATGTCTGAACTCAGAACCCAGTCAACAAAGCACAACTTTGGGGCGAGGGGGAAAATGTGTGCTTAAACAGTTGATGATGAACTACAAGTAAGAATTGGCATGTGCTTCAAGGCACCACTGAGAATGCCTAAAGCACCAATAGGGTAAAGCAAAATTCCCTGCTGTTGAACAACTTTTGCATTTTGGATTTATTACTGAACTGCATGCAGGAATGTTGAACTCAGGTCCACCTGGAGTCCAGCCCAGGTGGACAAGCCCACCTGGAGTCCCAATCTGTTCCTCTGGAGTTTGCCAGAAGGCCACAGCCCATTTCCCCGAGCAATGACCGTTCAGTGTTTTTTTTGGCATTTGCCCATTCATAACAGGTTGAAATGCCTATCCCAAGGCTTAGTTCCTGGAAGTAAGAGCTTTAAGGTAAACCATTAACTGGGTCCCACCCTCTTTTGGCTTTTGCCCAGCCACCACTGCAATGTGGACCCTGAGAGCGTCTTCAAAATTGAATTCAGCCCTCAAGCTGCAAGGGGTTCAAGATCTTGATCTAGATAATTATATGCATCTATATGCTTCTAATTTCGTTGATATGCCTAGAGGCCAGGCTGTGATTCATATGCCATGCACTGTATGCGCTTGAACCTCTCCTCCTCAACCTGAAGGCTATTACTCTCACTCATGACTGTCTTCAGTTCAGAGCTGCCATCTAGAAGAGTGTTGATGGATTTTTTTCTCATGGATGAAAGGTACAAGAGGGATACATTTGCCATGGAATAAAGTCAAAGTGATTCAGCTGTATGACCATTGGTTCTTCTCCCCAAAGCAACCAGGAGAATTTCCTTCATTTCCGCTGATCTGTTGAGACGACATGGAAGACCTCCAGGTTTATTAGTTGTATGAATGCAAGTCCCATGGCATGGATTCAAGGATGTTTGCCCCATTACACTACTTTAATGAATATATTTGGAATTCACTTTGTTTTCATGCTGTTACACTAAAAACAGTAGGAAATGGTAGACTACAGGGATCGACTGTAGAAATGTGCTTTTCCCAGTGAGTAAAAGGGCTGGTTTCAGCTTCATGTAATCCTCCAGGCTACCAATTACATTATTAATATTTTCCCTGGTCCAAAGTGAAGAGAAAAACACTGTTTCCAGGATAGATTTATTCTACTTAGTTATGTATTGTCTTGATGCTGTTGAGCACACACAAAGCCTCTTTTTCTTTTTTGGTAAGAGTGAAAGTAAATAATTAAGCTGGTCTCACTGGGAAGCATCTAAATCTTGTTTTTACTCCTCATGAAATTTGCATCACTGTCGTACTGTCAGAGTGGCTGCATTTTTCCTGACTAAAGAATAACATTTGGAATATTAACTATGTTGTGCAGAAACTGTGGCATTATCAGCTTTGCACCATTACAGCATACCTGCAATGCCTTTCTGGGAAGGAACTCTTAAATAATGATAACAAATTAAAAGAAAGACTCTCCTACATTAGGAATGGAAGTACTTCAAGTCATACCAGTCCTCCAGTGCCTGCCCAGGATGTATGCCGCCTGCTTTTCCTTTGTGGAATTTTGTGCTCTCACACGATGAGGCTGACACATCTGCACCAAACTTCGAAGTGCAGCTCCCAAGCATCCTTCCCCTGGACCTGGCAAAAATGTGAAAGGGGGCTCGGTCCTGGCCCCACCCGAGGGTGACCCCTTGCACACAGCCATAAACAGGACGCTCATCACCCAAAAAAGGAAAACAGAAGAGGATGCATAATATACTTTTAATCAAATGTGCACACATAAGGGCCAGAACAGATACTAATGCCTAGCAGCCCCTTTGTGTATGGGAGAGATGGGGGCACTGCCATCTGGATCTTAACCCCACCCCCAGCCCTGCAATAGGGTTCTGATCCCAGCCAGGCCCCTGTATCCATACCAGTGTTTGAATTTTTAGAAAGGTGACACTGATTTAAAGGATCGTTTCTGTTGGCCCTTAAGCTACATGTATCAGTGCAGATTTAGAAATAATTCCTAGGATCTAAATAATCTCATCATAGTGACAGGACTGACCAGGTGACCACCCAGCCCTGCTGTCTAGGAGCTAACTTTTGATGGGCAACTTCAACCCCCTGCTGTCTTGAGTTTTTAGCTAGCCTTTCAAATAAACCTTTCAAATAGAGGACGATCCTATGACCACCTTTCAAAAGAAGGAATGTACTCTGTAATGTCATCTGGTCAGCCTGATTATCCTTTCTTGTTTTGAAAATTGACCAAGAATCAGTTTCCATGAGCAAATCCCAATTGTCCTTCTGTTTTAGAAAAGATATGAATAGGTTGGAGACCCTTCAACAACTTTGAGTCTTTCTGTTTAGGTTCCTTGTACTTCTAGTCATCCACTCACATGCCGTATTTATTTATTTATTTATTTATTATTTATTTATTTATTTAGAAAATTTCTATGCCGCCCCATTCGCCGAAGCCTCAGGGCGGCTCACAACATAAATCAATTAAAATAATATAAATTAACAATATAAAATAAGTTAACAATATAAAATGAGGCCTGTAAAGCAAAGTATGAGGCCTGTAAAGCAAGGCAACAGCAATTACTCCTGTTCTCTCTAGGTTCTAAAAGTATTTGGATATTCTGGTAGCTCCCCTTACTTTCTGCTGCTGCTGCAAGACCTGTTGAGTCCACAAAGGTATCCAAAAGGAATGAACAAAGCCATTTCATTGGATGGACAGGTCTGGTTTGCCTCAAATGTACCTCCAGGAAGAAATGAGAGTTCCTCATAGAAAGCAATGGAAAAATCCACGAAGTTAAGGAAGCTTCATTTTGGCACCAGCATGACCTCCAACAAATGAACTGCATTACCAAAAAGAGGACAAACATTTGCTTAAGATTTTCATGTGCAGATTTAGAAATAAGTATCCTGTATACAGAAATGCAGCAGGTCTCACCAGGTGAGTTACCAGGTGATTTGTTTGCCTGTTCAGTTTTTGTCCAAGTGCTGATGCTTGAAGGGCAACTTCAAGGCCTTTCCCTGAAGTTTATCTTCAAGCAGTTTAGCCCGTTAAAAAGAGGACACCTTCAAAAGAATGAATGACTTTTGTCAGCTCTCTGAAAGAAAGGACAGTCCTCCATGAAAGTAGTCTTTATTTCTGCATCAATATTATTTGAACCTGATCACCAGTTGAGTTTCAGATAGTCTTGTGTTAAAAGACACGGGTTGGTGTGTATATTTGGAAGTGGAGGGTGCAAATGGCAATCTTACTTTCTAATGAAGCTGGTTAATTAGCTAGCTCATTAGGAAGGCCTGTTTATTTAGCCCTTGCTCTTATGGACTGGGTAATTTCTTATGTTGCTCTTGAAGCTTTAAAACATCTCCATGCTACAAAGGGGAGTCCAACAAATTCAGTGAAGGCAAGGTTACTAGCCCTGGTAGCTCTGTATAATCTCCAATATTAGAAGTAGCATACCTTTCCCTACTAATTGCTAAGGAGCATTAATTACATGCACGTTCTGCTGTGGATTTCCAGTAGATTCTGGCAGGCCAGAATCCAGCAGGGAAGAGAGTGCTGGACTGATACACTTTTGCTCTGACCCAGTGGGGTTCTTTTTAGGTTCTGAAGTACAGAAATCAGAACATGAAACATACTTGTTAATAATCTGCCCAGGACACAATTCCAGAGATTTGGTAAAAAGCTAACACTCCTAAATAAGTATCAGACAGATGTACTGTTCATCTCTCCGTCTTGCCCCTTTTTCTTTAGAACTGCCCTTTGAATAGCTGCCCCTGGTTATGCTTTTCATCAGTCTCCTGTGTGCTCCAACACACTAGCTCAGCCTTACAAGCATGTGAAAAATTCAAACATAATATTCAGTTCTTAGTATGAAAGTCAAAGCTGATTACAGAGCAGCATCATTGCCCTGTTTTAGAAGCCCATCTTGATGGATGTTTGGGATGGAGATATGGTTGCATTTGCAATACAGCAACTCTTTAACTATAATTACAATTACAGTATATGGTGGTATTTGTAGAATTAGGTTTCTGTGAAAAAGAAAGCCACTATATTTCACAGAAAGCTTACAAAAAAAGAAAAGAAATCTGAAGGCATTTTTAAAAATATATCACTGTTAGGGATGCTAGTCTCAGAATAATCCCTACTTCTTTGATGCTTTTATTCATCCTATTATACTTGGAAAAAGCAGAATCAATTTTCATGTGGCCTTTTGTAACTAATAAATGGGTGCAACGCTACATGTTGTCTGCTCCTAGACATCACTTGTCTGTTTTGCTTGACAGCAGAGCACAAAAATCATATATATTTGAATTTGGTTTCCATAAAGAAAAAAGAGATCTACCAAGATATTTTTAGAGGGATGGCTAGATGCAGTCTGAAAAATGTTTTAAAGGGAATTAGGGTTGATGATTCTTACATACTTAGAAGTACTGGGGACAATCAATGGAAGGAAGGAATTCTATTTACAACATATATATCATTCCCTGCTTTCTTTCATGAAGCTCAGCATTTATGGGATTCCAGGAGATCTTCCCTCCCTTACTGGTAAGCTTCAGCAAGGTTACAGCATCATGTGCCTGAAGACATTGGTCCAGTCTGAATGGAACAACAGTTTGGGGTTATTTAAAAGACAAGCAACCCAACATAGCTGGGTTGTCACGTATGTACCATCATGATCATGGGTACTTCCTGATAGGCATGTGTGAGCATGCACAGAGTTCACACAGTGCTTACTAGGAATCAAACCTGTACAACTGTTGCACAAGCGGCTTTCCTCACGTGGCAGTAGCTTTTGACTGTGCTGCACATGAAGTGGGAGAAGTTTGCCAGTTATACAACAATGACTTCCTACCAGCTCGATTCACTTTCTAATACAGGGCTGGCTATGAGAGGAAGTTGGTGACCCCTAGAGGGAAGGATTCCACTAGAAGGATGGATTCTACAGAGCCTCATCACAACACTACTTCCTGATCACTGCTGAAGAAAGCAGGTTTAATTCTGGGTTCCAACGCTGGCTTGTTTCTCCACTGACAACATCATAAAGGACAGCTAAAGTGGTTTTGCAAGAGAAACAGCCTTGGTCAACCTGTACAATGTCCTATCCCAGGAGAGGGATGGGGCAGTGTGAACTTGTTGGCTCTCTTGCACTCTCAACTGTGTTGGAGACCATCAACCATGGGATTGTTTGAATTGAGAATGGGAAGTACTGCAAGTGGTTTCGTGCCTACTTGAATGGTCATCTCCAGCAGTTGGTTGAAGAATGTTGCTCAGTCCCATGGACTGTACAGTTTCAGACTCCACAGCAGTTGTTTTTATCACCCATGCTTTTTAATATCTGCATGAAACCACCGAACATGGTCATCCAGAATTTTTGAGTATGCTGTCAATCACTATGCTGATATGCATCTCTGTTTCTCTGCTTTATCAGATGAAGTTGTCGATGGGGTAGAGTGGTGCCTGGGTGCAACAGAGGGCTGGATGAGGGCTAATCAACTGAAGCGCAGTCCATCCCAACTTAGTCTTGGATGCCAGTGGGCAGGGATGAAGGAAGTTTTAGTTCTGCGGGGCTTCATTTTGGGAAAGGCTGATCTACCTCAGTGGGTTGGATCCAGAAATAGTTCATAGAACAGACCTAATGAAAATAATGGGCTCAAATCAGCAGCCATGACTTCCTGACGTCCCTCCAATTCCCTCTAATGGGCCTCCTCCAACCCTGGATTCAACCCACTGTGCTATCTAGAATGTAGTTTTAGCATCCCGTCTTGATCAGAAGCCAAGTGTGCTTGCTGCATTTTCCTGGCAGCCTTTCTTCTGACTGAGGAAGACTTGGCAAAGGGAATGGCTGATTAAAGGGCTCCACCGCTGTATCTGTTGTTGCAAGCAGCTGGTGGCAATGAGCTGTTTTTAATTTTGCAGTGTACCTAGCAGTCACCCAGAAGTTCCTGGGCAGCTCAACATAACAAGGTGTACAAAGGAAAGCCCCCACCCCACTATTCTCTCTCTGCCTCTCACTTTTGTTTCCGGCTGCATTTAATCAGTCAGGGCTTGCTTCTTCTCCTTGTCTGCATCAACCACCCCCCAGGCAAAATTCCTACAGAACTCGAAGGAGGCGAGTGGGCAGCAGTTCAGTGCAAGCATAACCCCAGAAACCAGTTTCAAGATAACTGACAGAGAACAAGTATAGCAGTTGGCATTGCCCAGTTCTACAAACACTAAAATAGCAAAACTTGAGTCGTCTGCCTTTCCAGATGCCCACTTTATTTCATCACGTTTCACTTGATAATAACAGTGCAGTCTATTCTCTGCAATTGTGAAAGACCAATTTCCCCTCCTTCTCCCGGTGACTACTATAGCATGTTTCTTGCAGGGAAACGGCATTTGCCAAATTTTCAGGGCTGTTTTAACACTTGGGGATGCCTCTGCCCATGCTGCCATCCAGTCAGGGCTGCTGCTAATCAGGGCTTTAGCCAATCAGGGCTCCCCAGTCAGTACATTCCATGTGTGCCACGTACACATTAAATACATTAAGTGTGAAAGTGATTCCTAGGTGTGTACTTATAAAATGAAATGTACATTGTAGCTCTCAGAGCACAGTACTTTGTGTCTGGAAAATGCAAAACTCTAATTTGCTTCTGTTATACTCCTTTCACTATTGTGTGATTACAGAGTATTATAGGTGTTTATTGGATAAATTCTTCCATTTTACTTTTCTAGAAGCTGGGGGCCATTAAAGCAAAGGAATGCCCACAAATCCTATTAAAACATACAGACACATGCAAGAAAATGTGAATTCTATCAGTGTTAGAATCTTTCCACAGCAATATGCTGTTGTTTCATAATTTATGTATTTGCTTTATTAGTTTCTCTTGCATTTCTTCCTCTTTTATCTCTTGGAAGACTATATGTTCTCCTCCTCTTGGACCCAGCTTGGAATCATGCAACTGGCACTGGATCAAGGCCAGCAGTGGTACCACAGCCTTAAGGTATTCTCATGTAGTGCCTCCAATGAGAAAGATTTCCGTTCTCGTGCAGCTGCTGGCTTCAATTCCCACTGGAATTGTCTCTGCCAAAAGAGAAAGGATGGCTGACCTTTACCATTGGATGAGACCAGAACTCATTGATTAAAAAAAAAACAAAACACACAGAAGATCTGAAGTTTGGTTTGATAGCAAATCCAGTGTCAGGGTGGACAGGTCAGTCTATTTCCAGTCTCTGTCCATTTTTCAGGTGTTGAGTTGTAGGTATTTTCAGCCCATTTCCTCATGAATATGATGTTTTAAGCCACGTACAGCTTACATATAAATATGAATTTATCTGCAAATGCACATTTGTAAACACATTTTGGTGCACATTTTCAAGCAGATATCTGGATGCAAAACTGAGAGAAGGTTGGAAGCCAGTGGATAATTATGTTCTGATCTACATATTAGTCAGTTCATTTTTTCCTCCAAGTTCACAATGATTGAACTCCTCAAGCATAAGAGAGACTGCCGGACAGTATGGCTACTGGCTGCCAACCCCAGTCAGAGACTAAACCCACCCCCTTCTCCTGGCCCTACCACTTCCATCTAGTGGCCTCTGAACTTTCATGCCATTTCTTCCCTCCACCATCCACCCTGCTCATTCTGAACGGTTGGAATATTTCTCCTTAGTTATTACTAATAAGAGCTTTAGTCTAAAATATCCTGGATATTTAATGTTCCAAATGTGACTGAAAAGCAGTTTTGTCCAGACAAAAGGAAATACTTTTTTCAAACTAGTCCATTTAGAAGATTCACTCTTGTTTTGTTTGTTTGTTTGTTTGGGTCAGATGGTTTCACTTCTAGAAATTCCATAGAATTATCATGATAAGATGTGAAATATGGTGTGCACGGTCAGGACACAATTCTTTGTTTGAAGTTCAAACACCAGCTCAAATTCTCCCCCCATTCCCACTCCTCCCCAAGTAAGCAGGAGTAAAGTGCAAGCTAAAATTAAATGCAATTTCTCTGCTGAAGACTGGGATACTGGAATGGAAGTTTAAATGCATATTCAGGGAAACATTTCCAGGTTAAGGGCTGGCTTGATTCCTGCGCATGGCTTGGCTTGGCTTTTTTTGCAGCAGATGAGTAGGTGGAGAAAAGCTACCATATAATGCAATGAGGAATCTTCCTTAAAGACTGAGGTATGCATATACCTGTGTGCAAGATCAGATGTAAGAAGCTGTCCTTGCTTATTTATGACACATTGTCACACAAAGCATGGGGAGCTACCAACCCACTGGGCCCCTCATAGGACAAGCCATAGCTTAGTATAGGGTCACATGTGTTACACATGCAAAATGTGTAAGATTCAAGTCCTGGCATCTCCAAAGGGGCTGGGAAAGACTCCTGGATGAAACTCTTGAAAGCTACTTCTAGTCAGTGTAGACAATAGTGGGCTTAATCCTGACTTAGACAGAATAGACCCACTGAAATAGGTGGGGTTTCAGATAGTCAGAATTAACTTAATCCCCACTGATTTCAATGGCTCCACTCTGTCTAAGTTTGGATTCAGCCTATTGTGTCAGATCAGCCTTCTCAATCATGGTGCTTTTTGTTTCATTGTTTTCAACCAAAACTCCCATCGTCCTTGACTATTGGACATACTGGCTGGGACTGATGGGAGCTGGAGTCTGAAACTTCTAGAAGGAACAGATAGTCTAGCTCATTATAAAGCAGCTTCTATGTTCCAGTGGGAGTCCTAATCACTGAATGTCTTGCACAACTTATTCTTGTTTTACCATAATTTCCAGGGCTGCTCTATGGTTTTGGGTGCCACTAGCACAGCAACACGGACTGATTTGCCCCGCCTGTGTCCCTTCCCAGCTTGGTTTGGGATACTAAAGTCTGAACTGGCACTGAGTGCTTTAAGCTGCAGTGCTTGTTGCATCTTACTCCAAAGCCAGGATCAGACTTGATGAATGCAATATATTATTAATAATTGCATGATGTCTGCGCAAGCATAAAAGACTGCCAGTATTTTGACAGTCATGTCAGGCTTTCAGCTGAGGAAAGCCATAGGAATAAAATAATAATGGTGCCCATGGTATCTAATTTTGAAAACAACTATCTTCCTTTTAGAGTTTGAAAAGAGAAGCATACTGTGCACACCCACAACCTATAATCATCTCCCCTTTCCCCAAAGCTTCAGGGGGCTCGAGTAAGAGAAGTCTTAAAAATCAATCTTGTGAGTTAGACTTCACTTTCCAGTTTGGCAGCCAGCTGGAGTATCCGACATTGGCATGGATAGCTCCTTCTGTATGGATGGATGTATGACAGGAGGATGCTACAGTGGTGCCTTGGCTCACAAACTTAATTCGTTCCACAGTTCTGGTCGTGAACCAGGTTCAGTGTAAATAAGGTTACTCCATTCTGAACCATATGTATTTTAACCACAAAAAAAATATGAAACAAAGTACTGTACAGTACAGTCTGAAGAGAGAGAACACTAGCCTTGCTTGAGGCGGCTTCTGGCATGGAGGACAGGAAGGTGGGTGGGGAGGAGGTTACTGTTTGGAGGGAGAGTCTGCAATCTTGACTAGAGGAAGCCACAACCATGTTTCAGACCGGGGAAGATGGCGGCGTTCTTGTCCATGCAAACACGAGCATGGCCATCTTCCCCGCACGAACACGATCATGGTCTTCTTCCCCACTTGAACATGCTCTGACATGTGGTTGCAGTGTGGGGAAGATGGCCACATTCGTGTTCATGTGGGGAAGATGGCCGCAATCATGTTCATCAACCAATGCAGAGTTCACGAATGGAAGAAAAATTTTGCCGAAATTTCTGTTCACAAACCAAATTGTTCACGAACGTATATGTTCGTCAACCGAGGTATTACTGTACTTAATGCTATCAAATGATAGATTTAAAATCTAGAGATAGGAAAAAAATTAATCCAGGTCACAGTTTAATGCAAATGCAAACCAAAATTGAGTTATGTTTCAGAAGTCACACTTCTCTAAATATTTGAATAGAGTACTCCAGTGAAAAATATCCACAAAAATGTGTATATTGGGGGAGGGGGAAGGATTCACAAATTGATTACATTAGAAAATTGCTTGAAAAAATATATTACACAAAAAGGCATACAAAGGACATCTATTAAGAGAAATGTGCACAAAAGCATGGGAAGTTTTAAAAAATCTTGAAGTTCAGAATGAAACAAATGTAAAGCTGGAAAATTTCTCAAAGTTTCAGATGAATTGAACTTAAGACTGGAAAAAAAATGAGATATGGAGAGAAATGGAAATAGAGAGATCATATATCTCTATTCTAATGTAACCCTTCTAGAATAGGCAGAATAGTACTCTAATATTCCCTTCTTTCACCACAATCTATTAAATATACTTCTTGTCCCAAACCTATTCAGATTATCTTCCCATTTTCATATCTCTTATATCAGATATGCATAGCTTGAAACATGTCACCTTTTGGAGCTTTGATTCAAAACCTGCATAACTGCTGCCACACCCTGTAAGAATACTCTGTGGGCCTGCAATTTAATTCTTCTGTGTATCTCTTTCTTTTAATTCCCAAAGAGTTCAGACAAACTCAGAGGGCTCCTCTAGTCTATGATTACTTTTTGTTGCCTCCATACAACAATCCATTATCTGCTCATTTAGTCTGCTGATCCAGAGCCTGTTATTGTGATGTTTGCAGGATCAGGTCCTGGAGTATATAGGCAATAGGGATCAGTGAGAATTTTGTCCCAGTTCAGTTTTGATAAGAATTCTCAAAAATTTGCAAAGTTCCCATAGGCAGAACAAATGAGATTATTATCTTTTGTAAATCTGCAATTATACCAGTAACAAGGAAAGGGGGTCACAGAAGAAAGGGAAAAAAGAAAAGAATATGATAAAACATAGCCATACAAAATAATAATTTATCTAACCCCTAATATAAATAGTAGGGGAAGAAATATTGAATATGAGTTTAGTAATATTTGAATGTAGGAGTAACCAGATAGATAGATGGATGCATCCAGGCCCAGCTATGTTAGTGCCTTGTTATTATAGGTCTGAAGTTTTATCCCAGTGCATTCAGCTGTGCTAAATTAGGGTGGCCACTCCCTTTTGCTGATCAGCTCCTAATCTTTAGCAGGGAATAGGATTAGTGTTCCACTTAGAACATCTGAGATTTTCTAAGAATTTAAGTGAGCTCAAAAATCACTAGTTCCCCATTCCCTACTCAAACTGCACTTGCTGTTAGGGTTGCCTGGTAGGAACTTGGAGGTTCTTTCTGTACCTTTCAATTGTTCAATTAATCAAGAGATGGGGTAGTTGGTTCTCTTGCCCATTGTCTGCAAGGCCTCAGTTCCATGCTTGCTATAAGGAACACATGGGGAAGCAAGTGTGACCGGGGACTACAGGAGTCCGAGATGAGGTCACTGTCTCAGAACTCATTCATGCTCTGGATCTTACTGGATGGAAGGAATAGCTGGATCACAGCCTGGCAAACTGGACTCGCTGTCATGCACCTTAAGAAGGGACTTGTTGGAATGCTTGCCTATTTGACTGACCTACACCAATAAGCAGGGATTTTCATTGATGGATTGCAGTGAGGTGCTTGATATCATTTAACATATATGTCAGTGGTTTAATTCTGAATAACAGAACAGCCAGAAGTAAGTTAATTAAAAGGGCTCTGAAGCCTAAAGAGTCAGCAGGTTGTTATGGTTTGCCGATCAAAGAGAAAATGGTTCTCTTTAATGATGTGTTGAGAATTTGATTCCCCCTCCCCTTCATCAGTCACAGATACATGGTCAGATAATCACACACTAAGCTGTTCTCTTATGGCAGAAGTAGATAAATGGATGATTTGAAAGAAAATGCATAACAAGGTTTTCTCAAAATAAAAAAGGTCCGGCTTTCAATTTGCAGAATCTTACCTTTTCAGCCTAAAGACTATTTCCCACATCTATCACAGTCATAGACAGATAAATTGTGGGCAATTGATTTTTCAGGCTGGGACAGGAATTCTCTGACAGGTTGTCGGTGTGTGAGATGCAGTATATGATATTATCACCTGCCTTTTCTCCATCCTCTTCCTCATTTGTTGCAAATGGCAGCAACTGTATTAGAACCTTGGTCCCCGTCTTGCATCCTGCGCATTGCTATGGACAGAACATGATGTTGGGGAATTGTGGGACAAAAATGGTGGCAGCACCCAAAAGTAGTGATGGAACATATTTAGAAAGAGTATGCACAGACATCTTATTTTTATAGGGTAGCAGTGGGAATCTCAAACCAAAGGCTGCTTTCAATTTTAGGGAAACTCTTGGGTGAAAGTTATGTGGTTTTGGTTTTTTTTAAATCTAGGATATTGTAACAAAGCTTTTAGTACCAGTAAGTAAGCCTTAGGAGTGGATCTTCAAACCTCTAGAGTGGGAGAAAAATGTACAATAGCTGGAAAAGTATCAAACATTTAGTGATTTGCATCAGGGCCATATAGGAAGCTTCAAAAGGGCTGGATTGGGACTTCATCCTTGAGGCTCCCTATCCCAGTTCTAGAGGGAAGGGGGAAAAAGAAAATTCTCAGAAATATTTCAGGAAAACATCTGGGAAATCTTGCCTTTGCTCTGAGACACTGAATAAAATGGTATGTTCTAAGAAAGAACAATGAAAGTAAGTGGGAAAAGCTGAATTACGCTTTGAATTATGAAGACATCCTTCAGCATTTCCAGCTGATTAGCTCAGGTTAGCACCTGTTCCTTATTTCTACATTACTTAATTAGGAATGCAGTATCTTAATACTAATTAAGGAACATGAAATAAGAATCAGTTGGCAAGCCTAGGTGAAGTTCAAGGTTAGAATAGCCCTTTGTCTGAGACCAGAGACATCACAACCAATCAGATGAGAAATACAGCTAGATAGACCATGACAAGAGTGAGGATAAGATGCTTTAGAAATCCCTTAACTTTCACTATGTTGCATTAATACAGGTGTAGTCAATTGAGTCCCCAACCCAGGTGTTCCAGACTACAACTCCCAGAATCCCTCACCATTATCCCCAGTGGCTAGGTTTATGCAAGTTATAGTCTGAAACATCTGAAGGGCAACATGCTGCCTACCCCTGCATTCCTGTAATATTTCCATCACTTAATCTGAAGGGGAATTGTCAAATGGCATCATTTGACGATTTGAACAAATACTGGACTACCTATGTAGTTATCTGTTTTGTTTATGCTGTATGCTTATCTAGCAACTGATGTTCTCCTAAAGTGAACTGGTGGGATTTCTGGTATAATGGATTATATTCTAGAGCAGAATTCAGAGATTAGTGCTCGATTTCATTTAATGTAAGATCTGGTGTATATCTGTGTGAGGAGAGGGAGAGAGAGACAGAATGAGAGAGAGATTTATTTTTCTTCCATGGGCAACTTTGTAGCAGTGAACTAATCAGGGAAACAATGAAAAATGGGTAAGCATCACTCCCCACTACCACTGCTCTGACCAGATTTAGAACCTTAGCTAGACTATTTTTTAAGTGTCAGATGATCAAGTCACAGATCTCTCACATTGTGCAGGAAGAGGCAAAAGGATGCCCAAATGCATTTCTTATTTCTTCAGAAAGTAACAACCCCACCTGGGAGAATTCTCTTTCATACAAAACCATGCTTCATAACTCTGAGTTTGTGCGCATGGCCAATATCAAGTGGCCAATATCTTGGGAGCTCCACTTTGGAGACACAGGATTTATCGTGATGTGTCACATTGTGTGGCCACTTTCTGCTGCACTGTTTTCATGTGGCCTGCCTGTGAAACAGAAGGGAGACGCACGTGGACAGAAGGACCACCAATAAGAGGGAAAATAAGGAAGACCTCCCAGTGCCTATTTATTTTATTTATTTATTTGGGTATTTTTATCCCATCCAATAACATTGCGTGTCTCTGGACAGCTTACAAATCAAACACCAAATAAATACAGATAAACCCAAATAATCCATAATAATCCACAACTGAGCATAAAACATAGTTCAAAAATTTAAACATTGAAATTACAGGCACCGAAAAGCATATAACGTCAGCACCAGGCAGACCTCTCTGAGGAGCACATTCCACAGCCGGGGCACCACCACAGTGAAAAGGAAAAAGCCTTTTCTTATTGCCCAAAGCATTTCAGCAATATCAGCTTCCTTTGTCAAGGGCTATGATGTTTAGTTGCCATCATCAATTGCTGGTATGAAGACGGATCTTGGAAGATTCTCCTCTTCTGCCTACTTGCTGGAGCTACACTAGCAAGCGTAGTGGAGCAGCCACAGTAAACACCTAATACAATTGCTTTAAGTAACTTTTTGTAGGGGTTTATGGTCTGGAAGAAGGCACTCTCCACCAAGAAAAGGGGCTTATGTGGTAGGATGACTGCAAATGTAGGTGGCAGAATCCATGTACAACTCTAAAATGCACAAACAATTCCAAACACCATAGCAAATTCATAGCACATTGATCCAGGCTGACTACAAAGGTTGTGAATGGATGGCTGTTGTCTGTCAAAGTGAATAATTATGAAATTTGGCAGCATCACTAAAGTTGTGCAGTTTGGCCCTCTGCCGCCACCACAGGAATTTGCTGAGAAAAATGCCACAGGGCATTTCTAAGATGTCAATGAATTCACCCTTTCTGCATTGAAGTGCCATGCCAGCCTGCTTAATGAGACACTTACCTATTCAAGCACTGGAAATACTTTTATCAGCTACATTTCCCTTAAGCGGGACATAAATAACTTGCCCATAAACTATATCAATATATCTCAGGTGATGTTGCAGACCTCTCTGTTACGTAGTGCACTGCCCACAGCAATTACGCAGCAAGTATTGGTGATAAATTTTGCATGGAAAAAGAGATGTAAGGTTCTGCTCAAACTGTATTTTTCCACTGCACATATATTACCTTTTGCAATTATACAAGAAAGCAGACATGACTTACTGAATTCTAATGATTAACCACTTTAAAACGGATTTCCTTACTAACTTCATTAGGGGTGGCTGGTTTTGAATTGATTGTTTAAAACATGGATTCACTCTTTGACAAGGATAAACATTCATGGGAGCATCCTATACCTGGATCATGCAGAGACTGGATTAAGCAGTGCTCCCACATGCCAAGAGCTGCAGCCTTCGCAATGGATTACATTGCACTGCAGCATTTTCTTGGTGAGGAGTGCCTGCTATCAGCACTTTGCAGTCCTAGAATCCTTTTCAGGATGTTATGACTTGTCTGGTCAGTTGTCTGTGCAGCAGCCTCCTAACAGGAATCTGAGAAAACACTTTTTGCACATTGGTTCATTTAAAAGAAGCCCACGGCATGTATTTCACAGTGCATGTTAGAAATAAGCGTGCATGCACCTGTATTGGAACATTTCCTGTTGAAACCATTTCCCCCAATGCTATTGGGAATTATGGTTCTGCATCAGTTTTACCACATTTTCCAGGATCTTTTAAACTTAGCTGGTCAGACCAGCTCCTAGAAATGGAAAACATTCTAAGATGTTTATGCATCTTTACATCACCTTTAGTAAACTTCAGACAGAAAGCCTTCCCTGGTAGAGGGAAAATTGAACTTCTACTAGTACTGCAAGTTTCTGTGTTGAAATAACTTTCAACATGTTGCCTGGTGTATCGTATTTTGTTCTTCGTGCATAAGTTTAGGCAGAGGAATAGTTTCATCATCAGAAAATAATATACTGTTTTGGGGCGTTAGATCACACATTCCATGGAGGTGTAGCTAGATCTGTAAGTCATGGAGAAGTGCTTGATGTCTCCATGCATTATGTCCAGAAAACCTGCCTGAGCAAGGAAAAGGGGTCTAGCAAATGGGATTGCCCAGCTGGTGGGGGAACGGTTTTTCTGGAGTTAGAATTCTCCCTATTAGTCTGTAGGATGACCATTACATGAGGGGCTGGATGTCATTACTGGGCAAAGCTGGGGAAGAGTTGAAAATGGCACCTGCAAGACCATTTCCTCTGCTACCACTCTTAGGGCTCCTTCTCCATGGGCAAGTTCACAGAAGGCTCTCAGGACACCATTTTCCTGCAAAGAATTGGAAACAGCCCTATGGCTGGCAGAGCTCTAAACCTTCTTCCTATCAATTCATGGTAATGTGACAAGTTCATAGAAAGTTCATCTGGCTTCTGATGTAATTACAGCTTCTGCTGTAATCCTTGCAGCTGATGCATGACTTCCAGAGGTGGGACTTCTGGACTGGAAAATGGTGGGTCCATCTGCCATTTTTGTAAAAGGGCTTTAGAGTTTGCTGTAAAGAGGCCTTTTTGTTAGTGAGACCCACAACCATCCAATGATCTGGGGATTTCTTTCAAGGCAATGATTCCTTAGCATCCTCAGATTATTTGTCCTCTCAGTGGAAAACACTCTCCCTGATTTAAACTAGAGATGGGAGGGTTCCCTTGACTTTCTTTGGGGATACATAGAACTGTAGAATAGTAGAGTTGGAAGGGGCCAGAAGGCCATCACGTCCAATCCCTTCTAGGACAAATAGTATTGCAGACACTGAGTTACACCATCCCATTCAGATGACTGTCCAGATGCTTTTTGAACATCTCCAAGGAGGGAGAGGTAATAGGTTCCTTTGTTTTGTCTAACCATGACAAAATTCTCCTTGGTGTCTACTCTAAATCTGGTTTCTTTTAACTTAACTCTGTTATTCTGTGTCCTGCACTCTGGGATGATCAAGAAAAGATCTTGTCCTTCCTCTTTGTGTCAGACTTTCACGTACTTGTAGAGTGCTATCATACAGCCCCAAGTCATCTTTTCTTGAGGTTGAACATGCCTAGTTCTGTCAATCTTTCCTCACAGGACTTTGCCTCCAGTCCCTAAATCATTCTTGTTGCCCTCCTCTGTATGCTACTCTTGTTGCCCTAGCTTTTCTCCAACTTCTTAAAACTTAGGTGCCCTGAACTGGACTCAGTACTCCAGGTGAGGTCTGACTAGTTCTTTCGAAGTGATGCTTCTGTTAACACGGCCCAAAATAGCATTTGTCCTTTTTGCAGCTGCATCACTTTGTTGGCTCATATTTAGCTTGTGATCTACAACAACCCTAAGATCCTTCTCATTTCCAGTATTGTTTGGCCAAGCGTTCCCCATCTCATAGCAGTGCTTTTGGTTTCTTGTTCCTAAGAAGAGGAGTTAGTATTTTTCCCTTTTGAATTTCATTCTGTTGTTTTGCCCAGCATTCTAACCTATTAAGATCACCCTGTATCTTATCTCTGTCTTCCACCCAGATTTGTGTCATCTGCAAATTTAATTGTCTTTTCCTGTACTTCCTCATCTAAATCATTAATAAAGATGTTGAAGAGCACCAGTACCAGGACACAACCCTGAGGCATCCCACTAATTACCTCCATCTGATTTGAAAATGTGCCATCGATGAGCACTCATTGATCTGATTTTGCAGCCAATTGTGGATCCACCTAATAGCTGCACTATCTAGATCACTTTTTGCTAGTCTGGTAATCAGGATGTCACTGGGCACTTTGTCTAAGGCTTTGCTAAAATCTAGATATATTATATCCAGAGCATTCCATTTAGGGGGTTACCTAGTCAAAAAAATGATATTAGATTTATCTGACAGGATTTGTTCTTGGGAAATCCATATTAGCTTCCAGTAAACTGCATTGTCTTCAAGGTGTTTGCAGACTGTTTTATAATTTGCTCTAGAATTTTTCCAGGGACTGATTGATGTCAGACTAATTGATCTATAGTTCCCAGGTTCATCTTTTTTCTTTCTTGTAGATAGGGACAACATTAGCCTTTCTCCAGTCATCTGGCACTTCTGTCTTCCATGCATTCTCAAACATGATAGACAGTGGTTCTGAGTTCTTTTGCAAGCTCTTTTATGACTCTGGGATGAGTTCATTGGGCCTTGGAGATTTGCCTCATTTAGCCCAATTAGAAGATCCTTGACCATTTTCTGTCAGTCTTGGGCTGCCATCCTGCCCTGTCAGCTTGTACTACACTTTTG
Source organism: Varanus komodoensis (assembly GCF_004798865.1). Classification (NCBI taxonomy): domain Eukaryota; kingdom Metazoa; phylum Chordata; class Lepidosauria; order Squamata; family Varanidae; genus Varanus; species Varanus komodoensis. Next base: position 85,703,635 of record NW_025335268.1, read on the forward strand.
TCTGGAAGGTTGTAGTTCATTAGGGCAAAGTCTGAACCAAGTATGAATTGAACACTTCTGCCTTTTCTTTGTCATCTGTTCTCACTGTTCCATCCATGGTGAGTAATTGAACTCCCTTCTTTTTCATCTTTTCTTTTGGATGTATTTGAAGAAGGCCTTTGTTGTTGCTGCTGTTTTTCGCTCTTCTCACTAGTCTCAGTTAATTCATCACTGTAGCCTTCCTGATGTCATCCCTGCAGTTCCTTGCTACTTGCTTATATTCTTCCTTTGTACCCTGGACTTTCTTCCACCTCCTATACATGTCCTATTTTGTTTTCAGATTATCTCTGAAGGGGCAAACACATTCATAAAGTTATCCCCTCCATCACCCAATCCCCAATGTACACTCCCTACAAGTCCCCCAGCCCTGCGAAACACCCTACTTTCTTTCTGCCTAAAGCAGCCTTCCACATGTTTTAGACTTCAGGTCCCAGCTTGGCCGATGGACACAAAAGCTGAACTTTGCAATCTACTGCATCTGGATGGCCCCAAGTTGGGGAGGGCTGGTTTGAGGCTCCTTGGCCAGGTGGAAGCAAAAAAGCAGAAATGCCTTGGAGTAAAGATTTTGCAATTTGCCTTGCTGATATTATGCCACAGATTGGTTTTTATTTTTTGTAGGATAAGCTCAACAATTGCTGTCACACAATCTAACTACTGTATAGGGTGAGGTTCATGGAGGGAAGGAAGGTTTTAAATATAATAATGATCATGAAAAGTCATAGAGGTTGTCATGAGAAAAGAAAGAAAATGTTTCATGATCAACTCATTCACTCACAAAGCCATTGCACCATATGAAGTACAAAAGAATCCCTGGATTTTAGATGAAGCTGCACTGTAACTTCAGTCGAATCATAGGAAGTCTTTTGAGAGAAGATCCCAGCCAGTTGAGGAGGCAAACGCTTTTGCCCCTACCATGTTCTCATTCAAGTCTCCATTGCTGCTTGCTGCATTGATTATGCAGGCTTTTAATGATTCCCCTTTTCTTCGAAGTGAATCATGAAATTTTAATATCTGCTGTTTTAATTTAGAACACAAAAATCCCTAAATAGAAGAAAGAACAGTCTGAATGAATAGCGAGGCTTTCATGTTCCACCACTCCACCCCTTTCCCCATGAAGAACTTTATGCTGTTTTTTAAAAAAATAAAATAAAACTTGGGCTTTTTGATATGAAACAGAATTTCTAGTCTTTGTTTTCCAGAAGTTCTTGTTGGAAGATTTTTCTCCCCCTGTTGTCTTGTTGAGCAGTTACCATGGAAACCTCACTTCAAAAGCCCAATTATGGGGTAGCGGGGAGGAGAAACCCAGGCCCAAAAAACCTCAGGCCTCCTGCCTGTTACAGGAGATGTTTACACAAAACAATTGGATCAGCATATCTATTCTGAGCAAAAATATATTCATACCTGTACTTTCAGTTGCCACCTGTCTGTTTTCCACTAAGACTATTTGAAAGTTAGCAACCTATGGCTGGTAACCAGATTCACATGCTCATAAATGGGAATTGTCTGGGGAAGAGAAGGTTCATTTTTTCTGCATTTCCAGTCTATCTTTTTCCTCTTGCAGGGTTCATATTGGGTTGCTCACTTTGGCCCGGGAAGATGCATAAGGTTGGTTCAGAGGAAGAAAACTCCCAGCCTAAGGGGCTGTGCAAAACGCCCTCTTGCAGGCCCCCTCCTCCACGGGTGGGTGCTCTCCACAAGCAGCGGAAGTGGGTAGCAGAAAGCCGTGGTCTGAGGAAGGTGGGAGCAGCTGGGTCAACTCACCATTTAAATCTCCCACAGTCCCCCTGATGTAACATCACTGCAGGACAGGTGGGAAATTATATGCTGGTCCCTACTGGCTTACCACCTGTAATTTTCCACCCAATCTTGTGTATGCTACCCTGGGAAGTTAAAATGACTGCTCCAAGCCAGCTGGCCATCAGGGTACAGCTAGGAAAAAGGGGAGCGAGTGCCCAGGGCAGGCACCAGTGGGGGGCATGCTTGGTGCTGGATCGCTACCAGTTGCCCAAAGATCCTGGTAATCATGCTTGCCCAGAGTAGTCCAAGAGGGAGATGGTTGGTGAAGAATGCAATGGCTTGTAGGGGACACTCTTCCCCCTTGTGAATCACACCAGTAAAGAGGATGCCAGTCTGTTCAATAAGTTGATGACATTTTGTAGATGGAGAGAGATTGCTATAATTGAAATGCAGGATACCACCCCATGGTGTAGAAGACTGTAAGCAAGAGGCCTTGTGCTTTGTTCAGTCTGCTATTCGGGTGCTCAGTGCTCATGGGTCACTTCAAGGCTCTTCCCTCTGCTACTTTTGCTTTTAAGCAGTGCATGCTTCAAAATAGAGGACTGTCCTCTACTGTCCCCATCCACGCTGCTATCACTTGGCTGACCCAGAATCCATGCTGTTATCAGCATTAAGAAGAAAAGAGAAGCTATGGCTTGGTAGCATTATAGCAAGAGTTGGGACAGTGTGGAAAGATCTAGCCAAATCTAATGTGCTTCCTTCTCCAGCCGTACTGCACCTCAAGGCCCCTGGAAATCTGACCAAAGGATGCACATGTCCAGCATTTTGTTTGCAATGGTAAAGGTAAAGAGTTTTTATTCTCCCAAGCTTTTTAGTCTTTCCATTTAAAAACGAAACAAAAAAGTGGATGATTTATGTGTTTTCTTCATATGTTTTAAAATCTTTGCACTGAAGGTGGCTTTTACTTTTTAATTCTCATATTAATCTGTTTTCTTTTAATTTAGTATGTGTTTCTATTGTGTTTTATTACAGTGTTGCATTTTTGTTGTTTTAAGTGTTGCTTGGTGGATAATCCAGAGAGTGTCAGCTATTAGTGTTAAAATGTCATAAAGAAACAGTAGCCATGTGAGATGCTTTTGGTATGCTAATAGTTCTTAAAGACACAGTATTTCTTTGTCTTTTGACACTTCACATCTGAGGGTCGCTGTTTCCGTATATATCAAGTCCATCGAGCTATTATGACTAACAGGTATTCATTGATTGATCCTCCATGACATTGTTTAATCCCTTTCTACACCCATCTGAGCTGGGATTTTGTGGGTCTCCTGGGCAAAAGAACACCATTGCCCAGATCGATCTTACCTTCTTCCCAAAGAAAGAGAAGCTGTTTTTCATTGCCATTGATCTGATCTGAAAGAATGCCTTGCTTTGGACACTGCAGCATTGATCTCACAGCATTCTTCAACTCTTGGCAGTAATGCAAATGGAGGGTATGTCTTTCAGGAGTTACTGTATTCAAAATTTCCTTCTGTAGAGTAAAATTAGAATAGAAGTATATGACAGTGGAAGCCACAGTTTGAAAACTGTGGAGCAACTACCCTGGTTGCTCAGAATGCACGCCTATAAGAATGCACGCCTATCTATATTTCTATATTATTATTATTATTATTATTATTACTATTATTATTATTATTATTCAACATCACCCATAGTAAAAACTCTCTGGGCATTTCATAACATTTTTAGTCACCCATCCAGGTTTCAAACCAGCCTGACTCTGCTTAGCTTCTAAGATTAGGCAGGATCAGGCACTTCAAGCTATACAGAAACTACAATTTTTTCATATTCAGAGAATAAACCCTTCCAGACCATGAATAATTTGGAGTTGAGGCAGGAAATTAGCTGAATGTGTTAGACCAGAATAATTAACATAATACTTTTTAATGTAAGGTAAATATTCAGCTCATTGAAGGCAAATTATTATGTATGACAATAGGACTGGGGGGGGGTTAAGGCAGGGAGGGAACTGTGCCAGATTTTCCAGATGCTGTAGGCCTGCAACTCCCATCAGCCCCAGAAAGCATAGCCAATGGTGAGGGCTATCCCAGTTTTAGGGATCTATTGGCCCCATGGCATTGCAGAACTGTGTTACTGTTGAATAAACAATATAACTTAGAGGATTGTTTTTTAAAAAGCATCTCCAGCACAAAGGCTAATGCACTAGTGCATAAACATTTGATCATGCAAATATCTCATTAACCTTTTCAGGCTGTGAAGAGCTGAGATTTGGATAATGCAAAATACAGATGTTTGAAAACTGCAGTGTTCTGAGAAAGATCTAGCCATTTCTAGCTTATTACTGAAGTAGAATTGCAACACAGATAAATATTTTCCAGCTTCTCCATTTTCTTATATCAGTGGAAGGTAAGTGTTATGTAATATAATATTGCAATTAGCTACGTTGTGCAAGAAAAGCCAACTTGAAAGAGTGGGAAGTGTGTCATTTAACTGTGGTAAATGGAAGAAGATGCTGCCTTTGGGACAAAAGATGAAAGGACTTCGTTACCACCTTTTATTCACTGCCAGTGATAATCTCTTCATATTTTTGCCTTGCATCTTTCATTTGAAGATTTCAGTATGATTAATTGAACTTAAATGCTACATTACATTAAACTGCTACAGTTCTCATTTTGCATCAGTGAAGTATTTTCCACCTACTTCCAAAATAGTGAAAGAGCTTTTCAATGTCATTTAAAGATCACGTTTAGAAGCAAAGAGGACAGGAGCATAGCCATATTAACTTTTCAATTCTCTCCCATGGAGCAAGCTATTCACAAAAACTCTGTGTCGATCAGCCCATTTTCATTGTACCATTGCAACCCCTCCCTTTTTGCTCTCTCTTTGGAATCACATGATTTAAAAGTGTCATGTGATGTTTACAGCATATGATGCATAGCATTGGCATTTGGTGGGTTTCTTTTATGATGTATGCCATTCCATGTAATCCCCTGCCCATGGAATCTCATTTTGTGCAGCTGTTTAAAACATTCATCATCCTCATCTCTTTACTGGTCTGCCCCTTTCAACAAAATTGGCCCAAAATCGCTCACAACATGACACATGGCCAGCAGTGGATATAATTTATAGCAATATATCAAATGAACAGCTGCATACATAGCAGATTTTAAAACAACCAAAACAGGGTCCATTACAAATTGCATAATAAAAATAATAATACATACAAGAACAAATAAAACAGTATGAATAAACTAAGTTCATTTAACAGCTTAGCAGTGAACAGGAAGGAGAAGAAAACATACCGCAAAAATATAGAGTAAATAAAACTCCCTATGAGCCATCTTTGTTCCACAAATGCAATATGAGTTTCTCTGCAAGCACCCTACAAAGACTGGCTGGCAGCTATCTGGCTCAAATGAGGCAGGCTTCCTTCCAGCTCTCCCCTGCTTTCCTCTCATAGTCCATTCCTCATCTTATACCTTGGGAGGTCCTCCTTCAAGTCCCATATGCATCCAGAGATTACAAATTATGTCTCTTCCAAGTGACCCCTTTCACACTTGGTCTTCAGGTAACAAGGAGACGGAGCGAGGCTGGTGGAAATGTTCAGCCCTCGAGGATAGCCCCAGTCCAATTAGTGCCATCTCAGTGTTAAGGCCACTTAGCATTTGATGGATTCCCCTTCCTTCCATGTCAAAATGCATGGATGTTCCATGCACACATAACTGGCAATTTCAGTGGCTATATTGTCAAACAAAGCACAGTGGCTGATTACATACAAAAGAAAATGCACCACTACTTGTGTGAAGTATTGCTAATAGTGTTAAAATAATTACTGTAGTGTGAATAGAAGTTCAACCTACCACACCATAGTGAAGAATTCTGACCAGATGGCCTGCTCAGTCTTCTGTCAAGGTACTGCCTGTGAACGGAAAACTTCAAGCCCCTGTCTATTTCACCTTTTTATTTGTGTTTACCTGGGCAGCCCTGTAAGGAAATGATGCATTTAAACAAAACACAGTCCTCTGTAAGGTAGTTTCAAAAGGGATAGGAAGAGCAGGATTTTTCTAGCCAGTTCTCTCTTTCTCCCCACTGCAAACACCTTTCAAGCTAGTGGACGCTGCTGAGGTGCCCCCTTTTCTGAACCCTAAAATGCGGCTGAAATGCACAGGCCTCATAGTGGATTTTCCAAACACCCAATGTCTGCTCGCTTTTCCTGACAGCTGACCCACTCTGGCCAGTGTTAGGTTATTCAAACACTCAGGACAGTCTGGTGGATAAACACCTTCCCTCCTTAGACCCTACTATGGCCTTTTCGCAAAAGGCAATTCTGGGCCTGATATTCCCCTGCCACAAGGCAGATTTTCAAATAGGCTAGGAAGAGTGGGATTTTTCTAGTCAGTTCTCTTTTTCAGACCAAAGCAAACATGTTTCAAACAACACTCTCCTGAATCTTAACCTTAACCCTAAAATGGAGCTGAAATGCACTGACCTGAGAATGGACTTTCTAAATGGCCAATTTCTGCTCATTTTTGCCTACCGCTGTTCAGACACTCTGGCAAGGCCCAGAATGCCTTCTGAGGAAAAGCCATTGTAGGGTCAAGGATGGAAAAATGTCCATCCACCGAACTGTCCTGAGTGTTCAAATAGCTTAACACAGGTCAGAGGAGGTCAGCAGTTAGATAAAGCAAGCAGAATTCGGCTGTACAGAAAATCCACTAACACGTCTGTGCATTTCAGCCCCATTTTAGGGTTAGGGTTCAGATTCAGGTTAGGGTTTACAAAACAGGGCACCCCAGAAAGGTCCAGTACCTTGAAACAGCTTTGCAGTGGGCAGAAAGAGCGAGTTGGTTAGAAAAATCCCGCTCACACTTGCCTTTCTGAACACCTGCATTGTGGCATGGCGGCACTTCCCTCCCTAGCAGGAAGTCATCATTACTTAAAGGTACAGTCCTATGCAAGGTTGCTGTTGCTGTTGTTTTTTTGTAACTTATAATCAAATCCCAAAGCATAACAATGGCCACAAGTTTCAATTACATCTATTGTCGGCTACTGCTGAATGGCAATATGTGCACTTGAGGCATCTGTACTACTCAAAAGTTCCCTGCAATGTTTACAGCTTCAGAACACCCTTTTTACTGATAGAGGCTGAACAGTTATACTGACCCATAATTCTTATTTATCAATATCTATTATTGATGAATACATATGAAATGCAGAGCCTTAAGTTAGAATGCTGTAATGAATTAGAGCAACCTGTTTTGCCCAATCAATACAGCATCTCACTGGCAACTTTCCAGAAGTTATACCAGATCTTAACTACATTTAATTTAGAAAAAAATGGATAGTTCAAAAACATTGGGCACCACAGTATCTTTTCAACAGGGGCCTAACTAGATCAGCTAACTGAGAGAAATACAATGCAGTTAATGTTTCTCAGATTCATATATATTGGTCATGCCCAACGGCTGCTTTCTTTGAGAAGGTTGTATTCAAATAAATTTTGTGATTTAACTTTTTCAGAGACACAGGGTCAATACGAATGGATCCTCCATGCCCTTTTTACAACTGAAAGACAAGTATTACAACATTGAAAGGATAAACAGACATGATGTAATGAGTGCAGAACTTGATGAAACTTTCGATTTCTGAACTGGTGGTTTTGAGGTGCAATTGATAAATGGCAAAATATATGATTATTTGGACTTCCTTTATTGAAGTTGATACATAATCATCTCTAATAATAGTCTGCCATGCTACATATATAACATATAAAGGGTGATTTATATTGTACTAGATCTACTTAAGTTTCAAGTAAGAGAATTTCAACATTTTATTTTATCCTATGCAGATTTAGACAGAGAAAAGGCCTGGGAACAAATTTATTAATTGGGAACCAGTATGGAGGTTTTTATCATTCTGAATGGCCAATGTTCGATCACTCCAGCTGATTCAATTTTAATGTTAAAGAGACCTTTACTTGTCGCTTTACATCCCCTGACAAATGTAAGGGGATGTAATTAAAAACAACAAATCATTTGGCAGCTTCTAATAGGAAATCCCATAATCCAACACCCTAGGAATGCAATGTAAAATAGTGAAATATGAGCCAATGCTGTCCTGGAAATGAGACCTGGTTGCCAGCGAAGGCCCTGTGTTGATGATGAATTTATGGGGCATGATTGTGAGCACTGTGGATCAGAGGCCGTACTTAATGAGTTCGTATTGCGACAGGCATATGGTTGCTAGTAGTCAGGAGGAGGGACGACTGTAAAACACACTGCAGTTGAAGCTGGATAAGGCACGGAGGTCCCTGTGCTGTACAGCACAAAAGACCTGAGCACAGCTTTCCATGCCATTGCCTTGCCGTTTGTGTCCTAAACCAAAGATCATAAACTGGGTATTTGTAAGGGGTACGTTTATTTTCTGAAGGTTTGTTACGCAAGTTCCGTGGCACAAGGGTCTTGCTGCTTATGAATTTCCCATTAACTGCAGCATGGAGAAAGAAGGGAGAAAAACGGGACTGGACATACAGCATTTCAAATCCATCCTAGTAAACACGTATGGAAAATTTCATAACTGCATATATACTTGATTGTTATTCTTCCACCACCTGCCCACTCACTAGATGGAAGATTACAATATATGAGTGAAGCAGCTTGGAATTTCTTTATGTTGAAAACTGATGTCAGGTAGCGATGGGAGACAAATTTATTTGATCTTTTGCATTTTTGACACAACACATGAACCGGAGCTTAATTGTCCTTCAAAAGTTGTGCTTCTGTGAATTTTGAAATGGAGTTCTCAAATCCAAAAAGGTACATATTTAAAATATGTTGGAGTAACGTACATACAGAAGTGTGCATATTAGTGAAAATAATATTAAGATGCACAATATTAGGAAAATGGCATGCAGAAGTGCTTGAATAAGGCAGCATTATGTTAACATGCACATATTAGTAGAAATGTGCACAAAAAGGCACATTTAAAAACTTTAAGGCAAACTTTAAAAAATCTCAAAGTTTGCAATGAACCACAAAACAAAACCCCAGAAACTGAGAGAAACCAATAGATTTGTCCACGTAAAAAGAGTCCATGTAAAAAAAGTAGTAAAAGAGGCTGAGTTATAAACCTGGAAGTAGTTTGAGTGCACTTTTTTGCTAGGCTGCCATAACATGGAAATTTTTTTATTTATTTTTCAATTTATATCCTGCCTTTTTCCTACAAAGGGCTCAAGGCAGCTTACATCATCTTATCCCCACAACAACAACCCTGTGAGGTAGGTTGGGCTGAGAGTCTGTGACTGGCCCAAAGTCACCCAGTTGGCTCCATGGCTGCTGCTCTTCGTGTAAAAAATGCATTCTTTCTCCTTCTGTGAAGAGGCATTTCCTCCAATCCTAGTTTGACTTTCAGGACACCCTCCCCAGAGAGCATCCCAGCAGTCACAGGAGTTTATGGTGCCCTCCCCACACCAGCCCCAGCCTGTAGACATTGCTGCGAACCTGGATGGGCGGCTCTGTGTTCTGAGCCCCCATTTGCAGCTGCCACGGAAGAAATCTCAGTGGTTGTTTTCTGATGTTGCCAATGCTACTTCCAGGAGCCAGAAAATGGATGGTTTTGGTGGTTGGGTTCAGGAGGGCAGGATCCTCTGCCTCTCCAGCCCGGATCCCTCCTCCAGTGGCACAACCTCACTAGGCAGACTCAGAAGCCCACCCAGAGAAAAAAGCAACAAAGGAGAATGACAGAGAGGCAAAGATGGGCACCGAATCTTTCTTCCCTGCTGGACAACTGTCTGCAGGGCACCGAATATTTGGAGTGTTCCAACAGCAGAGTGCAACTTCAGAAAGCATGGAAGTTGTCCTCTTGCTTTTGCTGTTGGAACTCAGGCACTAATTCAAAGGATTGTTTTGCAGAACATATTACCTGCAATTTGCTGCCATTAACTGCTGCTCCTTTCTCTGACTTTGCTCCACTGCACAGAGGCCGAATGATTTGAATCTGAATAGTGTCAGTATCTGCTGTAATATGCATAGTTCTAGGCCTGCACTTGGCGAACTGCATGCTGAGTTTCAGAAAATTGGTGCTATTATGCCACACTTTACAACCAGAATTCAGTCCTGTGCTAATAGATTTTACGCAGCTAAGGCAAGATTAATGCCGACATACTCTATGCAAACTGTTTGGGTTGCTTCTTTAGAAACATATATACAGTTAGAATTTCCACGTAGCATGCAATTTGAAAGGGTTCATCATGCTTAAGATTTATTTATACAAAACACATGGCATACATATCTGAATGTTTAGGAAATTCTCCTATAATGCGAATGTGGCAAGAGAAATAAGATCGCAGAGGTCTATTATTGTTTATCTACTTTGTGTCATAGTTTGCAACAGTTCATTAACATGAATTAGCATGTTCTGCCCTGTTAGGCAGCAATTGTTCTTTGTTTTGATAGGTGGAAAAATGCAACTACATCCAGAAAAGAATGGGATAAAACACTCTTTTGCCGCTGACCAGAATCCAAGAGGTACCACATGTTCAAAGAGGCTTTACATGCTTACTTTCTGAGCAGTACCCCCTCGAACAAAACCAATAGGAATTCTATGGGACAGTGAAAGCATATCTTCTAATCACCATGATGCAGAGGAGGTGACATGGTCGGAAGGGACAAACTAAATAGCAAAATGCACATGGGGGTGTGTCTGCTGCTGGATAAGGGATGCCTGGATAGAGTGAAACCTAGGATACTTCAGGACTGTTTCTGTTTTAGCTCTTTGCTCTGAAATCACCCTCCTTTTTTCACTCACTTTTATTGGGAATCTACACGAGGTTGTTATCAGACCATTGCACTGTATGTTTTCTGTGCACCTTTCCAGATTTTTTTCAGTCCTGAAAAAAGTGCAATAATCATTCTATCATCAGTGTAAACAAGTAAAATAATAATTAGGGATTAAGTCAATCAGTACTAATTGTCCTAAGAAGAAAAGGAAGAAAATGGTTGACTTTGCAAACAGAAAACTCTCGATTAATGTTGGGTAGTAGTGAATGGGACTCGTTTGTTAATGGTCGTTATACGTGCTTTGTTGTCATCAAGAAAAGCATTGCTGTGTAATATTTGCCATATTCAGTGATTGTCTTGTTAGAAACATCCATTTTAATCCCAGTTCCATTTGGTTTGGAAAAAAGCAGTGCCTCAGCAGTGCTGAAGGACTTTAGTATGGAAGCAGCATTTCTTACATAAGTGGAGCTGGCAGGAAAGCTGGCCATATATTACAGAACACAAATATTTCTTTTTCAAGAAATTCCAATCCATGTTGCAGCAAGTGTTTTTATAGCATCTCTCCTTGAACTGCTGGTGACACTTAACTTATAATGGGGGCAGGAACAAGTTAAATACTTTCTCCTCCTTCTCCTTCCAATGCCATGCCAATATTTCCCTTGGGAAAACAGAACCAAAACATTATTTCATCATGTCCATGTTCTTACTCTGAAAGAAGTTGAGTTGCCCTTTCTCAACAAATCCACATTCCTGGCATGTGTTATAAGCCTTTTGCTGTTAAGGAAGGCCTCATGGTACACCTTTATGACAAGGGTTGGAGAGTGAATGCTGTCTGGAAACTTTGATGTGGGATGTGGAATCTCCAGCCCAGCCTTGCAGAGGTGATATAAATTTTTGCAGGAGTTTCCCAAGCAAACCTTCCACTGAAGGTTAATAAGGAAAGGAGGAACATCAAAGGTACTAAGCTCCATCACTTCCCCAAGGACAAAGGGGAAACTGATCCTGCAGCTGGATGTCTCAGACAAGCTGCCAGAGAAGCACTGGATATCTCTTTCTCTTGAATAGCTTGCTGAATTGGCAAACTAGGTCTACAAAACAGCCTGCTGAATTCCCAGACAATACCAGAAGGCAGGGGAGGTGTGACTAGCCTTCATTCCACCTGCCCCTAGAGATCCATCAGATCTTGGGATTCCCCTCTCTAGGCCGCTCAGGCACCTACAGATAGGTGGCTACATGGCCACCACTGCTGCTACTGATGCTACTGCTGCCTTCTCTATTTCCCTGCCAGTCCTGAAAGAGGATCAGCAGACCATCGCTTACGTCTTGGAAATCCTGGCCCACACCACCCGTTTGCTTTCCAGGCTGAACTTGGGAGCTGCTACTCACCTTTGTGACAGGAGCAGCAGGGGAGCTGCAATGGAAGACCAGGTGCCAGTCACACCTGCAACCAAGCTATAGCACCCAGAAAATACTTTCCTGCCTACATCAGATGTGGTGCAAAGCCAACTTCTGCCCAGTTTCGTATACTTACCTTTGCTAAGGTGTAAAGGCTTGGTGATGGTTGTGAAAGGTATGGATTTTATTCTGTGGCAAACAGAAGAAAACAAATGGTGTCTGGAAACAATAAGAGTGTGTGTGTGTTTGTGTGTGTGTGTGTAAAGCTTGGGAGACTCTCTGGGACAAAGTATTTCCTAGCCCAAATATCTAATTTCCACTCTTAGAACTCTGCTAGATTGTTCTAAGACCCCTTGCCACTAAACAGTGTGGTGTTTGTGTCAACTGATCAAGTGATTAATTGCTATGGTAATAGAATTATTCATTAAAAGAATAAGGAGGCTTTTTGCAAAAGAGGGAGCGTCAGTGATGACACGCATGATTAGTTAGTCTGTTTCTGAAAACAGCAAATTGTGCTCTGTGGGACACATCCTGTCTCCCATCTGATGAACCATTAAATACATGTCACAACAGGAAGATTTATGGGAAGTGGAACTTCATGACACAAGCAACCATGGTGCACTTGTGTGATATCAGATAGCCACCGGTAGAGATGGATTATGTCAGCAGGGATGAATCAGTGCTACAGCCTCAGGAAGTATTTTATCTTCAAGGAGATGTTCTTCCATTACTTCTCCATAAAACAACTGCAGAGCTCTATTTTGACAAATGAAATGTGAGGTAAGAAATGCTCATGCGCCCAGTTAAAGTGTTGGACTATATTAGATTGGAAGGATAGCACTGAAGGAACACGTTCTAAGACATAAGTTGCTTTCTTGGGGTTCCTTCATATTTTACATGTCCAAAGAATTTAGCACATGCTATATCTGCATTCATGCTCTATGTCACCATGGAAAGATTAGCAGGTGTAATATTTATTTGTTACATTTGTATTCTGCCCTTCTTCAAGGAACTCACTGAGGCATATATGGCCTCAATCGACAAAAGTGCATATAGTCAAGGCTATGGTTTTCCCAGTTGCAATGTATGGCTGTGAAAGCTGGACCATAAGGAAGGCTGAGCACGAAAGGATTGAGGCCTTTGAATTGTGGTGCTGGAGGAGACTCCTGCGAGTCTCTTGGACCACAAGGTGATCAAACTGGTCAGTCCTAGAGCAGATCAACCCTGCTGCTCTTTAGAAGGCCAGATACTGAAGAAGAAACTCAAATACTTTGGCCACCTAATGAGAAGGGAGGACTCCCTGGAGAAGAGCCTAATGCTGGGAACAATTGACGGCAAAAGAAGAAGGGGACGGCTGAGAATGAGGTGGCTAGATGGAGTCACTGAAGCAGTCGGCGTGAGCTTAAGTGGACTCCGGGGGATGGTGGAGGGCAGGAAGGCCTGGAGGAATGTTGTCCATGGGGTCACGATGGGTCAGACATGACTTTGCGACTAACAACGACAACAACAAGCTTTGCTAAGGATGCTTCCAGAAGAATGAGTCCTAGGACCAATAGCCAGTAGGTACTGGGCAGTTATTCTGCCTTTCATTTCTTAGCAAATTTTCCATGGTGAGAAAAAAGGAAGAAGAAATAGCAGAAAACATGGGAGGGCTATGAGTGAAAGAACTCGCCATCTAGACACCCAGGAAAGATCCATGACTGAAGCAGGGTAATACCAAAATAAAAACCTCACCTGGAAGCATCTTAAAGGTTATATACAGGTACAAGTCATGTGGAAACCAGCAGGTGCAGAAATATCCTAAGTAGCATCTTTTGAGACACATCATGACATACATGACAGTTTATAAAAAGGTAGCTTGTAAATGTGATTATATTACATGATACTGTTATTCAAGACCATTTTTATGCAAATATTTAAAAGATGAATCATCTTGGTGTTGATGTCTTCTTGCAACTGAAATATAACCAAAATGTACATTTAGATGCCTGGAACAAAAACCCAGAAGCTTTTTTCTGCTTGTTGTTTGTTGTGTATGTGCATGTGTGTGCATGCACATGTGCATTCCTGTGAAGGAGAAAGAGAGAGGAGAATGAAGCCATGTTTTGTTTTGTTTTGTTTTTAAAGCTATCTAAAATCACCTGCTATAGAGCAAAATATGCAAAGATGCTTGCTCTTTTCCCCTACCTTATTTAATTCTCAACTATTTTTGAGTTGTAATATGATGAGGGCAAGTTGCTGGTGAAAAAGACGATCTATAGGGAAGCACCAGGTAGGGAAGCATCAGCTATCCATTTTCTTTCACTCTCCTCCAAACAAGGTTTACCATTCCAATCTCCCCTGCCAGAAATTGCTCTGGGGGTTTGAGGGGGTTTGGGGTATCAGGCAGCCTTCAAGACTGTATTACACGTGCTTATATGTAACTTTCTGTTGGGTCTTGAGATGTTGGCCTACGAACTGCAATCTTCCAATGACTTTAACTTACCCTAGAAATACTTCGACTGAAGTCAGTGGAAAGACTCTGAATTTGGCGATTTGCAGGGAGGGATGTCAATATCTTAATGTTTTTTTTCAGACAGTGTGAGTTAGATTTAAGTTTGGAGGGTACTAGAATTTCCACCAGAACATTTAGCTGAGCTTTGCTTAACAAGAGGGAACCCACAACAACAAGAAACCTGCAAAGAAGGTCCCCAAGGTATATGATTTCATTGTGGCAGCTAATATTTTATTGCACATAAAGCAGAAAAATATGCTGCAAAGTGAAGTCTGGCCATTAATTGGTGCAAGTGATCTTTACTTACAAGGTTATGCCTGCTGTGAGACCCTTTGCACCAGATTAACTTCCACCATCTGCTTCCACCAAGAAGAAAAAAAAATGCCACCCAATAACTGAACTTTCTAAATGCTATTCGCTACTGCTGCTGTAGTCAGACTGCTTCAATCTCAGACAATGTTTCTGTGGAGCGGCAGAAATTCAGTTTTTGATAAAATGGTACCCTTCAGACAAGTTCAGAAACATTTGGGACATGGGTGGGAGTGGAGACTTCTACTTTCATCTGCTTGGCTGGTAGGGCAGAATCTAATATGAACCATCTGTTTTTCGGATGAGCACAGAGAGATTCTTGCTCAAAACCATGTGTCTATAGACTGTTGTTGTATGCAAGAATACAGAGGTGGCACTCCAGATGTTTGCTTATTTATTATATGTACCTGCCACTCCATATCCCAGTGGGCTGTCTGGGAATCTTACAGTAAAATAAGAAAAGGAACAATAAAATAACAGTTAAAAACATAAACATCCAATTAAAGCAATACAAAAACTAGCAATTGGCAAAGTTTCAACAAGGCACACAGTCATAGAAATTAAAACAAGGTTGAAGTCAATAACTATTGAAATACCCGATTGAACAGAAATGTGTTGTCAGACTACAGCTCCCATCTTCCCTCACACTTTATTATGCTGGGCAGAGCTGATAGGAGGTACAGTCCAACAACATCCGGAGGGACATGCATTGTCCACCCTTGCAATAATACATGGAATAGGCTAGTCCCGAAATTAGAAGAGGACAGGACATCGCAACTTCCTGAAATCACCAGGGATATATGAGAAATTTGTTTCAGCTCATCTTTGATCAGAAATTGCCCAGTTAACCTTCTGGGACAAATATGTATTCAAACAATCTGCAAGTCAAAAGCCATGCATTTCTGAGCTTGCCATGTGATTTGTGGACCAAAAAATGTATTCAGTATGTGCATACATTTGAAAAATGCATATGAAAAATGTGTACTTTTGAAAAATGCACACAAATACATTTTAATCAATGGGTGATGAATATATACATTTCAAAGATATGCACAACTGTTGTGTGCATTTGGAAGAATATGCATGAAAAAAAAAAGCTTTCAATTGATGAGGGTTAGAGTTGGAATGCATTTGAAAGAGAATTCTGAGAACATTGGCAAACTTAAGATTTGCTGATTTGCACATCCCTGAAAAATATTCCACACCCTTGGCCCTGCAGTAGGGCCGTGTTGGGCAGAAGGAAAATCCCCAGATGTTTTGGACTACAATATGAAAGTCATAAATTACACTTATACCCACAATGTAAGTTACTATCCTTGCTTAATCTCATTTAGCCTTCTCAAAACAATCGTGTTTACTGATGCAATTTGTAATGTTTTAGCTTTGCTCCTTTAAAATGCATTTGTTACATTTTTGTGACACTATAAGGCTTTAAAACAACAAGGCTTTTCAAGTGAGCATATCTTTCAAGAAACGAAAGCTTTGTCAATCTTTATTTTGAGTTTGGTCGGCTTTTCCAATTTGTGAATAACTCACACACAGTATAAATATAAGTAGAGGAATGACATTCTCCCCATACTTCAATTGACCTTGGAGGCCTTTCCTCTGCCAAGCATGTGAAAGGAGGGCCTTGTATTCCGTCAGGTGCTATGAGAAATGAATGCTAGCATTTTAAGCCTTTGGGGTCTGTGTCTGTGTGTGTTTTGCTAAGTTCTAAGCATGGCATTCTACCCTCTTGACATAAAAATAATAAGCAGACATACAACCATAAACTCAAAGCAAGTTCTCAAGTATTCTGGCTGGTAGAATCCCACTGTACATTAAAAGGGGGCACAAGTATATCTATTCTGGTATATGGTGAGCATGAATGAAATTCTGGATAGAAAACTCTTGATTCTGCTTCTTCAAAGGCTCTCCAACCAGAAGGAGGATTGCTTTCTTTCTGTTCCTTTTGTGGAAACAGTTTGGTAACAGAATATATATTCCAGTGCAGCATTCTCTAACGTATTGCCCTCAAGATGCGTGAGACTACGATTCTTGTTATTCTCAGCCAGCACGAACCCTCTGTGGAGCATTTTGGCTTTTACTAGCATACCACTGCTGAACAGGGTGACTCTTCTGGAGTAACATATCAGAAAGCAGGTGTTAATTCATATTGGTATTCAAAGGAATTGGTACTGAGATGAATGCATGGTACTTGACATAATCTCAGCTGGTGCTGAACATATACCTTCAAAAACTAGTGTTGCACTTGCACTTTTCACTATTATTCCTGCAGCATACTGATTCCTTTCCATTTGCTGTCAGGTGAAGCATTCTTTAGTATGGTGACTTGTACTGGACAGGAGGAGCAAGGCATGGGCTGGGAAGGAGTTAAGAAATGTAGAGCAGGTCCAGTCCCTTTCAAGCTGGACTGGACCTGAAATTCGCTTTCTGTTTGTGCTCACCACTTTTGCCAATCCCCCTTTTTCCAAGCTGAGGCAGTGGGACCTTGCCCGTCACGAACTGTGAATGGCTCCCATTGACTTCCTTGGAGCAGGAACCATAGATAGCATTGAACATAAAACTGCTACATCCACAGGAACTTGTGATGCACTTCTCAGATGAGAAGGGCAAATCTGACCCTTATCCCAATCCTCTTCCTTACGCTTCCCTGTCTATTTGCATCTTTGGAGCTGTTGACTCTTGGCTTGGTTCCAGAGTAGTGCTTAGGAAAGAGGCACATGCACTGGAAGGAGGGAACAGAGGGCTGATCTTGGCCATTGCACCTCCTGATCTTGGCCTGTGCTTCCTGAAAGGCTGTTCTGATAAGCTGAGCGACCCTCTGAGCGGGACTGTGGGGAATCAGGGAAGACCCTTGTATCTTCCATACGTATATATTTGAAGCTCTTCCCCAGTCCAGCCCAATGAGCTCTGTGGGAAAGGCAGTGACAAAATGGGCTTTTACGGGAGTCAAGGGCCACCTCACTGACGTCTCAATGTGATCAAGAGAAACAATGGCGGAGGGGGTCAGGAAGCATGAAAAGTGGCAATTTGCATTCCAGTATCAAGACTGAACTTTCTCCAGAATGTAGACTGGGCATAAAGTTTTTGTGGCATGCAACTCTCCTCATCATGCTTTAAACAACTAGTGTTTTTTAACAACTAGGATTAGATTTATTCATTTTTGGTTTTTGCACTGTATTTTTATGTTAACATTTGTAACCTACCCAGAGAACATCTGTTACTGGGCAGATTAAATAAATACTGTAAATAACCCTTGTTAAAAGAATGAAGAAAGCTTTGTTGCATTATTCTTGCACTAGTCCGCATTCCTTTCCATTTGCTGTCATTCAACAAGTGAAACACTCTTCAGTATGATGACTTAGACTAGACAGGAGGAGGAAGACTTGGGCTGGGAGGGAGTTAAAAAATGTGATTTCCCCCAGTTCAATGAGACACCAGGAGTGGATTTTTAAATGGATAAACTGCAAGCTCAGTGTTGATCTTCAAAACAAATGCTTAGTTTGAGTCATGGGCTCCAAACTGCACCGGTTCTGAGTTTGGTATATGAACCATAGTTTGCACCTGGCTCCACAGGGAGGTTTTAGTAAAAAAAAGAAATTTGATTCCAAAAGATTGGCATCTCTAGACCTATGTTCATCAAATCAATTGAAAATTGAACTCCCCTAGTTAATTGGTCCTCCTTTCTCCCTTGGTGGGGTGTCATTGAAGCCTTAAATGCTATCAACATTCCGGTTATATCTGGGTGACATGATGAAAATTAACAAAATAGTCTAATCCTAACCAAAAGTATGTTAAAATCTGTAATCAGTTTGCTAATAGACATGAAGGCTGCTTGGAAGAAGAATTCCTCCAGGAGAAGCTTGCAAATCTGCTTAGTTTCAAAGAGAAGAAGCAGACCATAACAGTGAAATACAGTCAGGATTCTTCTGCAGCTGCATCCCAATAAGGCAGCGAAGTTATTAATAGTAAAGTCTCAGCAGAAAAATGTTCACAGCTCAGTGCTGGTGATTTAAGGTTTGTCAAGGACTTTGGAGACATTTTAATCTAGCAGGAACAGAAGGTTGAAAAATATATTTTAAAAAAAGTTTATGATTTGGTAGGAAATTCCTCATTGTGAAGACATTGAGCCTGACTCGCCTGTTAACACACTGGAAAGAGAGCCGTCATCGCTGTTGGCAAGCTGGTGGCAGTCCATGCCAAGGAAGCCTGGGTCATGAGGGCCTTCCCTTCTTGAACCTTTTCGGCAGAAAACAAATGGGCACAGATTACTTTGCTTGCCCACCCTGTGCACACTCTTGGATCCTTTCCATTGCCACAGATGGCATGCTTGTCTGAAGTGAGAAATAAATTTTCGAGAATACTTTCATATATCTGAGCCACCCAAGTGCTGTTTATCCTATCCTGCTGCATAGGCAGTCTCTATTTAAAGTTACCTCAGGAACAGAAAATGGAAGACTTATTGCTGACTAATTTAAAGCCTGAATAAAGGCATAGAAAGTGACAAGTGACTAGCAGAAACACGCCAAATTCTTATCCTTGGGGCATAGCTATATTTGCCACTATGTCAAGGGGCAGAATAGCAGTTCGTCAGTTCATCAGGAGGATACAACCCAAGCAGTGAGTATTGTAATCAGATGCTTCTTCATCTGAAAATGAAGAAGGTTATCAAATGGGTTCCTATGATGAGCTGTGTTTATGGTTATTTTCGTTCTTGCAGGCAAAAGCCAACCACATACTTAAACGTTCGTGCTTTTGTGCAGCAGATGGAATTTGAATTAGTTTTCCAGGAAAGGACAGAAACAGAGCAGCAAGAACCACTAGTGGTGCCAAGAAGGTCATAGTAAGGAAGTCCTTGAGGATGTCCATCATTGAATGCTGTCTTTGGGCACTTGGTCTCTTAATGAAACCCTCACATGTGCAGTTTTCTCCTCTTTTTGTGTTTGGCTGTTTTTTACTGGAGAAGAAAATACGAAAGACTCTGCTTAGCAAGAAGATATTGATCTTCTTTTCCATTGAGTTTAACAAAATAAGATGCCCATCCCATCCCTCTTTCTCTCCCTCTTTCCCTCTCCATCCTAATACCAACACATTTCCAGCCAGCCCTTTTATTTTTGCTTTTGGGGGTGTGCTTTTCCCCCTGCAAGCTACATTTGTCCACAGATGATTTCATTTATCCATTCAGACAATTAGTGCACTATTCCATTCATTGCCTAATTAATTGTTTCTCTTGGTGCCTGGCCGTATTCCATAAATAATAATGAGGCAAAACTTTAGATGTCCACATTGTTTCTTCTGATCCCATCCTCCAAAGTTCCTAAGTTGTTTCCAGATATCACTGACAGCCTGGCTCTCTAAAGACAAGGATCGTAATTCTTTGGCTACAACATTCCAGTTGTTATTCAGCTTAAGAAGAAAAAAAGAAAAAGGCACGTAAGGGAAGACATAATAGAGGTGCACAAAATTATGCATGGAGTGGAAAAAGTGCATAGGGAGAAATTTTTCCTTTCTGTCTTAATACTAGAAGCCAGTGAGGGCATCCCATGAAGCTGTTTGGCAGAAGATTCAGGATAGATAAAAGGAAGCACTTCTTTACACAGCACAAGATGTAGTGATGGCCACCAGTGGCTTCAAATGGGGACTGGGCAAATGAGAATGCTGCCCCCCATAACAGAGGCTGTATGTCCGTGTACACCAGTTGTGGGAAAACATGGTGGCAGCATACTGATGCATTCATGTCCTGCTTGTGAGCAAAGGTGTGGCCGCTGTGTGAACAGAATGCTGGACTGCATGGACCCCTGTTCTGAATCAGGAGGCCTCTTACACCACTGTTGTTGTTGCTAGTTGCGAAGTCATGTCCGACCATCGCGACTCCATGGACAACATTCCTCCAGGCCTTCCTGCCCTCCACCATCCCCCGGAGTCCACTCAAGCTCACACCAACTGCTTCAGTGACTCCATCCAGCCACCTCATCCTCTGCCGTCCCCTTCTTCTTTTGCCATCTATTGTTCCCAGCATTAGGCTCTTCTCCAGGGAGTCCTTCCTTCTCGTTAGGTGGCCAAAGTATTTGAGTTTCATCTTCAGGATCTGGCCTTCTAAAGAGAAGTCAGGGTTGATATCCTCTAGGACCGACGGGTTTGATCGCCTTGCGGTCCAAGGGACTCGCAGGAGTCTCCTCCAGCACCACAATTCAAAGGCCTCAATCCTTTTGCACTCAGCCTTCCTTATGGTCCCGCTTTCACAGCCATACACTGCAACTGGGAAAACCACAGCCTTGACTATACTACATGGACTATATGTCCATGCAAAAAGTCCCATGATTTGCTGGACCTGCCTTTTCTCCTTCCAAAAAGTGTTCAGTACAATGGCCACAATTCAGCTGAATCTTGGATCCTGCACTGTCACTAGGAGCACAGGCAGACTCAGTGGCAAGGAACATCATTATCGTCTTAGGATGTTACACCAATGCAGTTTGCCACCTTCTCAGCACCAGGTCAAGACAGTCTTCTTTGTAGAGGCCTCCTGTTCATTCAGGGGGCTGACACAACCAGCCAAGTACCTTTTACTCTTGCCTGGGTCTTTTTAATTGTCTTTTCATTGTTTTAATGTTTTATGCTATTTTAAATTAATTTTAATTTTTGTTAATTGTTTTTATCTACTGTATTGTTTTTATTGTATTTTATTGTTTTTACACCTTGTTGTAAACCTCTCCAGAGAGCTTCAGCTACAGGCAGTGTAGAGGAGATGCTGATTCTTTATCTGGACAGTTCCTATTAACAAACTTGCTCTTGTAACCTCTCGTCTGGATTACTATGATGCATTATACAAGGGGCTTCCTTTAAAACTGGTACAGAAGCTTCAGTTGGTCCAAAACAGGGCAACAAGTTTGTTAATGGGGACCACCCAACACTATATCATATTGTGTACCAGTACTTCTCCATCCAACTGGCTATCTGCTGATGCCTTCGGTCCAGGCAGCCGGAAGGATGATCTCCTCCCCTTTATAGCAGCCCATATCCTTAGACAGCCTTCAGCCTTTTCCAGGAGCCCCCACCATGGGAAGCGAGGTTGGTGCCACCTTTTCTCCTGTGACCCATCCTCACCCCAGTTGTGCCATGAACTTCCCTGAGACATTCACCTGCTGCCTACATTGTGGTCTTTTCAACGCTAGGTGAAGACATTCTTATTTTCCCAGCCATTTTAGTTCCTGACATTTTAAAAATATGCTAATGGATGCTTAAACCTTTACACCACTGGTGGTTTTACTGCGGTTTTATACTGTACTTTTAAATGTTTAAACTATGTTTTATCATGCTATATTTGATGGTTCTTGTGAACAGCACAGAAAACCTCAGCTATTAGATAGTGCTGAAATGCAAGCAAGCAGTCAATGAGGGAAGCTCACGGTGGCTGCCTTCCAGTGGTAGCAAGGTCGGTAGAAGGGGCAGCCCAAAATGCCCACGTAAAGATTGGACTGGTAGGAACTAAGCCCTAGTAAAAGTACTTTAATCTTTTAAAATGAGGGCGACACCGGTGCAAAAGCTGGGAAAGAAATGATCAGTGGTCAGGAAAAACACATTAGGAAATCCCAGACATCTGGATTGGGTACCTAAAGGACCCGCAGCCCTGGCGCCTATCAGGAGTGGTGTCAGAAGTGGCTGGGTCAGTCAAGAGTTCCCAGAGAAGAGATGCAGAAACAAGGGCATCCTTACACACTCCGAAAGTGAAGGGTTTGAAGCTACAGGGAAGCTATTATTAATGCATCCCTCCACAAAAGGTGTGCTGCAGTTACCAAGTCTGGGGGAAAGTAGACTAATTTGTACCATTTTATCTTCACCAGGCTAACAAATTCCCTAGCAAATATTACTGATCTAGGCAAAGGGCCACCCTCTCTTGCTTCTACAGTAAAAGTGGCATGTATGAAATCCTGGCAATAAATGATCAGAGGTGATGTTTGCTGCATGACAATTATCATCATCATTAAAATAAGGCTTGGATGGAGAAGTAGGAGCAATTGAGCTACCTTCCTCCTAGCAAGCCATGGATAATCAGAAGCACTCTACAGCTAAAAGAACTAAAGAATAAACTTTTCATTTTCTGGAACTGCTTATGAAAACATGAAGAAGACACCCTCCCAGTTCCCAGGAAAAAAAAATCCTCAAAGGTGGAGTTTTGAAATCTCAACTAATTACCCAAGAATATTTTGTGTGTGAGAGGTTCAGCCAGGTATCTCTAATGTGGACTGTCCCTTAATTAAATCCCTTGTGAAAATACAAGACTTAAAAAGAAAAGAAGAAGTTAACTGGAGTTGCTCTGGCTGATGGAGACATTTTTGCACCTGCGAGCTGTATTTTGTCCTAGAAAGCAAAACAAAAATGTCACCTAATTGGTGCCAACAGATTGCAGAAGAGTTATTGAATTTCCTTCCCTTCAAAAAAGAGAGCTATAGAAATGTTTCCAAGGCAGAGTAGTTAAGTCCTGATATAAATCATCACTCCTGTTAGTTAACTGGTATGTTTTTCCTCTAAATAGCCAACATCAGTGTAGTCATTTTCCCTCTACAGAGCTGTATAAAATTGTATATCTGAGAGGAGAATATTAAATCTGGTGGCAGCAAGGTTCCTGTGCCCCTGCGAAGGCGAGGTGCTTAAAATCATCATCGCAAAGGGACGTTCATAGGCCATTTCCACAAGTGACAATGCCTTTTAAATCCATTTTTGCATTTCCCTGTAATCAGTGAAAAGCTGCACCTATTAATACTTTCTTTTAACAAAAGACTTTGTTTTGCTTTCTTTCCACCGTAACAAGAGACATAGATAGTTAGTTAGTTATTGTTCCCTGTATATCCCACCATTATTTTTTCATACAAAACAAACAAACAAAAAACAGAAGGCAGCTTGTCCAGCTTATCATCACAAAAACCCTATGGCTGAGTGGAAATTAGAAGCCAGGTCTCCCGAGTCCTATTCCAACACCAGTTCTTTACACACAGACGTTGTACATTTGAATGATGCTCTTCACAAGTCACCAGCCAGAAAGGTTTTCCTGTGATGCTCCTAAGGAACGTGACTTATGGGGCTACCACACATGGCTGAGTCTTCTTAGTGGTGGCAGCCCAGTCAAGAACTCCCTTCCAACGGACACTTGGATGTCTCACATGTTGTTGTCATCCTAGTACCTGTTAAAGGTTTATTTATTTAGATAGGCTTTGAAGTAAATGCCAGTATTTCTTCTGTTTTCTGGAATTGCAGTGATTCCACTGCAACTGGAGTTGCAGTGATGCTTTTATAGCATTTGTGTATGTTTTTAATGTTAGAGTTACCATTATTTATGATGCTCATGTGTTGTATTGTCTTTCTATAAATTGTTAGACTCCTGGGCTGCTTTTGGGGATGGGTGGGAAAAAAACAAACTAATACATGGGAAGAAAATCCATGAATGGCAGATTCTTAACTGTCTTTCTTGGTCCTAGGAGCACTTCTGAGGGCTTCCAAAGAACACCATGATGTTTTCTGGCTGTAGATGCAGCAGATGTAAGTTTGCCTCTCCCCTTTCAAGGGAACGGCATAGAAGGACCTGAGACAGGAGGAATGAGCCAGTGGAGGAGGAGAAAGTGGGCTGCTTGAAAAAGCATGTGCCTGTTTTCTCCCCTCCCAAGTCTTCTCTGCCTCAGCAGATGATCTCTGCTGCATTGAGAAAAAGAGCACCAAGCGGGAAAAGTCCTTCCGATCAAACCAGGCAAGTGTTGTGGGCCAGGTTGTTAGGGCTGGGGTCCAAATCATCCTTGGATACTTGAATCTGCCCCAGCAATCTGCTGTCCATGCGCACTAGCTGCAATAGCGATTCGGGGCCCTGGTCATCTGATCCCAACCCCTGGAATTGCTGGCTTTTTGCCCATGGGTACATCCCCGCCTGCTGCCCACCCTCCCCACTGAATTTTTCTGATGGGTTTTTTGTTTTTGCTGAAATCAAATACCCTCCCCTGTTCACACATTCCTTTTTAGGGTCGTTTAGGTACTTTGAACTTATGTAAATTACATGCGCAAGTTTGTGCACTGTCTTGTCATGGCTAGAGGGCAACTTCCCGGGACACAGCCGCGCACCAGCCCCGGAGGGGAGAACATGGGTGTCAGTGCCTGAGATGCAGCAACAGGAGCGACTTCGGCAGCAGTGAGAGGGAACTTGCGCCACTGCAGGTCCTCAAAGCATAAATAAGCAATGAGCACAGATGGGAGCTTGTTTGCTTATGTATGGATCCATTACAATATTTCCAAAGATCTCTAGGTGGCTTGTGATCAACAAAAACAAACTGACATGAAGTGATAAAACCACAGCAGCAAAGCTAATCAAGGATAAAAATAGCACTAGTAAGTCGGAAACCAGCATTTGCCACCCACCTCAGAGACCTGGATGTCCCATACACTGTGCATGTACTGAACTCATAGATGGTTGCCCTTTGAATATCAGTATTTCAGGTATTTCATATCTGGGGGGACCCTTACATTTAATCTTAAGATTTTCAGTACAACAAGAAGTTCTCTGCTATTGCTCTGCAGCTGGAATGCCCTTTATTACAAGACATATTTGGATTTCAGATTCAAGGCTATATGCTTTAGAATAGTTCAATAGAAATCAACAAACTCTTGTACAGGTAAGCACTATATGGGTTGTACAAAGAGTAGGTGAACATGATATATTTTCCTGGCTCAGATATTGTCTTCCAGCTTCACACAATTCTTCTGCAGGAAGAAAAGAAGTGGAACAAAACAGAGCAGATTGTGCTTGCATAAAACCATATTGGATACTAGGGAATCATTAACACATCAAATAACTTTGTATACCGCAAGGAACAGGATCTTCCTGCCTACTTAGTATAACAGTCTTTGAATAGGTTCGGAGAACCATTTTCCTCTGCTTTTTCTTTTCCCATTCCATGCAAGGGCCTCCCCACTGGGAGAGATCCAGTCCTGGAAAATCTCCATTCCTGAGATCAGCTGTGGAACAAATCTCTTTAGCCAAGTCAGCAAGCAGGTGAAAGGTCATAAGCACGATATTATCAGCCCAGTAAAGGGGAAATTCAGAAAGCAGGCTTTTGTGAAGGGGTCAGCAGCACAAGAAATCAGTCCCAAAGAATAGCAAGGTCAAGGAAGCGAGGTGCCAAGAGCTGAAATAAGGATGCTGTTCCAGCAGCTAGTCCTCAGCTCAAGCCCTGTGTAGCCAGATCACACTTCGTACTGTCAGGCTCTTCACCTGAGAGATGTCCTGGGCTGGGCCTGGACCAAGCCCGCATCCACAGCTACCTTTGCCTTGGCCATTAGTAACCTGACTGTATTTCCACCAGATCCCTCTTCATTGTTTTTGTTGTTCTTGTTTCAAAGATTAGTCTGCCGAGCTGTAGTAAGGTGGCTTCCTCTTGTATCTACAGGCCATGTCCTTCTTTGGCTGAGTCAGTTGGCCTGTGCCTCAGCTCAATTGCAATATTTGAATGAATAGCACCAGTCCCCAAAACATGAATGATAGTCCCAGACACAAACAGTGTGTATACTTTGCAAAATCATTTAGTCATCCAGCTTGTCCATTCTTGCTGCAGAACATGCTTGGCATCTGATCTAAACAGTGCACTGAATGCGGCTTCTAGCAGATGCAAGTTCTCTCACCACTATGATGACACAATGACAGACCAGAGATGCACCAACCGACAAAAGGTTAGATTCTGTACAAGAGGAAGCAGAAGAAACTATCCATTGTACAATCTCAACAACAATCCTCAGGGCGGATCTGGGAGAAATGATACTATTCAAGGTGCTTCCAGATGAAGGGATCCTAGCACTACCAGTTCACATGCATTGTGTGACTATCTCATCTTTCCCTGCTCTTATTTGTTTTTTTGGGAAGAGGTGGTTGTTGTTGTGATTATGCTTTGTTTGTTTGTTTTTTCAGGTTAGAAGAAAGTTGGAAGAAAAAGTGAAAACACAAGCTGCTCACATCTTATGGAAGATGGCAGTGACATCCAGACCCAAACCACTTGGAAACTCATGGCTTGTCACAGAGGATACAAAGCCTCTTCCCCATTTATGCACTTCTGAATGCAACATTATGCCACAGCTGACCTATGTGAATGTTCTGCACAAGCCTGGCTACCACACAGCATACAAGGTTTATCATTCAAAGGCTGTGCTGGATATGTGAATAATGTGCTAGTGGAACCCTAGCTGGGCACTTGATTTTGTTATAATGTGCAAAAACTGCCAGCACATGGAGTATGAGGCTCTGAAAGAGAGAGTGCAAGGAGACAGACAACTGCGTTCCACGAACTAAACTAGCATTCTAATTCATTTCCTGGGATCCCTTCACTCATGGCAGCATCTGGGTTTGGGACATTTTAAAAGGAAAGTATGCTAGGGTTCTGTCCCTGTTCTGTGTTATCTGATGGGGAAAACATGTCCCTTCCAGTACTCTGTAATAATGAATACATCCCTGGAGACTCGAAAGAGGTTTGCGCTGTAAATAGCTTTCAAAAATGGGATTGCACTATGCACTTTAATTTTTCATCCATGGAAGGCTTTGGGTTAATGATTCATATAGAGTAAGGGAACTTTACTGCAGATGTTGAATTTTAGAAGAGCTAATGAGCCTTGGGCTCCTGTATTTATATAGTTCTCTTTTACAGGCCTAGCCAGGTGTGAGGTATTTGCTTTTGTTTTGTTAGTCTTAACTAACCAGTGGTTCATTAAAAGTACTGGTTTACATATAATATATTGCAGGAATACAAATATCTGTGACGCTTTGTTCTAAGAGCCTTGGAAATCTCACAGTAAAGTTTTTAATGGGATGATATTACTTTCCTCTCCCTCCCCACAAAAAGTATGTTTAGAAAATTATGGACCAGTCCAAAGAAATGAGTGTAATTTGTTAAAAGTTGTGTTTTTATTCATTCCAGTGAGTATATTCTCATGCAATGTCTTTGGTAGATTGCATGCTGGGCTTTCTAATTATGTCCCCACAATTTATAGTTCGGTGGGACATTTCCAGGTAACATCTGTGCATACTTTCATTGATTGATTTGATTTGTAGCCCACTCTTCCTCACAAAGAACCCAGGCAGCTAGCAACCTATATAAAACACACTACGACACAGAAGCAACGTTAAATCATGACTCTAAAATCCCCAGTATATAACAACTCACAATAAAACTATCAACACAATCTCTTAAAAGATAAAGAGCCAGCGTGGTGTAGAAGGGGACCTTAGTTCTAGTCCCCACCGAGCGATGAAGCTTCCTGGATGACATTGGGACATCCAGCAAAAGCTACCTCACAGGGTATTTGTTGTCGGGAACACAACATGGAGAGGAAGAGAACTTTGTAAGCTGCCTTGGGTTCCTTGCAGGGAGAAGAAAGTCAGGGCAATAATGTAATGTTTTCATCATAATGTTTGCATGCTCAGAAGTGCCATCCAATTGAATGATGTAGATTATTCCCTTAAATTGCAATTCTATGCACCTCTGGTCCCAACGGGGCTTATGTCCAAATGAGTGTACACAGGATTAGGGCTGTGCATAACCCTCTTAAAATTCTCTACTTATTTGTGGGAAAAGAACTTGGAGAAACCATTGCATCATATTTATGCAGGAACAGGGGAAATGATCCCACCATTTCAGGAAGGCAGAGTGCACCAGTAGCAACAGCCATAGTGCTGCTTCTTTCTCTAAGGTTTTGCTGCTGTTGTTTTGCGAGCTCTGCAATTGGTAGCAATGACCCTACTAACAGTCTAGCTACTATTTTGCTTCATTCATCATGTTTCAAACCTAACGTCTTTCTGGAGCACTGCAGGAACAGGGGGAATAGTGACTGCCACTACATCTGTGGTGTAGAATAATGAGAGACAATTCTACAAAGTGCCCTTCTTTTCTGTGGAGCAGGGGAGAGAAATCTCAGAAACATGCTTCCTCTGATTTTTTTTTGGGGGGGGCTTGTAAACTTTTCACCTCTGCTTTTAAATTGTAGCCCCCTAGGCCAGGGGTAGACAACTTGGTCCCTCCAGATGTTTTGGATTACAACTTCCATCATGTCCTCTCCACTGGCCGTGCTGCCTGTGGTTGATGGGAGTTGTAAACTAAAATGTCCACTTGCCTATCCCTGGCCTAAGAGATTATTTTAATATTTCTAGAATATCGTACAGTACTAGGAGGGACATGGCAAAAAATCATGTTGATCTTGTTTTGATGGAAGCAGTTTGAAGCAACTTTTTGTGAGCAAACTGTAATTAACTCTTGTTTGTTTGTAGGTCCAAAATAACTTATTTTTCAAGGGATGTTAACCCTGGCATCCTGATCAGCTTCTAGTTCAGACAATTATGTTCTCTCTGCAATGGTTAAAAATTCCTAGATAATGTATTCTTCATCCCTCCATTTCCTAAGTCTGATGAATAGCGCTGCTAGCACTATTACATGCTTGTCGGATTCCAACCCAGAGGTCCTTGAATTTTCGTTATAAATGAAGTGTGTATGGTTTGTAATTTTGTAAAGCGCTCTGGAGCTTCTGAGTGGCACTGCACAGACTGATACATTACCATGCTTCATATTACACACTCGACTTAGCGGGAGGATGAGAAAATATAAAGGTGAGGAACGGAATTGCCAAACAGAGGCGTCGATGATGCTTGCAGCCCTTTTTCATACAGGAATTATTTAGCTGACAGATCACTGCTGGGATTTTATTTCTGCTCTTCCACACAGGCCAACCTTATGGGACATGACTTTTTGTGACTGTAGCCATTTTATTGTGAGAGCACCCACAGCTGCCTCTTCACATTCCAAGTATGCTGAATGACCCCCCGCAAAGTTTGAGACTTCCATTCTGACATTTAATTCTCTGCTCTAAACCCTGCATCAGTCTGTGCAATCAACAAAATCAAGCAGTTAGACGGTTGCAATGGTACTTTAGGCTGTTGCAGATGGTGTGAAGGGAGGTGGTTGGAGCATCAGCTCCACTCAGAAGCCTTCTCCATCAGACTCCCCACCCATCAAGGGTCACTTGGCAGGAGGCATTCCATCCGGCAGAAAGAAAGGAAGCAAGTGATGGAGATATGGACTGAGATATGTGTTTTGCAGAGCTGAAGATAATTTCTCTGCAGCTCAGCTAAGAATGATGATCACTTGGACAAGGGAAAGGGTTTGTCTTGGAATACCAAATATTGGGGGCAAACACCTGGAAATGACCATAATTTTGTGCCCTGTTTGTGGGCTTCTTAAAGCTTCTGGCTGACTGGTACTTGAAACAAACCTTGAATTTATTTTTCAGAAGCCTCTATCTATCCATGCCAATGGGAGATGTCCGTTTTCTCAGATTAATTGCCTTGCAGCTAGGGAGATTCAAAGGGGTTAACTCATGGTTTTCCATATGTTGCAACATTTCCCATAACCCCTGCATGGCAGCCTGGGTAGCAATTGGAAAATTAAACAGGGGTCACTCCCTGAATTATTATTGTCCTTGGCGCTTGAATTAGCACTCTGTCAAATTTTTGAAACTCCATTTTGATACCCAAAATGCCATTTGTGTATGTGTGAATGTGCCACTCACTATTTTCCCACACCACTGCAAATTAACTGTAACTGTACAGAAACTACCAGTTTGGAATGATCTGATGTGGGGTACAACTCCATTAAATTATTCGTTGGGATGTAGAATTGATGTACTATCTTTGCCTTTTGTGAATTTTAAATAAATCCTAACAATTAGTTCCAAATCTGTGTATAAATATTAACATATGCAAATTTTATTCAGGTTTTTGTCCCATGGGCCAGGGCCCCAGTATTTCTTATGTTCTTAGCAATCTAATTTCCTACCACAGTGAGAACAGCCGCAGCTAATTAATGCATAACCCCAGCCTTCCAAAGCTGCTTCTTCTTTCTCCATTGGATTTGCAGACTTCTGCTTGCTTTTAAAGTTTTAGTAGTGGGAAAGTGTGAGAATTTGTGGAAACCCAACCTGAGAGTAGAGGTTGTCACAGAATATTAATAAGGGGAAGGACACAAAACTGCTGATCTCCCTCTCCATCCCTTTCTTCATTTGTAATCTTTGTGTCTCTGATCCATTATACAATGGACCTTTACGAATATGCTGGCCTTGCTCAATGCAACATTGGCGGAGGTGAAACAAATGATAGATTATGTGCATAACCTCTAAGGCATTCTTTCAGAATGGTACATAACCTATTACTGGAAAAGACCCTGGATAGAAACTTGTGGCAAATTCATGAAAAAATGATTTAAAAAATCGTGGAGCACTCAAGAAGGCACAAAAGAACGTAGGGAGAGAATGTGAACATGAACGATGAGGAAAGCATTGCTATTTATTAATGGCACCTGGATTCTTGATCTGTATTAGGGGCCACTGTGCAAAAATATTCTGCAAATGCATACTGTCGCAAATGACGTGATTCTGCTCCTTTCCCCTGTGATCTTAGCATCGCTTTTTAGCCTCACAGATACAGAATGGCCCTGAGGAATTGCTAATCCTCTTTTGCTGACCAGAGATCTGAAGCTGGATTTTCCATGCTGGCATTCAGAATCCCACTGTCAATATCATCACACTGGCTCTGCTCTGGTGACCAGGTGCTTGTGTTCCTGCCTGCTGTCTCTGCTAATGGTTGATGGGGAAGAGCTCTGATGATTCTCTAACTTTAAGCCAGAATTGGACTGCACAGCAATTCAAATTGAGGGCACTTTCCGACTGAGGACTGATTTCATTCTTACTGAGAAAGTCTCAAGGGAAAATGTAACTGTGTTCATGCAACCCCAGGGATAGAACTCTACAATAAAGGAAATCAACCCTGACTGTTCTTTAGAAAGTCAGGTACTGAAGCTGAAGCTCAAATACTTTGGCCACCTAATGAGAAGGAAGGACTCTGGAGAAGACCCTGATGTTGGGAACGACTGGAGGCAAAAGGAGAAGGGGACAGCAGAGGTTGAAGTGGCTGAATGGGGTCACTGGAGAGGTGACTGTGGGCTTGGGTGGACTCCAGGGGATGGTGGAGGACAGGAGAACCTGGAGGAATGTTGTCCATGGGGTCGCAAAGAGTCAGGCACAACTTTGCGATCGTAGAACAACAACAACAATTCAGCGAATGCTGTTACATTTCCTTTTCAGTAAATGTCCATGCATCCCTGTTCCCCACCATGCTTACAAGTACTGAATGCCTAAATGTCCATGCCAAGGGTACATAATAATCCAGGAACATACAGGCAGGCAGCTTTAACTGACCCCTTTCTTCCTATGTCAGTATGCCATTAATATGCTAACTGTTTGCATGAGGAACTTTCCAAAGCATCCTTTAATTTTGTAATAATTGCATTTTGTAACAGTACAGTTGTGCCTTTGTAATCATGGGAGAGGGGAGTGTCCAACCTTTTCACTGCAGCATGCATGACTGTTGCGAGGAACTCACGCTCTTCCCAACACTAAGCTGCAACATTTTGTAGCAGGCAACTGCTCCCACGCAAAGGAAGGGACAGGCTGCCCAGCTACACCATCACACTGAGCTGAAGGGGTTCTGAAAGTGTCACCTATTACCATGTCTGTGACATGACTGCAAGGAGTGATGAAATGCCATTTTATGACCTTTTCAAAATGCTCTTTTATTTTATTTCTCCACAAAAAAAAAAAAATCTTTAGCAGCTGAGTGGTCTCTGCCATGCCACTGAAGTGCAGAAAGCTTGTATCGAACAATAATAAAAGAAAGGAACGACATTAGCTGTGCTACCATTTCCCCCCCTCTCTCATGTTCAGTGTTTTCCCTGATCCCCATTCTTCCTCCTTCCAAATGTTATTTGGAGGTTGTGAGGTCCCGTTGGTCTAAGAGACAACAGCAATAACAAAATATTCCTCCTCTGTAGCCAGACAATTCCTCCTTTCCCCCAATGAGATGTCCTTTCTCGCCATCAGTGACACCCAGTCCTAATTAGTTCTGCTACAGCAGCCTTTTCTGACTTGCTGCCCTCCAGAAGTTTTAGACTACAATTCCCATTGGCCCCCAGACTGCATAGCAAATGGTAAGGAATGCTAGGAGTTGTAACTTAATATCGCCAGAGGGTACCAGCTTGAGAAAGGCTGCCCTATAGCAACAGAAAGAAAATCCAAAGGTTTTCCCCACTGTGGTTCATCATCATTTAAAAAAAGATCTATGACTTTCCTTGGGAGACAGTGTTCTGTAGTGGTTACAGCACTGGGCTAGAACTTACCAGATCAGGGTCCTAGTCCCTACCTGGCTATGAAGCTTGCACCCTAATTTTGGGCCAGTTGCTGACTCTCAGCCTCAGCTATCTCACAGGGTTGTTCTAAGGATAATATGATGAGGAAGACCATGTGGGCTGCCTTGGGTTCTTGAGGGGCAAGGCATGCAGGAGATAAAGAGGATTAATAAATGGAAATATGATATGAGTCTAAGCTGCAGACCTATATGCCATTCTTCCCCTACCCTGTGCTCTCTGGCTGCGCTAGACTGTAACACCCAACAATTCATTCATTTTACGGACTTCTACCAGAGACAGATGAGTGCCATGACATGCTGATTTTGGTCCAGAAATCCTATAACAACTGCAAATGGACAGGGTAGCCAAGCAGGTGCCTGTTTTTATATCATTCCACTTCTATTTCAGTCTAGCAGAACACACGTTCAACTGCACACGCTTTGATTCTTTATAGACTGATTGAGGTGTCATTGGAAGCTGGAAGATATCTTTTAGCATTTCCTTCACTGTCTTCAAACCTGTTTCTCTTCCCCCTAAAAACATGCAAGGACCAAGAACAGGGGTCTGGAAATGTGTGGCTCTCCAGATGCTGTTGGCTTATAACTTTCATCACCCATCACCATCAGGGGTTGGAGTTGGAGCCAAACAATATCTGGGTAGCCACAGGTTCTGCAGCCTGGACCTATATTTGTATAACCATACAAACCATACAATCAATGCATCTAATCAATAACCATACAATCAGTAACCATACAATCAATGCATCTAATCCTATCTCTTGACTTAACAATAATTTTGTGAGCTTCTTGCAACTTTTTGTTTGTTTCCTCCTAGACACAAACAACATCTTGATTGTAATGAAGATATAAATGCTTCCTCTCCCCCCTTGATATAAATGCTTCCTCTCCCTCTTTTTACCCACGGTTGTAAAATCCCTTCATATATGTTAAAACCCATATCATGCTATCTGCTCTTACATTGGGCAACAAGGTTTCATGTCTTTTGGACATGTG
This sequence comes from Varanus komodoensis, assembly GCF_004798865.1. NCBI lineage: Eukaryota > Metazoa > Chordata > Lepidosauria > Squamata > Varanidae > Varanus > Varanus komodoensis. Next base: position 85,737,671 of record NW_025335268.1, read on the forward strand.
CATTCTGAGTTGGTTTGTGCACAGACAGACACTGGTCCCATGTGATGCCCTGACAAGGACTTCATCTATATATAAAGGTGTTTCTTCAGTAAGAATTCGTATCAAATCAAATTTGTGAATTCACTGGAGTCAATAGAGCTGTTGCTGTCTTTCATTTTTTTTCCAAAAAAAAAACACCCCTCCCTGTGGACTTGTGTTTTTGGGATTTAGAACAAGTTGGTGAGAGGGGATGGTTTAATTCTCGGTTCTGGGTGCATGTGGGTCCCAGCCTAAACGCAGGCTAGCAATACTAACTCTAAAGGGATTTCAAAGTATGTAAGGAAATAAATAAAGAAGGCCCAGCTCCATAGTATGCAATTCATGTCGTGTGTTGTTTGAGCCTAAAATAGGTGATTGACCAGCATTCTTTGGGAATGAGACATATGCATGTGTTACATGTGATCCATACAGTCTACATGTTTTTGGTTCCTGTTACTGTATAGCCAGTGATATATTTCCACTACTAAGCAGGTTTGATGAGTAAGCTGCCTAGATGAGAGGTTTTAAGAAATCAGTGTGGGCTTCACACGAAGAAGAACTAAGTCTGTTTAATACAATAATGAGAGATAACTTCAGACCAGTACAGGCTGAGGCTGCAGTGCCTTGAAGTTCGACAATGGAATGATGCGATGGGGCATATTCAATGTAAATCTAATTCAACTTAATACATCTGTCCTTATAGGACTACCATTGAATACAACCTGATGTCTGCAGATGGTTATTCGCCCATCTGTTGTACTTTCTTTTGTAGAATGGGATCTTCATTGTTTGACTTTAAAGTACCACATTAGGAGCAAAAGATGTTGCCTATAATATAGGAATATAAACCTAAAGGCACGGCTCTATGCATGTTTAGACAGAAAAAAGTCTTACAGTTTCCATTTCTGGGGACTGCTGTGCTTTTTTCTATCTTAACATACATAGTATTGTGCCCCAAATGTAGCTTTCCTTTTGGAATTTATTGTTTCACCTAAGAAGAATGTCTGATAAAAGAGACTGCACTTTTCAATGTATAAGATTATCTCATGAAAATTCGGACAAGTGGTCAGGATAATCAACAATTAAACAATTAGTTGTCTTCCACAAGCAATTAGAGAAATTAAATTTTAATGACCAGATAAGTTCCAATGTCCATACTTGGCTATGGTTTCTAATGAATTATAGATGAATAAGGACTAATTCATTATTATAGAGTGGATGAGTTACATAGGATTTAGGCATTTTATACAAAAGCTATATTTTAAAAATAACCAGCATATTATTTCTCAAGCATATTCTGTATTCCTCAGTTTGATTACATTTCAGGGTTGGAATGTCTTGTTACAACCCTATTTTTGTCTCAAATGCTCTTGTTCCTGCCAACAGGAACAATGAAAATGAAGGGTGAAGTCTATCAGTCTATCCTACCCTACAGGTTTGTCATAAGGACAAAATGGGAGCTTAAAACGCCTTGAGATCCTTGAAGGAAAGGAAGTATATACATGAGATAAATTAAAGAACTAATGAATCACACAATAGCAGAGGGGTGTGTCCAGATATAGTCCTTGATTAAACCCACTGAAATCAATGCCATTCAAATTAATTAAATTGAAGCACAATACCATGAATGCTAAGATGATAAAAGGTCCTATAGCTCCCAACATTCCCCAGCCAGGTTGGGAATGCTGGGAATTATAGGACATTTTATGTCTAAATATGCATAGGACTATATTCTTAATTAAATTAAGTCCCATTGACTTCAGTAGATCTATGACTAGGTTAGGATCCAACTCAGAGCACTATCATTAGGAAGAGAGACATTTCTTTCCTCTTCCGCTGGAGGTATTCTTGCAATCGCCAGAGTCATGAACTGTTTCTGGCAGGCAGATCAAGATTAGGAAACTGGCTGGTTATCGGAGCCCATAAGAAGTACAGCAGGGGGCTAGGAGTGTTGCTTGCGCACTTGTCTGGAACTTAGCAATATTTTGCACTAGCCCCACAGAGGGAGGGGCGTGTGAAGCGCCACATCCCTGGAAAGCTTCTGCTTCCATGTTGTCCCTCAAACTTATGGGATAGCAAGGTGGAAATGCCTCCTGCAGACCCTGAGTTTGGGAGATTAGAAGAGTGCAAGGCCCCCCTTAGAATTCAGGCAGCTTTGAAGACGAGTCATCAAAGTCTGGAGGTGGGAGAAGAGGCACACATCCCTATGCCTGGACAATGTGATGAGAAGGCATGCAAGTGACATGCCTCAGTGGCCATTTCTCAACCGCTCCCTTGTAATTTTAGTGTCTGAGCCTGCATATCATCTAGAACAGCTGTCATCCTTTTCTCAACGTGTTGTTTACTCATCAGGGTTGGTTCACTTAGAGTTGACCAGAATTTATTGTTTCCAATAACCATTGTATTCATTTTCATTCTATATTTTATTTTAGCTGTTGCTGGCTTTGAAGCCTAACAGGAAGATGACCTAAAGATCGAATCAAGTTTATTAAAAAATAACAACATTATGGACTGCACAGTATCCTACAGGCAACGAACCCTCAGTCCAGCGTGCTTTTACACACGCTCATCCCATAAAATAAAACGCACAGGAGCAGTTTCAACTGTACCCCACAAGATGGCCTAACCCATGGCACAGGAGGACAGGGGTGCATTTCTCCAGCTTAGGCTAAATATGCTAACTGTGATCCTATCTGAGATGATGGACCTTGTTTCAGTTTGACATATTCTAGGGACATCCAGGCAGGTTCACTGGAATGAGCTCTACATGGGGCTGCCCTTAAAGACAGATCAGAAACTTCAGCTAATCTGTTGTGTGGTGTGGTCTGGTGGTGAGAGTGTCAGACTGGGGTCCTGGGAGATCCAGGTTCCAGTCCCCGCTCATCCTTGAAGCTCACTGGGTGACTTTGGGCCAGCCACAGACTCTCAGCCCAACCCACCTCCCAGGCACAGACATTGTTTGAAGTACATTCGTTTACTCTGAAATTGATTCTAGGAGTTAGGTTCTAAGACCAGCACAGAACAGAAATCCAAACCTATCTAGGTAATACTATCAAGAGATAGTTGCAAAGAAATGAACAGGAACATAAATAGAGTCAACTGTCCTTTATACTGTATTTGCATTTCCTTTTCTTTTAAGCAAGTGGTTAACTCACTAAATAAATGCATTTTGAAGGCTGTGGTGGCTAATGAGCATGTGTGAAGCAAACACTGCGGATTACGCTTCTAAATAATCTGTGCAGAAACAGAGGACATGTGTTTACAATGTACCGAAAATGCTCAGCCCAGTGTATTTATTTTGATGCCACACTTGAACTTAATATTTTGCATTATTGTAAGAATTTCTTGATCAAAGCTGTCAGTCTCTTAGAAGCCGTTCCATAACTTCAGTTCAAATTTGGCAGCTCCCTTCTGTTATGAAGAATTTATTGAGATGAAACAGAAATAGCTTCCTATGGGAAAGCTTTGAACTATCCTATAATTTGCATATTGTGATTGACCAATCATTTGTCTAGCCTCAAGTAACACAAGTGCACTGTTTTCCTTCTTAAGGACGTTGCTCTTTTTTGAGACTGCTTTATCTAGCAGTAGAGTTGCAGTTAAAGGTCTCCTACTAGATAGAATAGTCTGAGGCTTACTGGGGGAAATGTTAGCTTCAGAATAATGGAATAATGGAATTACAAATACAGATCATTAATTTATGTATGTTCAATCCAAGTATAAAGTGCTATAAAATGCTCATTTTTACAAGCATTCCACCCCTATAAGGCTAGACTAGATTTTCCAAATAATTCAGATATGTGCTGGAAATGGAACAGGATTTTGTGCAATTTTCATGCAAATGGGTGTCAATTCAAAACATATTGGATGCAGCCTAATCCTATAATAAGATGGCACTTCGGCATTGAAGTATACCTGTTGTGTGATCTGTTGTTACTTAGATCAGCAACAAGCTACGGCTTCAAAATAGTTCAACACTCTTCCAAGAAATGAAGTGCCATTAAAGCCACTGTGCAAAAATTACCCTTGCCAAAAATGTAAAAATTATACCTTCACCTTCAGTAATGTCTTAAAGCATATTTTCTGCTGAAATGAGTGAGATTTCTATCGAAAGAGAGTGATAATGAATTCGGAATTTCTTTGATTGAAGATTGAGATCCTTTCTTTTTTGGTTGGGGGGCGGTATTAACACATATGCCAGTTCAGCCTGTAAACATCTAAATGCCAGTAGTGAAAACAAAAGAAAAGAAAACATATTGAAACAGAACAACCTGAGCAGAGGCGACATGCCCTGAAATTTTACTGGGAAAACTTCAACTTATATCTTACTTCTTGAGTGCAGAAGATGCAGTGGAAAATTCCACATCCTCTAATGGAGATCACTTAAGAAGTTCTAAAGGAGTGGTGTGGGAATTATCAAGCAATCTTTGCTCCAGAAGCTTTCACTTCTCAGCTTAAGCAAGTATAGATCTCTTTGCAACCTTCATGTTTGAGGAAGATTATTCACAAAGTCATGTAGAGAGCCTCAGTTTTTTTCCATAAAAGCCTAATTATTCCTTGAGCCTTTTATCCAGAAGGAGTAAGGGGAGAATTACACTGAAACATTTTGTTTTCAATGCTAACTGTTACCTATATCTGCAGATTTTGGGTGTATATTGTTCTGAAATTGTTCAGTCACCCATGTGGTATACAAAAATCTAGCTCTTGTGTGTGAAAGTAACATATGGCTCTCAAATGCATAGAGGTTCTATCATGGTAAGAAGGTACATAGGTCAGTGATAGACCAGCGCCTTCATGTATAGAAGGTCTTGGGCTCAATACCGGGTATTTTCAAGAAAAAGAACCTCAGGTAACAGAGATGGGAGATACCCTGGACTGCTACTGCTTACACAGCAGCTTCATACTTTTGCAGCTGTTTTAACTAAGGTATATAATTAAGGGAAGTATTTCATTATGCAGGCATAGACCACGCAATAGGCTTTCCAAGGGAACTTTGCTATAGCAGTGCCTAATGTTTTTGCTCGTATTTTTGAGAGTCTTTATACAATAACCCTTTCCCCAATGAGGTCCTCTTTTCACTGTCACCGTCACCAGCTACTATTTCTACTTATCCTGTTCTCATCATGGCTACTTCTTGCTGGCTTGACCGGCAGTGAACCAGTGAGCAAATGCAAGAAGAGTCCCACACACGGCTTGGTGTGGGGAATGACTTCCCTAGAAATGGACCAGTATCCACTGAAGGCAAATCATGAAGTCTTACCACTTGAAAGGCCTATACATTTAAAGGGGACAGAGTCCATGCGTCAAAAACAAGGAAGAAGGGAGGCATAGTTCCTTATCCTGGGCTGTAAGTCTATTTGCTCACTAATCCTCTGCACCTTGAGCACAGGAAGAAACTTACCATAAAAACTCTCCTATACTGACTTGTGGACTCCTGGAATTATGAAAGCTATGGAACAGAGTGAGTCTCATATGGCCCTTCTGCGGGATGCCCACACAGGGAGCATCTGGAAAAGAATGGGATATGCTGTGGAAAGATGCAGTAGGGAAAAGGGCAAGCAAAACTTGGGTCTACCAAGCTAAGTGGGCAGTAGCATCTTCTTCTAAGACTAAGCCATCATTGAGTCAAACCCATATTTCTGATTATATTGTTGACAATAACGCTTCCATTCTCCACTTGCAATTCAGTCTCTTTTTCTTATGTTTCAAATGCCTAGTAATACATCCTGGGCAAGCCATTCTGGGTATAAGTCTACAGATTACTATATCATCGCTATAATCACCAATAAAGTTTGTATATATCTGAATGCTAGGACTGAAGCACATTCCAAGAAGTGCTTTCATAAGTCACAGAGGTGTACAAACTTTTTAATTTGCAACTGACCCTAACCCTCTCCAGACCTGGCCCAAGGTCTTTTGTCTGCTCTGATAATGAGATGTTTCTTCTCCTTGTCTGCAAGAGATGGTGATCTTTGAGGTTACATTTACAGTATGTGGAAACAACAGCTAGCCCACTAAGAAATGTGGCTGATTGTTTTATTTATTGATTTATGAACTGTATTACCTGTTTTTCATCATAAAATAATCCCCAAGTGGATTGCAATCAATAAAATATAATAAAATAACACAATATCAAAGAGCAATCCAATAGGAAAGACCAGTAACACTGATAAACAACAGTTGATATTGCCAAAAGGTATACAAAAAATTAGTCAAACATCTGGGTGAACAGGTAGCTGTTTAGTTGGTATTGAAAGTTTTAAAGACTTGGTGCTGATCAAATATGAGAGGGTGCAAGAGTTTTGCAGTTGGGCTGATGTATTTTATTTATTTATTTATTTATTAAAACATTTTTATGCCGCCCCATTCGCCGAAGCCTCGGGGCGGCTTACAACATAGATAAAACAAGTTAAAATCCATATAAAATAATCTTAATTAAAACAGAATTCAGAATGAACTCTTTCGAGTTGCCATGGATTTAATCCCAAGCAATCGTGTCACCATCAGGAGCCCATCCCTGCTCAATCAAGACATGCACAGATATCTGGGGAGAATGTGCTGCACCAGGTATCCAGGTCCTAGACTTTGTAGGAATTTATCTGTCAGCTGAAGCACTGTGAACATAGTGCAGTAGCTTATTGGGAGTCAATGCAGCTGGTGGAACATGGGTCGGTGGTCCCACTCAGCAGTCTAGCAGCCTCAACAATTTATATGAGGCAACTCACATCATGGTGGCTTTCATACACACATTGTAGAAAATAGCATGAGCATATGGTAGAAAAATGACTGTGGAAATGTCACTTCTTCCAGAGAACCTAATACCAATGATGACTCATATATAAAAAGCTGCAAATAATGGAGGCTGAAGGACATGCATGCAATCCTTCTGATACAGTCACTTGGTGAAACCACTGCATGTTTGGGCTTGGAGGGTGGTCAATGGTCTTCCAGAAGATGTGATGCTTCCTTCATAATATGGGCTGGAGTGTTTCTATGCCTAATTGCCCTATCAAAAAATGGCAATACCTGTTATCTTCTTTCTGTCAACCCCATGAGAAATGTTGCTTTGAAAATGACCATGGCTTACCTATTTCTCCATTAAAAGATTTCTCATCTGCAAAAGAATATGAAGGAACTAATTCAAGAGATAAAGAAGGAAATGCCATGGGAAATGTAGTTCCCATAGTTCTTGGTTGCCCTGTTTGTTGCTATGCAACACCAGGTAGGGCCCCGAGGTCTTTAGGGACACAATTTCCATGATTCCTGGCAGCCTGGACATTGTGCTGGAGCATTTCATCATGGTATTTAGGGCCCAGCATAAATGACTGCTGCTCTTGTGGGTAAGAAAAAGGTAGGCGATAAAAGGCCCCAGCTCCAACCGTTTGAAGTTAGGAGAGATCTGAACTCAACTCAGAATGAACTTCTGAGGTAAAAGTACAAAATATCACATTCTGGGATTCGCTTTTAGGGACTCAGTTCATCAACAATTCCAACAAGTAATGCCAAAAGTTTTCAGCTCTCCCACAAACACACCTACAAGTTCTATTCACACATGGGGCTTTTATATTGCTTTCTTTTAGACTTCAAAGTTCATTGACTGGAATCTGGCAGCTGTATCATCACACAGTTCCTCAGACTCTTGGCCTGATCCTAAGGCTATTTACTCAGCAGTGTGTCCATTCTGAATTCCATGAGACCAACTTCTGCCTGAAAAATTACTGCTGCAATACCATTCCAGGTTTCTGTTTCCTTTAACTTGCCCTTCTCTTGTGATTTGGCAGCCAAATGGTTAAATCTGAACCAGATAAGCCAGGGAAGAATGATCATTATCCAAGAAAAGAAAGGAATGATACAAGGATCTTAGGCTTTGAATGATATAACATGTGAGGACATGATTGTATGTTTCCCCTTGCAAAGCTTAAAAATGTACTGCTTGAAGTTAAAAGATACCTTAAAATATATTGAGAGTATCTCTTCTCTTCTCTTCTCTTCTCTTCTCTTCTCTCTTATGACAACAATTTTGTATGATGTCTGCTGTATTATATGCCACACAATTTAACACATTAGTAATTAGTAATAATGCATTGCTATCTGGAAAACATGTTTATTATGGAAACACTAAAATCCCTAATTAAACTAGCTCTAAAACACTGTAATAATAAAAAGGAGGCCTGCAAACTTAATACATCAGGCAGAGATTATGAAACTATTGTAATTCTTACTAGCTTTCAAAACTGTACACACAGAGCCATCCTATGGCTCTTCTGGATCCCAGCAAAATAATATGCCTGCAACTCACATTATTTTCTTTACAGGCATTTCTGGAACAGCATGATGAAATCTAGGAACATGGCAGTGGCTCCCATGTCATGCCAGCAACCAGTGAACCAACCTTCACCAGCTTTCCTTGACCTGATGCTCTTGGCTACAACCCCCAGCATTCCTGATCACTAGCCAAGCTGAGCATAAAAGTCAGACCATGCAAAAGTGGACTTTGCAATTCTGATAGTTTTTCTGCTGTTTCCAAGGTGGAAGTAGAAGTCTGGAAGCTGCAATGTGGAAGTTATCATTAGGGGACAGATGTAGAACTGCAGCAGAATCCTTGATATGAGGTTAGGAGGAATATACTGGGAAATCTGGATTCTAGATCTGGATTCTAGACTAGCCCCCAGTCAGCCATAAAATTCACTGGATGACATTGCATAAGTCGCTAACTCTCAGTCTAACTTACCTCACAGGATTGTTGTAAAGGATAAAATGGAGAAGTGGAGGGCTGTGTAAGTTTCTTGTTGTTTTACAAGAGGAAAAAAAGAATGGGTTTGTGCTTATGCTATAAGTTGAATTATTGTTTACTTGATACCCATGTTAAACCCTTTTGAAAAAATAACCTTGTGTTGTTGAGTCTAAATTGTTGTTATAAAATTGGTAGAAGTAATAATAATTATTGACTTTTTGTGTAATATCCCACACTTATCACTGTATGTAATTTTTGTGTATTTTTTCTTTCTCATGTAACTTTTTCTTTGCTTTCTTCTTTTTATCTGTAAAAAGAAAAAATGGGAGGGAGGAGAATGGATATAAATGCAATACCAAATAAACATCAATAAAAAAGGAATCTTAAACTATGGTGGGGTTTGTATTTCCCTACTCCAGGATATCCTAAAAATGGGCAAGAAATTTATTTTGGTTTGTTTTTGACAGAATGTATTCATTTCACATTTCTTAGAACCAAAGCAGTGCCAAATTCAAGAAGTGGTCTAAAGTCAGTACATTTCTGAGCTTGCAATGCAATTAGTGCAACCACAGAACTTCATTCAAATAATCTGAGTATTTGAAAAATGCACATAAACACACTTTATTCCATCGGTAAAAATCATATATTTCAAAAATGCACATGGCTGATGTGTAGTTGTGGTGAAATGCACAAAAAAAGGTTGATATAACAAAAGTTTTCATGTAACTCCAGAAAAGTTTCAGCCTTTACAGACATAGCAACATAGAAACATAGAATCAGAACAAGTCAGAAGGGGCCTCCCAGGCTATCTAGTCTGACCCCCGGCTCCAGCCAGCTCCGCTCACAACATGCCCACCATGTGCACGTCCAGCCTATCCTTGAACACCCTCACCGATGGGGCCTCAACAACCTCTCGTGGAAGCCCATTGCACGCCCTCGGGGTCCTGACTGTCAGGAAGTGCTTCCTGGCATCCAAATGGAACCTTGGCTCCCTGAGCTTTGCTCCGTTGGAGCGCGTCCTGCCTTCCTCTGCAGGAGAGAACAGGTCTCTACCCACCTCCATGTGACATCCCCTCACATACCTGTATGTCGCTAACATATCCCCTCTGAGTCTCCTGTTCTCCAGGCTGAAGAGACCCAGTTCCCTCAGTCTCGCCTCATACCCCATCCCCTGCGAACCAGCCACCAACCTTGTGGCCCTACGCTGCACTGACTCTAACCTGGCTATATCCTTTCTGTAATGAGGGGCCCAAAACTGAGCACAATACCCCGGTTGCGGGAGCACCAGGGTCATATAGAGTGGTAGTACTAGCTCTCTTGATCTAGAAGCTACACTTCTGGCTATGCAACCAAGGGTGGTGTTCGCCCTCTTGACCACCACATCACACTGCTGACTCATGTTCAGCCTGCAGTCAACCAGTACCCCGAGGTCCCTTTCACAAGTGCTCCTCTCCAGCCACTTGTCCCCTAACCTGTACTTATGACACATATTTCTATGCCCCATGTGCAAGACCTTGCACTTATCCACATTGAACGCCAACCTGTTGTCTCCTGCCCACTTCAATAGTCTGTCCAGATCCTTTTGGATCTGGAGTACCTGCTCCTCAGTTGTGGCCACTGCTCCAGTTTTAGTATCATCTGCGAATTTGATCAGCAGACTGTTCACCCCTTCTTCCATATCCTTTATGAAAAGATTAAACAGGATTGGCCCTGTTTAATCTTTTCTGTCAGGTCTCTTTCCCTGTCAAAACCCCTATGTTTCACCCAGACTGCCTCTACCAAATCCCCATCTGTGCTGCGTATCTCACTGCATCCTATCCCTTTCCTGACGTATAAAGCCACTCCCCCACCCCTCTTTCCCTTCCTGTCCTTTCTAAAAAGGTGATACCCCTCTATGTTCACATTCCAATCTTGCCTTTCATCCCATCAAGTTTCTGTGATTCCCACCAGGTCACACCCTCCTATTCCCAGGAGAGCTTCAAGCTCTTCCTGCTTATTACCCATGCTCCTAGCATTGGTGTACACGCACCTCAACTCCTTCCCACCGCTTCCCTCCCTTGGAGTTCCCAGCCTCCTCCTTCCTCCCATCCTCCCTGATACCTGGCCCCTCTCTGTAGGAGTCCTGTCAGTCCCTGCAGTACCTCTGAAAACCTGCTCCCATAGCCCTGATCCTCTCCCCACACTTGTCCAGTGCAGACACGTTTCTGGGGGGCCTGAAACTCTCCCCCCACCCCCAGCTCAGTTTAAAGTCTTCCGGACAAAGCTCGCTAAAGCATCTCCAAAGGAACTTTTCCCCATCCTCGTGAGGTGCAACCTGTCCCTTGCCAGAAGTCCATTGGCAAGAAACCGGGTGCCATGGTTGAGGAACCCAAAGCGTTCCTTCTGGCACCACACCCTAAGCCAGTCGTTCACCTCGGAGACCCTCCTGTCCCTGCCTGGCCCAAATCCCCGGACTGGTAAGTTCGCCAAGAAGGCCACTTGGGCCTTTTGCTCCTTGAGTTTCTTCCCCAAGGCCTCGAAGTCCCTGGTGATCCCGACCACACCCTCCCTGGCTACGTTGTTTGTGCCCACATGGATCACCAGGAGCGGCTGGTGACCCCCGGAGCGAACAGGACGCTCCACTCTGTCCTTCACGTGCTGGATGCATGTGCCCAGCAGAAAGCAAACCTCCCTTGTCTCCAGGCTGGGGCGGCACGCCACTGCCTCAGTGCCCCTGAACAGGCAGTCCCCAACAATAATCACGCGCTGCTGTGTCTTCCCGGTGGTGGTGGGTGGTCGTGCCCTGGCCTGGTCCCTCCTGCAGCGGCCCCCTCGCCACTTGTGGTCCCAGGCTGGGGGTCCTGCTGGTCCCCCGAGGCCTCATCAGCCCCTGCCTCCCTGTGAAGTGGAAAGAGTTTCAAGGTGGCATTAGGAGAATGTCAACAAACTCGTGGGTTGCATATAGGTAGGTTCTCCTATGTATCCAACATGGGCATATGCATCAGGATTATATAGGTTTCCAGCTTCCACCGTAAGCTGCCTTTATTAATATCAACTGAAACACAGACTAGCTTCCGTTCAAGCCTTTATCATTTCATGCAGCTTTGGTGGAAAAAGCAGTGGTGCCAATGAAAGAACGTACGTCTTCTCTCTCAGCCTTTCTCTTCTCTCCACTTACTTTGATGTAAGAGTGATCATTGTGGAGGGGAACATCGTGTACAATGAATTAGAGATAATTTTCAGTGAAACCAAATACACCACTGCTGCTGTGACTTGAAATTCTTGTGATATATCATGGTCTACATTACCACTGTTTTACTGGTGTTGCCCTAATTCACTGGCTCACATGGATACCCAAAGAAGAAAAAGGACCTCAGTCCTCTGTGTGTGCATGAAAAATTGTAAGAAACCAAAATTCATCAAGGGTTCTGTTTTGTTTTTTGGGCGAGTTCTAGGTTTTTTTCCTTTTGTTTTACCAGAGAAAGTATATAAAGAAAGCTTTCACAGTATTCTGGGTTACTGCAATAACAGCTTTTTACAAAATCTATTCACAAGCTTAAAATTAGAGACAGGTTTGCAAATAACCACAAAGAATCATCTTGAAATGCCAGTCATATTAATGACACTGAAGTGATTGATACAGTAATCTCTGTCTTAAGATTCACTTGAACAGTGTATGCTTTTCCAAATTAAATTAGATGCAATATCATCATGTATGCTTGGAGAAGCTTTAAAAAATCCCAGAAACACATATTTTTCAAACGTAACTACATAGATACTTAGGACTACAGCCAATGTCATGCAAACAGACTTCCTTCCATGGAAAGAGTCTCTCCTCTCTTCTCCTCTCCTCTCCGCTGCAGCCTTCCTCTGGAGCAAAGCCTGAGGAAGTTCAGGGGGTTACAGAGGCGGAGTGATGTGGCAACCCCTGCTTCTAATATAAATCCACTGTGCTCCCTAGTGCAGCTAGTCAGTATCCTTCTAGGCAAACTGCATAATTTTAATTGGCCTCATCTAACTTTTTTGTCCTCCAAAATACAGGCAAAACCTTAATCCTGTTTCTTGAATGGGCCAACTGTATGGCCAGGAAGGTGGATCCAGCCATGCGGGGATTTTCCAGTTTGATGGAAATGCAAGCTACCACAGTGCTGGACTGACCGACGATCTGGTCTCTGCAAAGCACTGGCTTTTATTCCCATAAACCATCCAACCAGAAGTCAGACCATCCTTTCTATATTGGAGATTCGGCTGTGTTGTTTTAAAAGGGATTTCTCACTGAGAAACTCTGCCCTTTGTGTGGACTGTGTGGTTACAAATTTACCACTTCTGTTTTAAGTGTTTTGGTAAGCTCTCTGTTTCTGGGCTTCAGGAAGGAAAGTCTGAATCACCTTCCTTCTCTGTCTTTTTTCCCCCTAGGTCTGGGCTAAAGGGAGAAAATTGCTCATAAACACCCCAAGCAGCAGGGAGTGTCTGGATGTCCATCTGAATCTGTTGGCAGCCTATAAGGAATTATTTTCCTGGTAAACCTACACAAAGCAGTGGCCCAGTAGGAGGAGAAACTATCCACCCTCACCCTGGCTCCCTGTCCCGTAACAAGGTGAACTCATTCTGCTCTAATCTGTGGACAGAAGCTCTTCCATCCGTGGGGTGGTGTTAACTGGTCATCAGCAGCAGCCATGCCAGGGGACGAGATGGGAGCAGGGCCACTCCACCAGCCTGCCAAGTGACCACATTTTTCCGTCTGCCCTTTCTATGCCTTTTCTTTATGTGCCGTGCCATTTTGTGTAATCATGGGGCAGGAACTGCCTTGTTTACTGATTATTTGCAAGCTGCTCTAGGAACCTTTTGGCTGAGAAATGGGATGGCAATTTCATAAATAAATGACTAGATATAACTCTTACTGAGGCACAACTGAAACAAGCAGCAAAATTATGTGAGCATGAGATGGTACAGTCCGGAGGTAGAACGCACTCTGGCACTTCAGAGTGCAGGCAAAAGAAGGCTATGTCTAAACAGTGTGTGAATATTTCCAGCTATAAAAATTATTTATCTCACCCTGTATGGTGAAAGAAAATGACACGGAAGAAACCGTTGCACTAATTAATGGGCTAGCCATAGTGAACTGGAACAGAAACATAACAAGAAGCATCTGGTGTTGAATGTAGCCATGGCAATTAAAGGCAAATAGCTTGTGTGGTGAGTCTGTAAATATCAGAAAGTCATGGGCTACTTATACCACACTGCTGTCCTCTGCCAAACCAATGCAGTTATGTGGGCTTGAAATGGTAACAAGATGTGTGTCAGAGAATCCACTGACTTTCGAGAAACTTGAAAGCAGAAGATGAAATTCACAATCATCTGTACTGGATCTTCCAGGCCTGCCTTCCCTCATTTGGTGCTGTCCAGATGTGGCCATCGGCAGCGCCTTTTAGAACAAAAGCATTGTTTTAATATTGAGCTAGACATGGGAACTTGAACTAGGCATTGTAAGTCTCTTGACACAGTCTTGCTTAGATGCCACCAATTTCTGGCAGTTTTCATGTCATGGTTGTGCTTCCCCTGAGATGCTTGAAAGGACATAAAGTGAACTTTTCTCATACAAACATGCAGCCCTCAATGTGCCAGAATGCAAACTTCATACAATGCAGGGATGAAAGCCAACCTTGCTTGCCATGGTTGCCAACTGGTAACTCTGGTTGGCTGGAAGTTGTGCTTCAGCACATGCAAAGGGCGCCAAGCTAGGAAAGGATAATTTTATTTATTTATTTATTTATTTTTCAGTTTATATCCTGCCTTTTTCTTACAAAGGGCTCAAGGCAGCTTATATCTCCTCCTCCATCTTATCCCCACAACAACCCTATGAGGTAGGTTGGGCTGAGAGTCTGTGAATGGCCCAAAGTCACCCAGTTGGCTCCATGGCTGAGTGGGGACTAGACCCCAGGTCATCTGCGTCCCAGTCCCATGCTCTTAACCACTGCACCACACTGGCACAATGTCACACAGGTTCACAGAAGTCTGTGAGATGAGGCAGGTGACACAGGAAATCTGTACCATAGAACATCATCCTCATAGGGCAAGGTGATCAACCTGAATCATCCACTCAAGAACTGGTATATCAGGTCTGATGGGACTTGGGCACTTCCATATCACAGAAATTCATGGCCCCAGCTTAGCTGAACAAATAGAGCATCAGGTGAGGCTAGGGTTGAGACAAGTCTCTTGATCTATTTCAGTTTATTTCCAGGAAGGAGCTACAGTGCCATCTGCCAGCTGGATGACCGCAGGTTGGAGAAGCCCGGCTCAGTCCTCACGTTATGCAGCACCTGCATTCTTGTAGGCCTGTTTCCTTCCACGCCTCTAACTACTTCCACTCAGAGCCTTTCTCCCTCTTGCCAGCATCTGCTCCAGCTATGATGGCCACTAACACTCTGCCAAAGAGAGGAAATACATCTCTTAAAGGGGGGAAAACTGGGTTGTAGCCATAGACACCAATGCCGAAAGGATGACTATCATTCTGATAGAAATGTAATGATTTCACCACATTTGACTGACCAAAGCAAGCATGTAAAGCAGAAGAGTCGGCTGCTCCACCAGATAGCTGAACCCACTGGGCTGCAACTTGTTCTGTGATTTCCCCCACACCCCGCCACTAGGGTCAACACAGCACCACTAGGATTAGCACCCAAAACTGGATCTTGGAAGGAGATGGATCTCGTGTGAGTTTGGTCCCACAAGGAGAGCTTTCTCATCAGGAACTCCATGAAGGTCATGGTGCAAAGTTTTCATTCATTCTTCTCCTTAGCTATTTAAATATAGATCGGTACTTACATAACATACACACTTCCCAGAGGCTTCATTTAGGAAGGCAGTAGGTGATATCTGGAAATGTAGAAGGTTGTGAACTTACAATAGTACTGGTAAGCAACAGCAGTAATGGTAGCCATTTAACCACATCATTTTTGTTACTAGTTTCCTAAATTGGAGGTGGGGGGCGGGGGAAGAGAGCCAGAAAAAGGACTACAATGAACATCAGCCTCTAGGAAGCTTCAGTTGTTCAAACCTGTAGATAAGGAACACTGTCGTATTATGAAGAACATTCACATTTCCCAAATGCACATTTCTTATTTTTCTATAACAAGATAGTGAAATTGACATAACAGTCATAAATGTTCCCGTTGTGTGATTTCTACAAACAAACAAAAGAGAGAGAGAGAGAGAGAGAGAGAGAGAGAGAAGCTGGTGTTGCACGGAATCAGGAGGACAGGAGAGATCATGTGTCCAGAAACGCAGTGGCTGGTTCTCTGGAGGCCTTGTCTTATATCCTAATTATTACTATCTTAATATGTATATTTTAATTTATGTGGTTTTATTTATTGTTGTAAGCCGCCCCGAGGCTTCGGTGAATGGGGCGGCATAAAAATGTTTTAAAAAATAAATAAATAAACTATCCCTAGAAGTCGACCCTCTGCTCCACCTGTTTTAACTCTGCTTCCTTCCTCCCTGCAAGGATGGATGCGACTGAGCCTCCAAGCCTGTGCACACTAAGCAATGTCCAAGAAGGCACTTTGGCTTGCAACATATCTTCCCCTTCAGATCTCATGGCCTGGTGTAGGGACCAATAGTGGTTCCCCATGTAATCAGGAACCCAAGCCTTTGTTCAAGAGGACATATTCTTTGGCAAGCTTGCAGTGGGTAATCAACTATTGCAAGTGTGAATTTGCAAGAAAAAAGAGAAAGTCCATTTGCTATAAACTTCTTCCAGCTCACATGATCCCCCATTTCAGGTACTGTAAGGATAACTCAACCCAGAAATGCATTCCTGTAAAAACCAAACAAACACACAAACACCAAAACAAAACAAAAAACCCCACACCAACAACTAGGAAGTACAGATGCTGACACTCCTGTCCCCATCCCCTCCCCACAAAATTATAAGCATCTGAAGTTTTTCTAAAGTAACCATAAACTGTGGGGTTCTGTTATGTAACTTTGCTGTAGGAAGTGACTGGGATTTAAGATTTAAAATGTCCACTAGTGGTTTTATTTCCATTGGATTTGAACAGTCAGCAAAAGCTTATTTACACTGATAAATTCGTAGCTGGTCCTGCAAGTGGCTCCAGGGATCCTGGCTATAAATTAACATGGTTAAGTGGACTGTTCCTTTTGTGCTTGAAACAAACTGTGCTGTGGTACATAACAGATCTGTGGTGGGTATGATAATTGAGCTGTCTACAGGGCCTCTAAAGATCCTGAAAAAGGGAGAGATTTACTGTGCAGCTCAGAGCCCCAAGGTTAAAACCAAAAGTAAATTAGATGTATGTGACTTTATTACAGTTTAAAATCCATAAAACAATCTTAGCTGCTTTGTTGCATCTGTCTTGTGCAGTTGTGAGCTGTGTGCTTCTGGCTGCAATTCTAAGCATGTTGTACACTGAACTAGAAGTAAGGCCCATGTTCAAACTGGGCTTACATCTGAGTAAATATGCAGAAGATTAAGCTTCACCACAAATTGTGCCCAGTTTAAACATGCACCTGCTGCTGAATTTATCTGCATGGAGTAGGTTGGCCACTTAGGAATCACCAAAAAAGGAGACTTGTGTCTTGCATAACTCCCATACATGCTAATTTGTGTGAATAAATATAAACTTAGGTATTATTGCAATAATTTATACAGAAATATAGTTCATGAAACCATGGTGTGAACGAATGTGACCAGGTGACTTGTATGTATTCCTGTCCAGCCTGTTGTCCAGGGCTAACAGGTAATTCCTACAATTCATCACCTTTAGTGGCATTGGATACAACCGGTACACACATTCCTGCCCCAAGCTCCCTGTGATGATTGGAGCAATAGCCCCAGCTCAGGGGACTTTAACTCTTTTCTCAGTCGAAAGAGCTTCCCTTAAAACCTCTATTAGGTCTGCTGTAGAAAAGAGACAGGTAATTGTATTGTGCTTAGATCACACACACACACAGAGCTTACCTCCAGTAGATTTAATAGCAGCATGGAGGTCTGAGTTGATTCAGATTAGAGAAACTGCATGCATAGGCATCTCTTCTTCAGGCTTCCCATCTTCAGATCTCACACTCAAGGTGTGGTCAGGTCATCCAGGACTGCCAAGTCTTTGGAGAAATTCCAAGAAGGCCATCCTGGCTGGGACCATTAAAGGAGGAGGCCAGGGGCTGGCTTGCCACATGTCTCCATCTCTTCTCTTTGCTTTATGATGGCACACCCATGGTTTGCAAATGAGTATCATCATGTTCTGTTACCACCTCCTCACCTTACCTCTATCCACGGTGTGTCATGTCCATCTCAAATATGCCATTGGGTTAATTCACCGGAACAAAATAGTGTGACACAAACTTTTAGAAGAAAACTATTCGGCTGCCGATTCCAAGTATTACATATCTGCAATAATACAAATTAATCACACATTAGAGTCTCTGGCCCACCAGGCATTTTAGCTGGTAACTAATGGTGAGGGCTCACAGGACACAAAGGGCAAAACATCTGTGGGAACGCACTTTGCCTTCTGGTTTCCACAGTTAGAAAAACAGGGAATTCCCTGAGGGAATTTGTATGATGGTTTTGGAGAAGCTCCTTGGGCAACTTTGGGCCATCACCACATCTCAGCTGCTTTATTTTTTGAAATTGATAGTTCAAAAACAAAACCAAAAACAACTGAAATAAAAAATAAAACAAAGTTTCACAGTTTTCATATATGACATTTGAGGAAATCTTTTACAATGAGCCTTAGCTACCTCACAGGGATGCTGAAGATGCCAGTGTGTGTGTGTGTGTAAGGTATCCTATAAGAAGGCTACGAGGATGCAACAGTGACAGTAGTAGTAAGGACACTTCAGCAAAAACCTTTCACAGAAGACGCCAGGCAGCATAATGCTGCAGGCAATGCTGAACAGAAATGAAGGCACAGTGCCTGAAAGCCGATTCCAGCATCTGCTGGCATGACAATCCAGGAGGGCCGTAATGCTATTCCAGAGCACGTATGTCATATCTGCTCAGTGGAGGAAAGGCCCAGGATGAAAGCGAGACAAACTGATCTGAGTAGCTTTGCTTGGAGCGAGAACATAGATGCTAAGTGCTGCTTAGGGTGAAGATGTATGCCCAACTCCATTCCTTTGAAGGTGCATGCAAGTCAGCATGTAAGTCAAACAAAGTTTAGTAGGTACTAAACTTTCACAGTCCTAAAAACTGAGCCTGATTCGTTCTGCATGGAGATTTCACCAAGCCTGACACTGTAATGTAGTGAAGGGACCCTTCCCTTGCCATGTCCTCTATGTACCGTTTTGTAATACTTCCGAAAGCAAAACTGACAACCTGCTAAATTCATCTTTTGAGAGACTATTAAATGGTCTGGTTTAGCAAAGAATGGTTTAGATTTCATTCCGTATTCAGAACGCGTCACACATGATACGTAGCTACCTTTAAAAGAAAAGCTGAAGAGCAAAGATTCTGTGCAGCCTCAGTTGAGGTATGAATAGAGACTTCTGATTAAAGAAGACATGGATTCAGACATTTGATTTATTTCCTTAAACTGTCATTTCTTTCTTAACCCTGCAATTTTATGCACTCTTAACAGGGAGTAGGAAGCCCCATTGGGTGGGGCTTATTTGTTCTCAATAAACATGCCAAAGGTGCTACAATTGTTCATAGCTAATGGAAGCATCAGTACACTTCGTATTAGAGAACGGGAGCCTGGACAAGCGAGACCTGCAACAAAACGTCATAGCATGGAATGTTCATATCCAGAGTTCAGAGAGCCAGTTGTACTATCTTCCTGGATACGTCCCCTTTGATTTTCCCTTCCAAATGCCAGCCAGCATTCTAGGACTCTTGAGCATGTTTCGTCCTCATAGAGCTGTTTGGAGGGGGCCCTACATATCTTTGCACGTCTGAAAACATCGGGGTCCCCCCAAGCCCGCTATTTAGGCCAAATTTAAAAGATGGCAGATCTCTGCACATTTAATACTAGAACAGAAGCGAGAACTCCAGCAGGTGCAGCAGGGCAGGGGGGTTATGGCCAATGGCCATGCTTGCTCCGTTGCATGAAAAATAAGCTCTGTCTGCATACGTTAGCATGTCCATGTCTATGTTGTTGATGTTTGGGCCATTTTAGCTCCTGTGAGGAACTCCAGGAGGTTCTTATGCTACTGCTTCTCTCCATTTATCCTCAGAGGTAGGTTGGGTGAGAGGCAGTGACTGACCCAGAGCTACCCAGTGCACTTCATGGTTCAGTGAGGACTAGAACTTGACTATCCCAAGTCTTAGTCCAGTACTTTAGACCACACTGGCTGTTCGTATGATGTTTGCCATTCCAATACTCATCAAATATGCAGCGAAAGGGTAAACCGTGCAGTCTGACTCTTAATGCATGAGGGTTATGAGATTTTCCCTGTCCACTCCACCTTAATCTGTTCCAACAGAAAACAAGACATCTGGGTCTTGGTTTAGCAGGAAAATGCAGTCATGTGTTTCTGTAGAACCATGGTGAGTTTCCCTCGTTTGTTCCTTGCAATGTACTACTTGTACTAGAAGCCATGACTCAACTTCAGATTTTTTAAAGCTTTCACTAACCACTGCTATTAGCATGGTTAACACATGAAGCGTTTAGGCACAGAGTAATATGTGGGTGGTTTCTAGATATAAGGGAAAGACAAAAGTTTCTTATATTGAAACTGGGAAGATAATCTAAGGTGGCACGGGTTGATTCTTCTAGACTGAAACTGGGATATGGAAAGTCACTAATGCTAAGCAATAAAGAAACAAGCTTGCTAACCAGATTGCGTTCTTGATGATTCTTGCAAAAGTCCTCAGCAGTAGTTTCAAACAGAAGAGGATTATGCAGAACTTTCAAGGAAGCCAGCCCATCAATATGGCCACTCCTGGTTAATCGTAAGCCTTGGATCACTGACTAACACTCCAGGAAGGTTTACATAATGAAAATACACTAATAAAGAAAAATATATTAAAATAAAAGATATACATCAGTATAAAAGCAATGTTAAATTAGTGACACTAGGGACACAGTAAACCCACAACAGTAATGCTCAAATTAGTCCAGGGTACAGCAGCAGTAAAATACAGTAACATGTAATATAGACAAAATAGATTTTTTAAAAAGAGAATTAAAATTATTAACTGTTGCAATATTGGTTGAATAAAAAGGTTTTTACTAGGGCCTGGAAAGAATAAAGAGCAGGTGGGCAAGCAGGTGCACCTCCTTGGGTAGCTGATCCCATAATTGGGGTGCCACTGCCAAAAAGGCCCTTCCCCGTCTTTATTTCCTTTGAAGATGGCTCTCTGAGAAGGACCTCAAACAACGACTTCAGTGTCTGGGTAGGCATGTATGGGAAGAGGCATTCTTAATGGATGAAGAAATGTTGTTAGACATAATGGTGAGTGCCAAGCTGTGACTAGTTCCAGAGGCAGCATCATGGACGGAAATCTTACAAAGCTTTTGTAATACTGGCCTTATTGACACTTGTGCAGACTGAGCACAATGGCAGCAGATTGAAGGTCTATTCAGGTGTCCCAAGGCAAATATGCAAACAGTATGGAAAGTGGGACCACCACTAGCTAGTCCCCCGCATTTTCCTAGTATACCACACAGGATAATCACTGCCATCTCATATATTGTATTCATTTTATACAATGCATATCATATTCAATATTCATACACTTGATACCCATATGCAGTATGCTGAATATTTTCTTCACAGTAATCTGGGGTATCAGTGGCATTTGCTAGGAGAAAAACTGGGATATGTCATTTCAGGACTGATGCATGTTGGATCTGATCTGTACACACATCTGCCTTCATGCACCCTTTGTTCTCTTCCACAAGCCCATAAACTTGACCAAAACCAAAACCCACAATCTGCTTGGCTGATTCCTTTGTGAGCAGCAGTACTTCCATGGAAAAGGCTAGGAAGCTGCTTCCATTTCAATGCGGCAATTGCAATGCGAACTTGAATGCGAACTTGGCAGCAGCGTTGCAGGCAGAAATACAAGCAGAGAACTTTGGCTTGGGGCAGAGAGCCTCTGCCCATGGTGCATGTTCAGCATGCTACCTCTAGAGGTGCCGCTCATGGGACAGAGCATTGGAGAGAGCATGAATGCACGAGGTTGCCAACTCGTTGTGCCTTAAAGAATAACTGTTGATAAAGCTATTATGTGGCATGTCAGCATTAGGTGATGTGTTATAATTGGTCTCCAGGGCAGTTTGCTTTGTGTGTGATTTGAATCTTGTAACAGCAGCAGACTGAAGCTCTGAGCTTCCTGCGGCAAACACACATTGATCCCTCTATATTGTGAAGCAAATGGCCCCAGGGGGTAGTTATTAATCCTTGTGCATAAACTTCACTTGATTAACACACAACTTGTGGGAACTTACTTTGTTTGAGGCAGAGGTGTTGCAAGGCCTGGGCCCTTGCAGCCCTGACCCTGAATCCAAGGGGTCCAAACTGGTTCCCCACAGCACAAAAGAGGAAGAGGGGGCATACATTTGTTAAAACAAACAAACACAACATGTACAAAAAAGTTCCACCTCCCAGGGGACCAATACCCTGGGCCACATTTCTCTATTTATTAGATTTATATCCTGCCTTTTTCTTTTTTAAAGAACTCAAGGTGGCTTTCATCATTTTCGTCCTCCTGCTCTCAGTCTTATCCTCACAACAATAACCCTGTAAGGTTGTTTGGCCTGAGAGTCTGTGATGTACCCAAAGTCACCCAGCTGGCTCCATGGCTGAGTGGGGACTCCATTTCGCCAGAGTCCCAGTCCTATGGCCTTACCCACAAGATTGGGCCAGAGCAATTGGATGTGCCAGGCTGAGTGCGCATCCCAGAGTGGCTGGCACCCTCAACGTGGCTGTTCTAGGGGGAAATATGCAATATGGCTGTTCTGCCATAACCCATGCTCGAAACCCACTCCTGACAGCTGTGCATGGAGGGATTACAACCAACAAGAAAGAAAACGGCCATTTGCACCCTCAAAATGGCTATTCTGTAGAAAAAAATATCTAAAATGGCTGTTTTTCACTTTTAAGGGAAATTCGCAAAATTGTCTAGGCAGGTATGGGGAGAGGGGACCATGGAGTGTTCCAAGGAGCTCCGACTTCCAGGAAGGGGCTGTCATTTTTTCTTTGACAGAAGATATGCTCCTTTTTTCCTCCCAAAGTGCCTATTGGTGTTTGCTAACTTAGGGTGCAACCATATGAATGCATATTTATGCAGACTCTCACATAAGAGTTCTCTCCTGATTATTTATGTCTAAAAAGACATAAGAGTTCTCTTCTGATTGCCATGGAAAGGGCAATACTCCAGGGAAACTGCAGCTGAAGATGAATGCATTAACTGCCCTCTTCTCTTATGCACAGGAGCCCTACCCAATAAATATCGATGTAACTGTGCCTAGAACCCCTCCCCCCCATTCAAGATGATTTGGGAGCAGGGTGCAAATTAACATTATTTTGAGATCATATGGGTGAGAAATTAATGCACTAGCATTGCCTCCTGAGCATTGCAGATAAATTAATAAGCATTTCTATATCTGTATTCCTATATTTGCATATGTGGATGCAAATTTGACTGAGATTTGTGTCTCATGGGCCTGGGTCCCTGGTACTTTTAATTCCATGGCAGCACCCCTGACAATAACGAATGATTTCTAGACATTTTGCCTGTAGGTGTTAGAGGGTTTTTTTTAATGTTTCCTTTATTGCAAATTAAAGAAACAAAAACAACATTTGAAAACATACACTTAACATTATGTGTATTCCTTTTCCCTCTCACCCCTAGATCGAGTTACATTAATAAAGTCTACAGTCCTTCAGCCCGTTCATACATAGAAGAGCTGAGATCCGATGCGCAGTGACTCCAGAGCGAGCCCCGGTGAACACAATGGAGCTTGTTTCTGGGTCAACAGGCCAAGGACTGTCCAGCAAACGGCTTCGGTCCCGATCTCCCGCTGCTGACTGCTCCCCGACGCCCGTGCTCGGCTCGGCTCGGTGCATTTGCTGAATTCGACTGCCGCTTCTGTCCCGCCTGTTTGAATGGCGGTTCTTCTTTTTACTACGAGGCGAGCGAGCCTCTCCTCGGGTGCTCAGCAGAGGCGTGCTTCCGTTGACATCACTCCGCGGGAGGAACTTTCGGGAGCGCAAGGTGTAGAAACGCTTTTGTAAGTGGGGCGGGAGAGGGAAATCACCAAGTACCGTGATTGAAAAGTGAATGGATGTCATCAGCAGACAGGTTCCTTGCCTCTGTTTTTATTTCACCTCGCTTGACGGGGGTGGGGGAGAAAAGAAACTTTTCTTCCCTTCTCCTCCATTTGTGCCCTCTGCCAAATTAGCAAACCGCTTTGGCGCTGCCTCGTAGCAGAGGCGGCAATCAGCTCAATCCGCTAGGAGAGGCAAGCCCCATCCACGCGGGCGTAGCTGACATTCCCCCGTCGGACGGCGGGGGAATCGCCTCGGAGTGCTTCCCGGGGCATCCGATCGCCTCGCACGTGCGTGTGTGTGCGTGTGTGTGTGTGTGTGTGTGCGCGCCTTCACGGGCCCTCGCCCCAGCTTCGTCCCTCACTTGGCTGCCACGTTCCCCGCGGTGCTTCCTCGGGGTAGTTCCGCGCCCGCCGCCAAACCGGCCTCCCGCCTTCCCTCGGAGGGAGTTTCCGAGGCCGCCCCCGCATGCCACGGCGTGAGTGTCATTCGTTCCACCGCGCTCCTCTTTCCTGCCCTGCCCCACCGTAGCAGAGCCCCCTGTTCTTCGCGGTGGAGCGGAAACGGGCGAGCGAGAAATGACGTACAGAGACAAGGCTGACTCTGTGCGATTCCCGGGCGCCTGCGAGCTGCAGACAGCGGGGCCAGTCATTCGTTCGGCTGGCGGTGGGAAGGAGAAAGCGCCGGAGAAAGTTTGGCGCAGGGAGCGGAGACCTTCCTCCTAAACTTGGAGGAGCGGGAAAAGCAGAAAGAGAACTCCTGGCGCGAAACAAACTTTTCTAGAGGGAGGGTTTCCGAGCCGGGAGGGGTCACACCTCCCTCGTTCCCTCACTCAGGGGGAAACGAAAGAAAACGCCAGGGTGTGACTGATACTCAAAGGATGATCACATAGTGCCAAGCGAAGAGGGAGGGAGCGAGAAGTGCTTGGGAGTGCGCGAGAAGACCTGCTAACCTTGGTTTCCTGTCTCCTGTGTGCATTTGGGGGCAGAAGGCAATGAGCGGCGGTGGAGATGGAGGGGGGTTTCCTCAGGAGCAGAAGGAAGAAAAAGAGAGGAGGAGGAGGAGGAGGAGGAGGAGGAGGAAGAAAGAGGCAGGCAAGGCTCGGACTGTGTGCTCCAACCTGCTGCTACCCAGGCCCGACACGCAGAACGTCCCTCCTCCCGCGGACAATAGGCTGAAAACCACCAAATACACCGCCGTGTCTTTCCTGCCCAAGAACCTCTTTGAGCAGTTCCATCGCCTCGCCAATGTTTACTTCGTCTTCATCGCCCTGCTCAACTTCGTGCCCGCCGTCAATGCCTTCCAGCCCGAGCTGGCACTGGCGCCCGTGCTTTTCATCCTGGCAGTCACCGCTGTCAAGGACTTGTGGGAAGACTACAGCAGGTACCGTTCGGACCAGGAGATCAACCACATGGAGTGCTTGGTCTACTGCAGGTAATGGAAGCATTCTGGGCACTCCGTGCTCTCCTGATGATGGCAGTGGCGTGTCAAATGAAAGGCAGATCAAAAGCAGTGGGATGTTTTGCTGGGGCCTCTTGGCCAAGCCAGGAGCAGAGAGGCCGCCGCACAGGAGAGCTTGAGAAAACATGGCATCCCGTGCTTTTGCTACCGGTTAAGAGTAGCTCTTTCTTTTGCTCTAAATACAATTGCCCTGAGCTAGACTCTGGTCATATGCACTGCCCTTAGATGGTAGCGTGTACTTCAGCTCCGCTCAAATACTATAAGCCTGCTGTGCTGTATTTGGAGGCCCTTCTGCTCATTCTTCCAGTTTGGGTCCTGGATTTGGGCCTTGAAGCCCAGCCCAGTTGGCCCCTCTGGGTAGTTCAGCTAATCATCTACTGCAGCATGCAGGCATCTGGGACATCCTATCCCCTTCCAATTTCCCCTTTCTCTCACAGTAATGAAAACAAGGTGCTTTGTATGTTTTAAAAGTGTTGTGAACTGTTTCAGGGAACTTAAAATGTTTGTATACCGTTCATCAGGTAGCAGTTCCTGATGAACGGTATACAAACATTTTAAATAAATAAATATACTGGAGGTATTCTACTATATTACTGTTCTTGCCCAGACTGCCAGGCTCTGCTTCATTTTCCTTTCTTTGCATTATTTTTTAATTCTCATTTTGCCCATTCCACTTGCATTTAGTTTTGTGTGCATGAGCTCACTTTATATAAAATAATCCGGATTTTCCTTGATTATATTTGGTTTTAATTGAACACTTGAGGTGTTTGACCATCAGGGTGAGTTGACAACTACAGTGTGATCTTGGGCCCATTTTCTATGATGCGAGCCCCATTGAGCACTTTGAAATTTGCTCCTGAGTAGATGCTTCCAATTTCACTGTTAAAGTGTTTGGACTTGGACTGACATCCTGTGAGTTATTTCGTATGCACAAGTCCTTTTAACTGAATGCAGTAGTCGGTTGTGCCTCCTCCCAAACATGTCCTTGATTGCCCTTTCTCATTGTGCATCTTTACTCAGTTTTTCCCCTTTTTTTTAATCTCTTAATGTCCCTAAAATACTTTCCCTACTCATTTTGGACATGGGAAAAATCAATTTTCCATCCATCATGGACTTCTAAAGTTATGTGTATGTGATTTCCTTAACAGTATTTAGTTAACTTTTTTAATGACCTAACCAATTACCCCGCTACTAAATTATTGGAATGTGTGAAGTAGTATGAGATTGCTTGTCAGTTCAGTCTCATGTAATATGAGATTAACTGTTTCTGAATATGCAATGCGTGATTTCATTCATACATCTTTAAGATTACTTCAGTGCAGAAAATGGTTATATTTATAGCAGTACAGTAGTTCTGGCCATGTAATTTGAAGCTTCATTAGAACAGTATGCAGTGAGATCTTTGCTGACCAGACAGAAAAGGAAGAGAATTCCTGTTTTTCAATTATGGGGTGTGTGCATTAGAGATGGGTGAATTAGTGAAGTTTTGTGGTGTTTGACTCTTTACCGTTTCATTTACATGTGCATAGAAATCTTTTAGGGTCTCTCCACTTAATGACTTGAAGGCAGACGTGTGGACCTCATTGGAAAGCGCAGGCAAAAATCACATTCCTGGCCTAACCAACCACGGTTTGTTGGGTCATGTGTGCTGTGTTCATTTCCTCTGCCCTTTCCTGCCCTTCTGCCCTGGCTTAACAGAAAACTTCCCAGTTTGTTGTGGTGTCTGAATCAGGAAACTGTGGTTTCAGCACTCCATATAAGCCAGGATTGCAAGTATACTTTGAGAGGATGTGAAAGTTCTGTCCATAGCATTTGACCAGCGTTCATGGAAACGTCACTGCAATTCATCACTGGCTTGCAGGCATGGAGAGATGGCTGAGCGTATGCAAACCCTAAGCAACTGAGGTGTAGCATTAGGATAAATACACTTTTGATCAAAGCCTATGGACTTCTATTGCTGGGGAACTTGGGCAGTAGGAGCTGTCGCACTCATCCTGGGCTGTTGCACTCATCCTGCATGTGGGATCTCCTGGGCAGCTGTTTGGCCACTGCGTGGACCAGATGGACACTTGGTGTGATCCCGCAGGGCCAGTCATGTGCATGTTCTTAACTCCAGCTCCCTGCTACCAACTATCTCATGCTCTTAACCAACTCCAGCAGACTTCTCATAGACCTTTTAAATCCCCCGGTTAATCACGTTCCTTACAGAATCTCTGACTGCCAGTGGCCATTGCTGACACACTTGTCCAGTTCACACAAATGTGTCTCTTCCTGCCCCCTGCCTGATATTTTCAAACTCCCTCCATGAGCTACTGCAACAAAACAGCTTATCCAAAGAATCACCTTGTCCCACATGTACCTTCCTGGACCCTGAAGTAATCATGTGTGTCCTTCTCTGGGGGTCACCCCCAAAAGAAATGAGGCAGGTGGCAACCAGGAGGAGGGGCTTTTGGTTGTGGTACCCCAGTTGTGAAATGAGCTCCTTAAAGAGGTGCACCTGGCACCTTCTGTGTATTCTTTCACTTGTATGCCAGGTGAAGACCTTTTTACTCTCCCAGCATTTTAACAGTTTAATTTTTAAACTTTAATAGCATTTTATTTTGAACCGCTGCTGTGCTTCTATGCTGACTCAATTGTGATTGCTATTGTGGTTTTGTGGTTTTAAGTTAATTTATATGTGTGCGTGTTGATTTTTGTTAACCACCCTGAGATCCTCAGTTCTTGGAAGAGATCAGACAGACAGACAGACAGACAGAAGCTATGACAATTTCTGAACAGGAGTAATTTGACCACTGCGGTTAATGTGCTGATAACCTCAAAACTGCTCAGCTATAATGTGCTTCCTATGGGGCTGGCCTTAAGGTTGATCTGGAAGCAGTAGCTGGTACAGAGTGCCACCAACAGACTGAAAATATGACCAGCTTATCACCAGCGCATTATATCTGTGCCGAGAAAACTGCATGCACTGTCTGTATGCTACCAATTAATGCAGTCGGAATTTATTTTCACAGCCTGGAACAACTCAGGCCCCAGATGCTTGGAAGATCACCTGCCTCTTCTCTTGGTTGCTACACTTATCAGGCATAATTCTGGTGGTGCCTAAGATGTTCGAGATCAGGTCCATGATGGCTCAGAATAGGGCTTTTGGAATCTTGTACTTCACTCTCTGGAACTCTTCAGCACTGAAATTAAGCAGCCGCCATCCTTACTGATTTTTGGCACCTGTTGGAAACATAACTTGTTCAATTAAACTTTCCTAGAATGGTGATCTTGTCCTTGTCATACTGTTTTCTAAGGTCCATACAGTATTTTACTATAGTCTGATAGTTTGTTGCTCATATATTGCTTAGAATTTTCTTTTTAATGCAAGCCATTCATAAATATCAGTAAATAAATATAACTTCATAGTGACAAAGGATGTGAAACTTCCCTGTTCTTGTCCAACAATCCAGCATCCATGACCTGACCAAGAGTGAGGGAAAAATGAGGGCTCCTCCATTCTCATGGCTCAATCCCGAACCTTGATTTCAAAGTCAAGTCTGAACCACAAAAGCTGATTGACTTTTTTTCCTCTCTGTTTTGTCCTTGGGGAGCTTAGTGATTTCTCAACACTCCAGAAATCTGCTCCACTAGCAAAGCAGTTCAGAAAGGGAGCTAAGTATACCAGCTGGTGGTGGCAGGGCAATGCTATTTCAACAGGGAGGTTCCATTTCTCTTCTTGCATAGAAGGAAACAAACTACGGTAAGCTCTTTTGGCATCTGAAATGTGCAACAGAAACTTCCTCGATGTTTTCACGAATTTCTTATTGAGTGATGATAGCTGTCCTAAGGAGAGGACCTGTCGTTCCAACACTAGTGCAGCATACAGGAGCGAGTTTCATGGACAACGGGGGGAAAGCTAAGGAAGACACATTCTGTAATAAGTTGGGAACCTACACTGACTTTTTGAGGAATGGAATGATACATTTTAAAATGCCAGGCACTAAGCAATAAAAGAAAGCAGTGTGCCCATGTTAAATGGTGCAGTTGTCTATCATTGTATAAGGATCTGGGAATACTGTTTTACATCAGTTGGCTGTATATTCTTGAGTTCGTCTGCAGATATCACAGGACATACTGAATTTTTGCCAGAAGTAACATGTGAGAGTGGTAAGGAGTGATGGGCAGGACTTGAAGTTAGGAGTGAGAATGAAGGAACTGAAAGTCAGAAACCTTGAGTGGAGGAAAATGATAATCTTTCCCCTGGAGCTTGCCTGATCATCTGACTCATCTGATTAGAGCAGTGAATTAAGAAATAGCGGTAGTGTGTTGTATCACATCTTGCTGGCCTTTTAGTCAATAAAGTTGGAGGTTTGGACAGTGCAGGTTTTGGCTGTAGTTGCCAGACATATCAAAATGTTTGTGTGAGTAAGGGCCACATCTGTACATTTCCAAGTACCATTGCTTTTCACAAACCCAAATGATTGGCCTCTCCCCCTCCCCTGAGAACACCTCCCAGTCAGTCTCCGAGTCTGGCAATGCAAGGAAGGAGATAATCCAAGTAAGCTCTTAACTATAGACTGAATTTTAAGTTCCCAGAAAATCTCATAGTTAATTTCATGGTTTCACATGAATGTCTTCTGGTAAGTGTTGGAAGAGCTCAAAAAGGGATAAGAGTGGGGCAAGCAATGATTTCCGTCTGCAGGTGAGCCATAATACTTTAAAACTGGCTTTTTGGCGCCTCTCCAGCTGTAGTGCTTAGGGTGTTCGTAAGAAACTGTCACTGGTAGCTATCATGTTAATTGTACCTATGGTTATTTTCTTTTAGCAAGAATGGGTGCCACTAAGAGTACTTTGCAAGTGAACAATATTTTCATTAGGATCAATGATATGCTGCAAAAAAGCATGCAAGCACTTGTTCTGATTTCTGCAAAACACTTCAATTAGACAGGATCATACAAAAACAGTGGGTGGAGGTAAGTCCTTGCACTCTACAAATAAAAGCTTAGGCCAAATACTGTGGCCATGAGAGCTGCAGCGTGAGCTGACATTCAAGACAGATATTGCAGACTGAATGAATGAGTCACTGGGAAATATTGTAGGTATCAGATAGCAACTAGAATTGGAGGGTAGGGTTAGGGCTGACCCCCATTTCCAACACATGAAGGATGGCTGTAACTCAGATCTGTATCTTGCTCTAGCAAAACACTCTGGTTCCTGAAGAGGCAAAGGGCAGAAGAGAAACACGATGCTTAGCAAAACCAGAGATTAATTTTAGGTGGTGCATTAGGTAAACAGGGCAACCAAAACAGCAGAATCCTTTGTACCAGTATCGGATAGATGAGTGCAGTTAACATCACATGCCTTAATGCCTTAAATAACTAGTGGCATAATCCCTTCCAAATGAGGTGGGGGAATTCCATTTTTGACTGACTTCCCAGAAGCCCAACTTTTTGCAGGTGGGAAGGGTATTTAAAGGAGCAAAGCCTTCGCTTTGATGCTTCTATCAATCGGTGTCGGATCTGTGTTTATGGAGCTCCTTGGCATGGGGTCTATTTCTCCTATCAACAAGAAGTCTCACTTTTTATTCACCTCTGCCTAAAGGCAGGAGCAAGTGGCTGGACGAACTGCCAGAGGCAGATGAAAGTAGCAGGGTTCATATGAATGCTGGGTGGCTGCTGTCCGCAATGCCTTGCAATGAAATCATCTGGTTGCATGGCGTTGTGGACAGTTACAGTGGTAGCTGCCTGCCCTCATTGAAGTTCCAAAAATGAGACTTAAAGCAGCAGTGTCAACAGAGCTAGGCTTTTAAGATCTGCCAACAGATGATGCCTTCTGATATTTGGCTAGTTATTTTAATTGTTGCTGAAAGAAAACCAGTACTACCCGAACAAGCACTAAAGTGTTGCTTAGTGTCTTTCTGTCCTACCCCCATTTGTGCTCTTTTGTAGTCAGTGGATTCTCTCTTTGATGGAGGCAAAAAATGGGAGGGGCCCTGGGGATACAGTACTTCTGTATATATGCATATAGGACTTAGAACTAGAAACAGAGAACAAACTTTCCCATGCTTTTATTTATTTAAAACTTTTGTATCCTGTCTTGTACATAAACATCTCAGGACGGTCCAACAGCAAAAGCACTGCATCACATTTATAATAAAAGCCTGATTAAAATAAAAATTAGGTCTTAAAATAATGAGAAAATACAAAGGTAGAGATAGCAGGAAAAGAGCTATATCATGGATTCCTCTTGCGTTGAGGAGGAGTAGATCCTTCTTTCCAACAATTGAGAAGAATATATAGAATCGAATATGTAGGATTTTTTTATGTTACCTGGGATACTGGCATAAGGTTCCTAGACCTAGAGATTTTGGGAAAGAAGACTCTAGATCATTGGGCTCTGGGTGCCTATCCATTTTATTATTTATTGGACTTTTCTCCTGCCGCATTAGCTTTAAAGAAGTTTCTCAAGTGAAATTGTATAAATTAAAAAAAAATCTCTGCCCAGTTTTGAATATTGAAGCTTTGCAAAAATAATCTGAAACAGGAATGGGCAATTTAGCCTGGGCTTCCAGTTGCATCCTTGCCAGTCTGACACAGTCCTGCTGTGAGTATGGAGTCACTGATGATAAGCTCATCTCTCAAACACATGTGTCAAAGGCATGATGTGCTGATCTTACTATGTGTAAAGCTGGCAGTATTGCTGGTATAAAGTTTCCCCAGTAGACAGAGACCACGGTCTTTGGTTCTGGAATCAGTCCTTAGCATTGCATGCCTGTTGTTTGAATTGGCTTTTGAGGATTGTATGTTGCCTCGTTGTGGTGTGGCTTAAAATTTATTTAAAGTTTGTTCATAGGTGTAGGCATTATTCTTAATAACAATAACACAATAATTTGCTCTTCCCTCAATTACCTCAGCATTTTTAAGTCTGGCTATTGCAGTTGGATGTATAGAGATCAATCTGGTAACCTTTTGTAAATGGAAAATTCTTACCAACCTAGTAGAAAGAAAGGGTTTGACAAGTAATCCCTAGAGCTCCTCAACTAGAACATAAAGTTTATTTGAAGATACAGCACAGCCCCTATTAACTTAATCCAGCTATCTGAAACATCTTGTTATCTAAGCACGTTGTTTGACCTCCAAGTAACCCTGTGTTTGAATAACACCTTTGTAAGCAGCATTTGGACTAATTGAGCTTCTGATGTTTCCAAAAAGCCTTGGTTGCCCTCTTAGGTTGTTTGAACTAGTTGCCTGGTGTAACATGCTGACTTTTCATTAGGTTTCGGACTTGGAAGGCATGAATTAATGTAACTGTGCAGATGGAGAATATAATTGTTGCTAATAAATTAAATAAATCTCAAGTAGTAGTATCCTCTTTCTGGAAGAGTTCTTGGAGGTCATTAGGTTCAACACCCTGCTTAGAGCAAGGCACAAGTCCAACATCTTTCACAGCTGTTGCTTAAATACCTCCAGTAAAGGAGACCCTCTACCTTCCAGGGCAGTCTGTTCCACTGTTGAATAGCTTGCATTTTTAGATCATGGGAGGAGAGCTCTTGGGCTGGGTACCAGATCTAGCCCTCCAGGGTTTCTTAGAAAGCAGTAACCCCTTCCTCCGGCCCCTCTCCTTTCTCCCAACTGTGATGTGTCATGGTAGCTAGAGTGTTGTACTGGGGACCCAAGAAACCAGGTTCTAGTCCACACCTGGCCATGAAGCTCACTGAGTGACTTTGGGCCAGTCAGTCACTCTCAGCCTAATCTACCCCACAGGGTTGTTATTGTGAGGATGAAACAGAGCTTTGTATGCCACCTTGGATTCCTCAGAGGAGGAAAAAAGGGGGGATTAACTCCAATATACTACTACTAACAATAATATTGAGTGTAAGATGGTTTTCCAGCTTTTCTGTATTTTTCCAATTCTACTAGCATGGAATATAAGATGCAGAGAAATTAGAAAGGGTCCAGAGGAGGGCAACAAAATGATCCAGGGTTTGAAAACACTGCGCTATGAGGAGAGATTGAGAAAGCTGGGCATGTTCAGCCTTGAGAAGAGAAGACTGTGGGGGGATGTGATATTCCTCTATAAGTACCTCAGAGGTTATCACAAAGAGGAAGGTCGAGATCTCTTCTTGCTGATGCCAAAGTGTAGGACATGGAATAATCAGTTCAAGTTGCAACAACCCAGGTTCAGGCTGGACATCAGGAAAAGCTTCCTCACTGTCAGTGTCATACGACAGTGGAACCAGCTGCTTAGAGAGGTGGTGGGCTCTCCCACACTAGAGACATTTCAAAAGAAACTGGACAGCCATCTGAGTGGGATGGTATAAATTGGTGTCCTGCACTGAGCAGGGGCTTGGACCCAATGGCCTTCTTGGCCACTTCCAGCTCTACTATTCTGTGATTCTGTAAGTGCATCTCCTAAGGCTTGGCTCCTGGCAATAAGAGCCTTAAGCTAAAATGTACTGATATTTTGTGTATTTTGTCCCATCCACTTTTGTCTTCAGCCCAGCCCAATCCTGGAATGCAAGAGCTTTTCTGAACTGTAATTCAGTCCTCAGGCTCAAAAATTCTACACCTCTTTGGAAGAAAGTCTTTCCAAAAGTGCCTAAAATCTGCTTCCTTTTTGCAGATTTTGGATTTACATGGGTACACTTTTGCCCATTGGTTCTCATCCTTCCATCTGAAACAGCAGAAAACAACTCTGCCCCATATGCTTCAAGTGCTTATCTGATTTATGTATTATTTAGACTGATATACCACTTTCCACAAAAGTATCAAAATGGTGAACATAAAATACAATAGAATGAAAAAAACCGTAAATGTAGCAATAAAAACATGACAATACATTCAGTCAGCTATAAAACCACCTATTCTGCTGTATGCTAGACATACAAGCTGTGTGTGCTGGCAGTTAATTTGTGGACTGTATCAAAAACAGCAAATGGATAGGAAGCTCTCCTTTGGGTGCTCTCAGACATTCCTGTCAGCTGGGGCAAACCTGAAACTGGTACACAGGCCAGAAATTGCATGGCAGTCTGATGTGCTATGCAAAAAGGTGATATTCAGAGAGGGAAAAAAAACTGCCTTTCTCCACAACACTTCCAGTAAGTGCCAGGTGCAGCCCTTTTAAATCAGATAACCACAGAGGACAAAAAGATAGTGTGACCTAACTCCCCATTAGCAGCCATTCATTGGACTCCACAGAGTGCCTGGATGTGACTTGAGATGAAGATGTGAAGCCCGCTGGCCTAAGAAAAATATGCAAAGTAACTTGGTGGCAAAGGTGGATGTTAGAGAGCAGCTCCGGTGTCTCTTCTTCTATACTGCTGGGCCAGGACCTATCTTGCATTTTAATGCTTCTGTAAAGTTTGTGATCTGCAGAGCTGAATGTGGTCCACTTAGGGTGGCCACATTACTAAAAAAGGTGGACAGCCTCTCAGAAAATCTCTGCATGCAAATGTGTAGGTGTGACTTTAGGGTGGTGGGAGAACAGTGATCTAAATAGAAACACTGTGCATCTCACCATAATGGAGAAGAATTATTCTTCGTTGTGGCCTCTGTGTATCACACATATGGGTGCTGCGCGGTCGCAAAGACTGAACAAAATGGCGGACGCTCCGCTCTTTATAGGCCACGGCGGGGAGGGGGAGCGGAGCTTCCCCCCAAAAACCATTAGCTGGCAATCATCCGGCCAAAGGCACTGCGCAGGCGCAGCGCCCATATGTGTGACTGCACAGATGGCCACTCGAAGAACATCAGTTACAGGTAAGCAACCTGCTTTTCTGCGACCTGTGTGCCCACTGTTTCTGCAGTCCAGATATGAAGTGTCGTGGGACATCGTCAAGGCCTGTCCCCATTCTCCCTTCTTATCTTTCTTTGACTTAAACCGGACTTGGTCTGGAAACCTCTTCAAATACAGGAATGTCTCCTGCCTACTCTCCAGAATAGAAGACTGTGCTGTAGGACACCTAGATTTGAATATAGATCTTATAGTTGTCAGTTTTATCTGGATACTTATTTTTATATATGGACTCTTTACGTTATTATATATATATGACATAGAAGTGGCATAAGTTTTGTTTTAATTAATGGTGTCGCAAACTGTTTCTGTTGTTGATATTCTCCTTCCCTTTTTTTGTTTCTGTTGCGAATGTTTCTCTTTTATTTTGGTTGTGTTTTTTGTTTTTGATTGAAACACTTTAAACCCACTAATGCCTCAGGGACACGTTCTGATTTGCAGCTGCCTCAGACTGCAGAAGCAGAGGCACAGTCTAGCTCATAGCAAGCCCCTGTGCATGTCTGCCTGTGACGTGGCGGCCTGTACATTCTGTATGCTTGCACTTTTGAGAAACATCACTTCAAATTGTAGTACTGACAGAACAGCTAGTTCAGATCTCCTGCAGCATGCCAAGGGGAGAAACTCAAACCTTTCCAGTGTCTTGCTCCCAAGTAGCACACAGAATATTCTTCTTCACATTCCTAATAAATAACATCCATGGGCACTGTTCTCCAGTAGATAGATCAGTTACATGCTTTACCTAGGCTTACTCACATGTAAGATAACAGCTTGACTCACTTGTTTCTTAAGAATTACACGCTCTTGCTCAGAAGTGTAAGAAGAGGAAGAAATACAAAGCTGGCAGTCACAGTGCCTGCTTGCAGTGGTACCTCATTAGTATTATATAGACAGGAATGGTGTCTGCAGTAAGGGATGTTTGAGGATAGCTGGACAAGTTCTTAGAATATTCCAGGTGTATTTGAACTGGAGCAAGCCTGCAATCCTTTCTTCCCCTTCCCCTGTAAAACAATGCAGGTATTGCTGCAGTGTAAATCTAAAATTCAGAGGGACTAAACTTGGCAGGAGGATCAGGACGAAAGTGCTGTGAAAGATGATGCAATGCAGCAGCAATCACATCTAAAATAAGGGCAGCAGCTGTTGTTCACTTGCAGTTCAAACTTTTCTTGCTTTTTTAAAAACTTCACATATGGTTTCTTTCAGTCTTACTGTTGGAAAGTCGAGGGCTGTTTGGAAGCTATTTGTGTTTGTTAAGTTTAGGGATGGGCTCTAAATTTGAGTGGGGGGCACTCAGAGGAATGACCTCTGATGTGGTCACTGGTGGGCTCCATCCGGTTTATATAGTGGTGAGAACAGGGATTAGGTAGGAGGGCTGGTATGCCCTGGTGGGCCTTGGCAGCTGTCCTAGGATACCAGGAATTAGTGCCAAGCTTAAATGCAGCAAAATATGTCTGCCTGCCTTATCACCCGCTCTCCTCTATATTTCCTGTTCATACTCACAAAAAGCATCAAAGGACAGGTCACATTCTTGCATTTGCACGATGCCACCAACATAGCATCGCTCTGTGATATTACGAGAAATTTCAACAGTGGCTCAGTTCTAGCCATGGTGGGCCTTGTTGGGTGCCTAAGCCATTGGGAACCACCCTGTGAGAATGCAGAGCCTGCTAGGTTTAAATTTTCGTGAGTTACACTGCTTTGTCACATGTGTTTAATGAATGCTACTTAAGAAGTGCTTAGAGCAGGAGTGTGCTAACTGCATGCTGTATTGCGTTTTATGCCCTGTGTTGGAGCTTCCTAAAGACATTGATTTGGCTCCTCTTGGAAACTGGACTGAGATGGATCTCTTTCTGATTCAACAAGGCAGGCATTGGGCTTTCTTCCACTCCAAAGAAGTGGTTTAGGTTACAAATGCACTGCCACAGTGGCACAATGCTAGCCTAGGGCAAGCCTTCAAAAGGTTGACCTTTTTCAGGATTCAGGCTAGCAATTCTGTTTGCCTGGCAGTCTCAGAGCAGAGAGGGAAAAAAGCTCAGAAAGTGCTTTCCTCTCTCTGATTTCTGTGCCAGAACAGATTTTAAATAGGTGGAATTAACAGAACGATAGGAGGCTGTTTGCTTCTCTTTGCATGGCAAATTTTGGCTGCATTTGAACAATTAATATTTATTTTATATTTTAATATAAAATAAAAATGGCTAAACTGCCCATTATTTAAATGGATTCCAAGGCAGCATATTTTGGCTTAATAAAGCAAGATAAAATTTTACAAACAGCTGTTTCACTCCTCCTTTTGCATAAACAGTTTAGGGAACCAAACTAGTACAGTGCAATTAACCATAGCTTCCTGTTCTGTCTAAAACAGGTAATAATAGTGGCTTCCGAAGAAGCAGGCTATGGAACCCAACTCAAACTGCTACTTGATATTTTGGCTTGCTGGAAGCCATTAACCATAGTTTTCTGATTCAGGCATAATGGGAAACTGTGGTTTCACTCTGACTTCCTGGCATGCAGCTTGCTCCATTCTTGGGTTATTACGCTGATGTTTGTCCAAATGCAGCCTCTGTATGCTCATAGGACTGTAGTTTGTGGTGACAGGTTGGAAGCACTGGGTTTCATGCTGCCTTCCAGTGTTGCTCTTAACCAAGTTACATCAGCTCTCTAAAGGCTGTGAGAGCAAGTCTTGATGACCAGCCGAAGCATTGTGCCAGGATGGTATTGACCGCACTGCTACAGCAGCAGCCATTAAAATGGGCATGTCTATCTTGTGTCCCATCCAGCTGAATGCAGCTCATGTTGAGATCACTAAACATGGCTGGTTGGCTGCATGTGACATGGTTCAGCAGCTGGTGATACGGTGCAGTTGGGACCGCTGAATGAAACCAAGAAATGGTATAAAATCGTACTACAGAAAGGCAGGAGAAAGAGTACAATTAGGAGGGATTTAGGCGGCAGCTGAGTATTTCTCATAATGCTGCACATCAGCAACTTATGTTTCATGTTTGTAAGCCTGACGTTTGTAATTTCCAGTAATTTTTAACCTCTGAATTTGCCGTCTTGTCTCCCTTGAACATTTTGCTCTCTGCTTATCCTGAAATCAGTGAGCACATTGGAATGACTGATTGAGGACCAAAACGGATGGAGCAGTGGAGATCTGTGACTAGATCTCCCACGGGGTGGGGGACTCTGATTTTGGATTGGAGCAGTGGTACTGAGGGAAGGGCTGTTAGCCTTTTCCTCCTACATAAATTTCCCAATCTAAATTCCCTCACCTCCGCCCTAAACCATTATATTAGCATTGCTGGGAAAAACAAACAAGTACATATTTTCATGGCTATGTGTTTTCCTAGTTAAAGGCGGTGTGGTTTTCTCAACTCTGTTTTAGACTCTGATTGATTCCACAAAACCAAACAGGACAATCACTTCTGAATGTCAGGGTTCTTGTATGCTTTAATAACCTCATAGAGAGCAGGTTTGTGTAAGATGATGGGTACCAGAATGTGAGCAGAAGAATACTGTGTGAGGGAAAGCGTTACAGACTGAATTGTGAGCAGGGGGGGCATTGTGTTTATGTCTGTCCTAAGGTGTGTTTTGTAACTAGCAGCTCTGTGAGGAATTTTGTGTGGTTTCAAAGATTAAAAATTAAGGCTGCTGTGCCAATGAACACTTAGAGAGGCAAGTTCAGCCCTGGCAGCATTTCATAGTTATCCTGATGAACTGTGCATTAGCAGAAATTCATTATTTACCTTAATGGTAAATAAGAGTAAAAGTTTACTGCCTTTTACTGGACTTGGGCAGGGATGGATAGATACTGGTCTAAGGTGTGAGACAACAGTAAGGTTTACAGTAAGCTACTTAGGCTTCAATAAATAACACATTTATGGCTTTTTCAATGCACAGCTTTCAAAGGCATTGACTGAAACCTCATCTCAAAATATTTTCCATACTCTTACAAGCATCATGAAAATGTTTGCAGTGTCCTCAAAAGCCATTGAAACCCAAGTAAACCCTGTCAAGAGATTGTTCCATAAATGCTATAATGGACTTTGTGATATAGGTTGCCTCATAATGTTTGGGGCAGATTAGCCAAGGGTCCACAGGTCCATTTACAGAGTGTCAGTGGTGTCAATATATTTAATTCTGGTTATTTTGGAAGTATGACAACAAAATGTAATGGGAGGCAGTGTGTGTTGCTTCTGAGACAGGGCTTTGGACTAGGACTTAGCAGTATCATGGTTTACAAGGGAAGGGACTAAACTTACACTCACCATCTGGTTCTCCTCTTCTATGTAAATATGTTTTCGCTGCAAAGGGTACAAAAGAGATGAACTTACTCTGACAGGATGGAATTCAACATTTGTAATGTGTCTGGTGAACTTTGGCTGTTGAATGGCGTAGAAATGGAATAAATGAAATGAACCATATGCTTAGTTCTGATATTGCATCACCCATGATGATAAGTTCATGCTTGTGCACCAGCTATAGTATGGTATACTCTAAAGATTAGCAGGCTCAAAATTATTGGCCTTTCCTTGCACAGACAAGAGCCTCTGCAACCAGTAACCCTTCTACCATTCCTGTCTTCCTGGAGGGAAGCAGATTGGTAAAGGCTGAGCTATTACATTAATAAAGAAGAAAAGTATGAGCAGATGTAATAGGTAGACTGACTATGATGCTTCTTGCCACTGTAAGATGCCACTGATTAACATTTGGACTGTGCGTAGGGTAGCCATAGGTATCTGAAGAATCCTTCAACTTCATGCAGCTACCAGTAAAATTAGAAGGATAACAGGCTCAGCCCAAAATGATGAGGAATGGTAGACCTTCTGGAGTTCCCTGCAGCTCCTACCTGCTCCTGCTAGGGGTGAGACCCAGAACAAGAAGATAGTTGTAAGATTTAGTAGCTAACATTGGAGGGAGAGTACTCAAATGCAGTTGGCATGAATTCTGTAAACGCCCATGATGGTGGGTTACTTGGCAGTTCTTGGGCCTCAAGTAGCTTCTCGGCATAACCAGCTGCAGGCACCAGCCCTGATTTACTTCATACAGTTATGATGAGGTCAAAGAAGATCAAAATTTCAGAACACTTTGCATGCTAAGAGTACTATATATAAACAGTTACTGTAATACCACTATTTTATTAATAGTAACTATAGATGGGAAAGAACAGTGTTCCTCTGGGAAACTTTAATAACATTTCTTTACTGCCTGACTGTTTTCCCTTACAGTAACACTGCCCATGGGCTTGGCTGGGAGGTGTACCAGCCCTTGCCTGATGTAGGTTCATGTTTCCTTATTCTAAAATAATAACAGAATAAATAGAATTGGATGTGTTTTTGTTATGGCTACCTAGGCTAATAGCATGAGTCCTGTTTCAGGAAAAGAACAGTAGAATTTTCTCCGTTGAAAGATCTTCAGTGACTTCTTTATCTTAAGAGGTTCATATTTGGCAGATGGATATTATTGCTAAATATATTTGCTATATCACAGATGAAGGTGATAATGTGTTAGGAGCAACCGCTATTTGCTTTGCTCTCAAAAATCAGTCAAAATAAATAAAAATGCTGCATCATTGC
The DNA here is from genome assembly GCF_004798865.1 of Varanus komodoensis. Taxonomy (NCBI): domain Eukaryota; kingdom Metazoa; phylum Chordata; class Lepidosauria; order Squamata; family Varanidae; genus Varanus; species Varanus komodoensis. Next base: position 85,778,444 of record NW_025335268.1, read on the forward strand.
ATTCAAGTTCCCTTGTCACACTTTTGGTTTTCACCTTCCTTTGATCACAGAATGCTAACACATTTCCAATTAGGGACAATTACAATTAAGTAATCTTAGACAATGGGCTTAATTGTCTTCTGGGTCTTGGGATTCTTCAGATGGTAATTTGCATGACTATTACTGTGCTCAGGGCCCTTCCTGCTTGTGCTGCAGGGGGGAACCCGGGGCTTCTGAAATCCTGAACTCCTGTTCTGGTGCTGCTGCTGCGGATTTCTGTTGCTGCGTGCCTAGCAGTATCAGATATGTACCTCATTCTGGAAGACCACGCTCTAGGCTGTGCACGCAAGTAATTATTGTACGCAACCACAAGAGTGCAGATGGCAGTAGTTATTGACTATAAATTTCAGCACCTGTTTCTGCTTAACTGAAAGAGCTGTAGAACTCTGAGAAATGGGAAACTGGTTGAAGTCACGTGTACCCAAAGAACTGTGATGAAACGGCATCTCAGACACATCCCTGAGAAAAGGGCTACTGTTTTCTTGGCTCTGGTCCTCAGAGCACCCTGTATGAGAGGAGTATGGAGGAGGAACCCAAGGAGGCCAGAGACAGACTGCCTGAAATAAAGTAGGCACTGGTACATCATAAGATGATGTTCAGGAGACTCCAAAGCTAACTCATTGTTGGCTAAAGAGAAGGAAATAAAAGCAGCTTTGGGAACAGTAAAGAGGAATGTTGGGGATGAGCAAGATGGCTGCTTTGGATGCACATTCTCATGGGTTGCTGGCTGGGCTTGAGAAGAATCAGAGGCAGAAGGAGAAGGGAGAGAGGAATGGAGGGGCAGGGAATTTGGGCCATCCAGAGGCACTGAGATGAGAGAAGTGGAGATGCTTATCTCAAAGCCAGACTCTACAGGTAGGCAGGTAGTCCCTGGGAATAACCAAGATGTACAGTTGGCATGAAGGGACTTGGAGCTGGGGAGAGTCTTAGACACAGACAAGGCAGCCCTGGATCTAGATCCATGGTGCATTGCCAGCCAAGGAGAGCAGCCCGATTAGAGGATCAGCATGCAGCTCAGAGGCATGCTCATTTTCAGACAGCCCTTTCTGAAGGGATGGGCCCCAGGCATGCTCATAAGGAGGGCTCCTGGAAGTGAATACTAGATTGAGTTCAACAAACCACTCTGTGCATGCGCAGAGATTCATTCTGGATGTTTCGTGCTTTTGGTCAATAAAGAATGCTTTGCAAGGAAATAGTCTGTGGCTTTGAATGCACAAAGAAGGAACCTCAGTCATGACATGGAGTTTCATGGGTAAGCAGAGCCTCTGCCTAGCTGTTGTCAAGATTGATGGTTGTGAACCTGGACCAGAGGGTGTGGTGTGCTCACCCAACTCCATCTTCCCTGCCTTGGTTCTCAGGTCCAATGCTACTCGACAGAGGTCCTCTTTTTGTGGTGAGGAACTTATAGGATCCTTCCACATCAATCTGACCTAAATATTGGAAAATAATATATTTCTAAAGCAGTTCTATTTAATGTGCTATTTCTGACTATTCAAAGTTTGCCTCCTAACCAGTGTTTTGATTTTAGGAGAGGTTTGCTTTATTTTTCCTGAGCATTTTTGTGCCACACCCTTCTGCTCATTGGGGAAAAAAACTTAGGTCAGTTTACAGGGTGACAATAAAACAACAATAGTCCTTTCTGTATTAAAGAACTGTGAAAAACAGCAACTAAAACATGTTCAGTAGCAATTAAAATCCAAACAGAGATTAAAAGCTTGAGAAAATGGACATGGATTGTTAAGTGCTTTGAGACAACATTTAGTTGTGCTTGGAAGTTTTGTTAACTAGATCAAACATTGAGATTTTTCCTTTGGTCTCTGAGATAAGTTTCTAGAAGTCACATGTCACATAGAGAAAAAGAGAGAGTTACTTTAGGAGCAGCTGAGGATGTCTAACTATGTCTTACATAGTTTCCATAGCCCTCTAGACCATGGGTGAGCAGAAAGTACATTTCCAGAAGGCTTGGTCTTCAATTCCCAGCATTCCTGAATACTGACCATCCTGTTAGGAGCTACTGGGAGTTGAAGTTGAAGCCATCTGGAGATCTACCTTCTGCCCACTCCTGCTCTATATCAACCTTTCCCCATCTGCTGTCCTTCAGGGTTGGGGGATTTATTTATTTAAAACATTTCTATGTCATCCTTTGCATACTCAGGGCGGCTCACAACAAAAGCTGTCTGTCTACATGGCCAATGGTTAGGAATGTGGTGGGTTGTAGTCTTGGGCAGATCTTTCTTGTTTCTTTATAGATATCAGTCAGGCAGCTGTATTCAGTGGTATCTCATCTGTTTATTTAATGTTGTTCAGCATGGAAATGCTTGTGATATTTGTGCATAGCATTTTATGGAAAACAGGAGACAGATCTCTGCGCCAAGCATCTTTTGATAAGAATTTTGACACAGAAGAACAACAGAGGAAAGTGAAGAGTTAAAAACAATATCCAGCTATTTTGGTAATGCACGTTTGGGCTTCATTATGGGCTCATTTGCAGTGAGGCATAGGGACTGGACAGTTGAATCAAAGACTTCATGGAAAAGGTGGAAAATAAGAGCAGTTGCATTGCACAAATGTTCTGGGAATCAGTTCAAAGTATAGAAGGCAATAGGGGGAAGGTATTGGAGTCTTTTGAAGGAGCAGGCGTCCTTTCAGTGGTGAAGCTGTAGGAGTAAAGATCACAGGCAAGAATGTATCTGGATATAAGACTGGAGAGATGTGCAGGTAGGTTTGAAGCCATGGAAGGCTTTGAAGGCAAGTGGCTGGTGCTGGATCTGGGACAGACAAGAAGGGATTGAAGGAGGGGTGTTGCAAAACCAGAGTGATGAGAGAGGTGACTTTGTCAGCAGGGTGCTAGAGAATCATGAGAAGACCAAGATAAGATAATAGAAAGCCCGGGAGAAGATGACCAGAGCATGGACCAGAGCCATGTGGACAAAGACCAAGGGCAGTGTTTTTATTGTAAAGAGAAAAAGTGGCATAATTTAGCAGCGGGGAGTCAAAGATAAAGCCAAGACTATTTGCCTGTTCCACAGGGTAGATGGTAACATTGTCAGGGGACGAGTGAAGCCTGCAAGAAGAAAAAATGTCAGGAAGAAAGAGGAGCACTGCAGTCCTGGATGTTCTGGGTTTGAGACACTGAGGAAGCTTCCAATAAGAAATATCAGAGGTACACATGGAGACAGGCTATTGGAGCAGTTGGACACAACTGACACAGCTGCAAAAGTTATCATTAAGAGAAATAGTGGACAGTTGCATGGCAAGGACTGTGCATTCTGGCTAATATATTTTCATCTGTTTCTTTTGCATTTTTATTCGTACAAATTAAAGCACCATGTAAAGTAAATTGGAAAGGTGGGTGTTGCAGTCCCTCCAACCTTCAGTGTGTGAACTGGGAGGGGAGTGAATGAGCCCAGATATAGGGAAATTTAAATTCAAAAATGATTTGTTAATTTTCTCTGTTTCATCACAATGTATTTTAAAAATGAGACAATGCCAAATTGACCCCAGTGTTGTCTGTGTTGTGTCAGTTCTGATCAAACCATTTGGTGAGACTTTTCCATGCCTCCCTCTGGAAGTCTAATTTTGGGTGGGTAGGGGAAATTCCCAGAAATTATGCATTGTAGGAACAAAATGGCATGGTTGTACCACCTGCAAAGTGTGCCAGTGGTTCTTGCATCGCTGGACTGCATTTTGGGCAGTCAGCACAGGCAGGAAACCCCTGGCTAGAGACTGAACCCTCAGGTGGTTTGCTGGAACTTGCTGAATCTTTTCTGCCCTTTTAAGAGGAGACTCATTCATTCTTCATTCTAGAATGGAAAGCTGAGCAGAACTAACACAAGGAAATTATACGGTGATGAATGTGGAGTTCTGCATTTAGGAAAAACAGTCATTAAAAACAGTCAGATGTACAGGTAAATGATGAGAATACCTGGCTGGACAATTGGCTCTGGGTACTGAGCCTGAAGGGACTGCGGGTGGTGCAGTGGTTTAAACCACTGAGCCGCTGGGCTGGTTGAGTGAAAGGTCAACAGTTTGAATCCGCAGACAGGGTGAGCTCCCGTGCTTTGTCCCAGCTCCTGCCAACCGTGCCGTTCGAAAGCATACAAATGCAAGTAGACAAAAAGGTACCCCTTCGGTGGGAAGGTAACAGTGTTCCGTGCACTTCGGTGTTTAGTCATGCCAGCCACATAGCCATGGAGGCTGTCTGCGGACAAACGCTGCCTCCCTCAGCCAGGAAACAGAGATGAGCACCGCCCCCAAGAGTCAGACATGACTGGACTTTAATGTCATAGGGAATTCTTTATCTTTACCTTTACCTTTACTGAGCCTGAAGGATATAGACAGAGGCAAATTGGAACAGGTTCAGAAGAGGGCAATGGAGATGGACAGGGGTATGGAAAATAAGTCCTCTGAGGAAAGGTAAAAGGAACATAATAAGTTTAAACTGGAAAATGAAGACTGAATGAGGTCATGATCTCATTCATCATATCCTTCAAGGGCTGTCACATAGAGGAGTGCCAATACTTTTTCTCTGCTGCTCCAAAGGGCAGGACCAGTTTAAGGGGACTGAGGTACAGGAAAGTTGACTTTGGTTGACCATTAGAAGAGTCCTTTTGATGACAGGAGGAGGTTGCGAAGGGAACCAGTTATCCAGAGTGGTGGAAGGCTCTTCCACTCTGGCTGTCTTCTAGCAGATGCTGGAGAGCCATCTGTTGGGCTTGCCCCAGTTCAGGTTTAACTGCATCATACAGGAATTTCAACTAGATGGCTCAAAAGCCTCTCTTCAGTTTAGTGATTCCAGCAATATCTGGTGGACTTTGTAACTCTCTAGTCCATAAGCATCCAAGGGAATTTGTTCATGGAACTTGTGGGAAGACCCACCTCATACATGTTGTTATTGTAATTAGAATATTTCTAATTGGGAATATTTACAAGCTTGATAGACTTTTGCCTTTTAGGGTTTTTACTCAACATGAAAGCTTTCTTGAACCAGGCGTAAGCATACTTTGGTGAGTAAAAGCATGAGTGACTCTGAAAATGCTAAAGGGAATAGTTAGCTTATTCAGGTGTCTGAAAAAGAATTCAGTAGCCACATTTTCCAGAAACATATTCTACAAATGTGCTTTATAATCTCACTGCAGACTCCCTGGAGTGTGAGAATTTTAACCCAAATGTGCACATTGGATGATAAACATTTTGAAACCAAAACAAGCTGTACAAAATCCAATCTGCCCAGCTAAGGTATTAATATAATTACAGTGCAGCGATTTCATCAGGTATTCAGTCAGATTTTGTGGTTCATAAGGTTGCCGTGTTTCATAAAGCTCTTTTGCATGCATGGTCTATTTTTCTTTCCCTTCCAGTATTACTTCAGCAGCTTCATTGCTCACCTTGTCATTTTTACCAACTTGTATTCCTTCTGGCTAGATCTCTGAAAGGCTGGGGTGAAGGTGCGATGGGGTATGAACTGACTTCCTTAGCAGTGGAGGGAAAATGGAATTTCTTTTTTTTTTTTTTTAAATTAAGACTGCATTTTTAACTCTTTTATCACCTCGAACCCAGCTTTTTCCAGTTTCATAAAAGATAGGAGTGAAGTTTATTTTCCATAATGTTCTGGCTTTCTCTCTTGTATGTCTGCAAGACCTGCATGCCCCCAGCACTTGAACAGAATGGTTTTATTTTTTGTAGGCAGATTTCCTCCCTGCAGCTTCAAGATGCAAGAAAGATGGCATAATCATGCATATTACTTCTCTTAAAGAAATGGCATCTCTTAAGGGCTGAGAGAGGACAGTATTTTTCAGGGCCTGGAAGGAAAGTCAGCAATAAGAGAAAAGAATGCTACAGAAAGCAAGTATTCAGAAGGAAGAAACTATCTTCAGTAGAAAAGGTGCAAGAGCCCCTAGCCACAGACTTTGGTTAAGAGGGCTGTGAACAAGAAGGGCTGATATCTTCGAGAAGATACAAATGCCAGAAGTTTTTAATCAGATTGCTATCTATCTGAAACTGCTAAACCATTTGAGCAACCCTTTATGCCGCTTTCTGTAGCAGGAAACTACAGAACAGTTTATCATTCTGCTTGGCAAAGAACAGAGCAGATTGTAGAGTGAGCCGGTGGAATTTACTACTCACCAAAGTGAACGCAGACTGCCAGCCATGTGCTGCAGCCTGTGGGGTAGTCACATATTGCCAAAATAGAGGAGTTATCACCCCTGAAAAGAGGGTACTAATTTGCATAATCTTTGCATATTTGCAAACGTATGTAGAAAGGGGGGCAGCTCAAGCTACAATCACCCCAGGTGGATTTTTCTGATTCAGAGAAGATGGAGGAACAGAGGTGGGCAGATAACTTTGCAGCAAGTGAAGATGCTCAGACTGAGCATGAGAACCAGCCCACCTTGGAAAAGTGGAAGGACATTTCAGAACTGGATGGGGGTGAGATGGAGGGGATGGGGTTCCTTGACCCTGTAAGGTGACAACAAACAAAGCAAGCCAAACAATTGTGAACAATTACTTCACAATTCTGAAGTGCCCTGTGTTCCTGCTGTCAAGGCCTCAAGTAGCAGAAGCCACCCTGAAGGTGGAGACCGAACCTTTTCCGTAAGGAAGGGAAGGAGGGATGTTTCAGTTGGATGTACTTCTTTCCATGGACAGAAGTTACTCCCACATCTCAAAGAGATCGTTGCTTTGATTCATGCTGTTTTGTAACTTGTAGGGCTGAAATAAAGGACTGCACTTCTAAGGTTTCATCCAAGTCTGCCAAAGAAGTAAGAAGAGTGAGAGAGACCTGCCCATGACAACTCACATTAATAGCTGCCACTTCAGAAATAAATATGACATAGAAATACGCTGCATCTCTTCTGTGGTCAGTTTGCTCTACAGCTGCTAAGTTTTGACAGGCAACTTCAAAACTTCTCCCCCTGCTCCTTCTTTGACTTTCAACCAAACTTGGGGTACAAGTTCCCTACTTGAGCAAACCATGGATTCTCTTCATGGGTTGTTTGTAGCCCTGACTTGTTACTATAGCTGGGTCAAGGCAACATGGTAATTCATATTTCAATAACACCTCATGATTCAGCGGCGAACCACACTCAACCTATACTCGGCCTCTGAGTGTAGGTTACTATGTAGTCTGAACCCAGCCATTGAAATCTAGAAGCTCTGTGGGGGCGTATTAGGCTACCATCCGGAGATCAGTAACTAGCAGAGAAGGTGTGAGTGGCATCATGAGGGGAGCAGTTGGGACTTATATGATTGCAGTCTAAATAAGAGTTCTGTAAGCGTCTCTCTTTGTTAACACAATGGAAGAAAATAAGAGTTTCATCACAGGGTTTACCCCTTTGGAAACATATGGACATTTGTGCCCACAAAATCCTCAGTATTGTTCTGGTAGCTTGAAAAAGTTTTGCTCAGTTTCAGAATCTACCACTGCGTTCTTTTTGTACCTGGTTTCTAGAATGTTTATTATCTTTACTTGGTTGTCAGATAATCAAATCGTATCCCGGTTCTGTTGCTTCCAAGTTGGAAAGAGGGTTGTTGTTTTTTGTTTTTTTTTTTCCTTTTTGAATCTGGCAGGCTTCTATGCAGTTGTTTAAACTTTGTTTGTATCCCTGGCAATTCCTCTTTTCAAGCAGGGAGACCTTTCTTTTAGCCATAATAATTTCTCCTGGCTATGCTTTCTGTTAGCCTCTGAAAAGTTTTTATTTTCGCCCAAATTCCATTTTTAAGTCTCTAAAGAGGTTTCTACACTCCTACAAAATAAACTCTCCGAAGAGGGGGAGGCAAAATAATTGCTGGGTTGGTCAGAGCATCACTCAGAAAGCGCTGCTCCTTCACACAGATCTGCTTTTAATAAGGGAGGACTGAGGCCAGAACAATGCTTGGTTTATTACAGACCAAGGGCGTGATCCTAGTTCTGCCAACAGGGGGGCAGCTGGATAAGGACAGAGCGCTTCTCCACAGAAAGCATTTGTTTTGCACTCTCTCAGGAAATTTCCAGAGCCTTTTCATAAAGTTTGCATCTTCCAGGGCCTCTCCTGTGTTTTCCAAGCATTTTCATGGTTTTTCTTTCTTTCTTTGTTTTTTTTTAGACCAAGGTCAGTCTGGTATTAAATTCAGACCAGCACAAAAGTCTAATGAAAAGTTACCAATCTGCTATACTGCCGCAATATCACAGTTCCACCTTGTGGTTGGTTAATAGGAAAGCAGAGAAATATAAACTCCCAGGGAAAAAAAGTCCTGTTTAAAGGATGCATTTTTGCTCCCACAACAAAAATGGAAAAAAGAAGTCTCAGTGATACAGCATGTTAAAGCTTTCATATAGAGAAGCCTGCAGGGGTGTTTTGGTTAGTGATGTATGTTACAACTCAGCATTTCTCTCTCTCTCTCTCTCTTTTTCATTCCTGCCATCCTACAGTCTCTCAACTGCTTTTACATTTCTGGCATGTCCAGACATGTAAAAGCACAAAAATCAACAAACCAACCACAACCTTTTTTGCAAGTCCTGATTTAAAACAAAAGATATACTCTGAGCTTGTGCAGTTTTGCATTTTAAGGCACCATCTTGTCACAGAAAAAGATAATATAGTTTCAAGTTAAAACAGTGAAATGAGCATCTACACCTGTGTGCCGGCCTAGTTGTCTGCTTCTTAACACAGCAATATTTAAAAATAAAGGATGCTGTGGTAAGCATCTCGGCATGCCCATACCAACCGCCTGGCACTGGCCCAGTCACCTACTGCCCTCTGGATGGTCATTTGCGTCCCCTGGGCTACAGTGCGCAGGACTTTAGTTCAGAGATCCAGCCCCAGCTGAGGAAGGTTCTGCAAGGTTCCAACAGTGAAACAGGCAGAACCTCTGAAGCCTTTGCAGGGTCAGTTAATGCGCAATGCAGAAGCTCTCCGATTGGTACTGTGGCTGAACTTAAAAAACTGTTGGTGAGGTAGCAACTCACCACAGTGTGGAAATATAGCCACCTGCAACCTCCTGTCACACGGCTATATCTTTACCATGTGTCTACTTCAAATTAATCAGAAAGTCAGAAACAAAGAAGTGGTAAAATTCTCTTTACAGTTTGGCATGAATTTTGGCACAGTTTTATCGGCTTACCATGTGGCTATGTGTAATGCTGTCAATTCCTTTTGAATGCTCTCCTACATAAAAGCATTTTCTGGAAGTAGAAGCAAAGTGCTAGCACAGCAAGAGCTAAACTTTTTTCTTCCTCATGCACAATTTCCTTACTTCCTGGGAGTACTCAGTGAGTGCATGTGTTTTTACAAACGGGAAGCATTAAAACTGAAGACATGTGCATATAACCCTTGAGGGCTGAAGTTGTACCAGCTTAGGATTCTGCTATTTCTTTAATGCTGAATGAGACTCACAAAGGTTTCAAAAATTTACTTTCATGACTTTGGTCAGAATGCATGTGAATTTTTGAAAAACAGTGCCCAACTTTTCCCATGAAGGGTTTCTCTACATAAGGCATTTAACCCTCTACTGCAGCTTTTTCCGTTTTCTTTGCAGGAGGAAGAATTGTTATACTGCATTTGTTGAATCCCCCCACCCCCCTGCGTCCCCGGGGTTATCTTTGCCTTTCCAGATATTCCATTAACCAATCACCAGGTGACATTATGGTATGGCTGCAGTATATGGAATTGCAACAGTAAAGGAGACTTAAATGCCATTTGTTCTGGATTTGAAATTTACTCTTCAGCAAGCTACAAAACTTGAGCTGAAAAGCACAGGAGATGTCCTGGACGATGATGCCATTGGGAAAAGGAGCCACGGAATAAATGCCTCATGTAGAGAAGGCTAGAATGTCATATTTTAGATTTCCACATCAGGCAATAAGGTGAGCATACCAGGCAAACTAGGTGGGACAGCTTTGAAAGACAGTGGAAAACATGGGTGTTTATTTTTTTTTCTTTCTGTGTGTATATTTCACTTTAAGAACATTCCAAAAGCAGCACTTTTAATTATGGGGAGGGCAAAATATTGTTTTTGGAAGATCTGCAAGAATGATGGCTTCTTAATTGTTTTAAATGGCAGCTTAAAGCTACAATCTTAGCCACACTTCTTGAAAATAAACACTCATTAATTATATGCCCTCTCTCTTCTCCCCAACATTCCAGATTTGGGTCTGACAACAGCCTGTGTTGGCTCAAACTGGAGTGTTTTAATGAAGAGCAAGAGACTATCCTTGCATTGGTTGGTTTAGAATGCACAGTAATGTAACTTTCCCTAAGCTCTGGTTAATATCCATTTACCAGCAATTAACTTTCCCATCCCTTGCTGAGTCCCATCCTGAGATCTGTTTTGCCATATTTAGTCATGATGGAGCCTATAGTCAAACTCTGGTAAATGTTGGCATTCCCACATTCTGAAAACCCAGAGATCCACCCAAATACAATTGTCATATGCTGCTGGCATATGCCTGTAAAGCAGGGAAGTAAGCATATTTAGGCAGTAACACAATCATTTGGAATTATTAGCATTCACCAAATCTTGAACATTCACTATAAGGAACATATGGTTTTTAATTCTATATTTATGCAACTTCTTCCCCAGGGAGGTTTGCCACACACCTAACAATAGTCCATTGCAGAAACAGTATAGCAGGCATCTCTTTACTGGGATTAAGCAAATTGAGATGGTGCTCTGATAGATACTAGGTTGCTTCTAATAACACGAGAATCCAATTTGCAGACAAATTACTATATATTCTGTAATACAGAAGTAATGGGCGTTAATGCAAACCTGTGACGGTACTATTTTATAGTAAAAGTAAATTGGAACCTGCATATAATGAAATAAATTGGCTTAATCTTTCTTTGTATATATGCTTTTTGTGAATATTATATTTAATTGTGTGTACACATTCTTTATACACATGCCTGCTGTGCAAACCTTTTTTCCATATTTGAAAAGTTTATAAACAGTACATATGAGGGCAGAAGTGCAGAACTGTAACTCAGAATATCGCACAAACATTTGGAGTCTTGTTCTTTTCCTTCCTAATGGTCCTTGACCAATAAATGCAAACCAGCTGAAATAGGCTGTTGTTTTGTCACTTTTATAGAAATGGCTGATTGGCATAACATTTGAGATCTCAAAAAACAAACAAACAAACATACAAAAACAATCTGTTATAAAACTGGAAAAAACGGCTTTCGTAAAACTGAGGCAAGGCTTAGATCTTCTCTGACAAAGGGGAACATGCAGTAAAATCCTCAATTGCTCATGATCTGATAACAACCAGAGTGAATTTTGCAGTGTACTGAATGTGGGATGGACTTGGAGGAAATACAGAGGCTTGCTTTCAGTACAGAATGTGGTTTGCTCTACTAATCACCACAAGCATCACCTGCCTAGGTTGAAATAGTATGGCTGCTTATGGGTTTCCTGTCTGTTTCCAGGAATAATTCATGTTGCCCTCACTTATACATTTTCGGCAATCGGATCAAGCATTTTCACTGACGGTTCAGTGCCCAGAAGTGCCCAGGATGGTTTGATTCTGCTGCCATTAGCAAATAACAAAAAATAGTGTGTATTTTTATCCTATGTATTATTTTTAAACCCTTTTTAAAACTCAGCTGATAGTCTTTGAGGATTCCTTTCTTAAGGAATTGTTGTTTGATTATGGCTTATTACCTTCTTTAGAAATTAATCTTTCAAACTGGAAAGTAGACTAATATAAACCAACCAAACCTATGAGTCCTTAAGTTAAAGTCCCACTGAGTAGGTTTGTGTGACAAAACAACCCATTATGTGTGACAACCTTGCTGAATTGTTGTATTGCCTGATGTTGTGTGGTGTGAACCCATACTACTTTCTCCAGGGAAGGTCAACAATCCAATATCTTGTAGTTGGGGTACCTAGCATATGTTATCGTGTCATCCAGACCTGGGCAACAAACCCCATTCTGGGAAGCTGCGAGTGAGTTTCTTGGCAAGAGTGCCAAACCCCACTTGCCACTTTTGCCAAGTTTGCCTGATGGGATGACTGACACTGGCTGGGTTTCCTCCACTACAATCATCATTCCTTTTGCTCCCTGTAGCTTTTTTGTCCATTTAATGTGCAGTTTGGGCAGGAATGAGATTGCAAAGTGTGGCTTCACAGCCACTGACCGTCTCTTCAGAGTACCCAAGCTGCACATTGGAGAGGCTATCCTTGGCAAAATATGTTTTCAAAAAATATGCATGCAGTATGTTCAAATGACTTTGTTTTATTTTCAAAAGAAAAATTAGTTGCATTTTAGCCCCAGTCAAAAACCACCCATTGCCCTGCCTATCCCCACTTTCAGAAGGGACTCAGAGTTTTGACAGCTAGTTGTTAAATGTCCTTTCTCCTAGAAAGGGGAATGAGCTGTACATTTGCACTTTCCCAAGCAGCTGGAGTCTCAGGGAAAAGTGCAAAACACTCAGGAGCCTAAGGGCAGTTAGCATGAAAAAGAAAAAGGTGTGGATCTCACTGTGAGGGGGATATAAAGCTCACCTGCCACTTTTCATGATCAAAGAACTCTCATAACTTGGCTTTCTCTGGATAGTTCATCTTTTGACAGCTGTCAAAGATCTTTTGACAGCTGTCAAAAGAAATCAAAATGTGGACAAGCCCTGTTTTGGTGCTTCTTTGGGTGTGTGCCAGGGCATGATTTCTTCCCTTGTAGAATTGTGCACCTGCACAGTTGCTCAGGTGTGGCAAAATTAGCAAATTATGTAAATAGAAGACCGGTTGAAGAATTTAATGACAAATGGAAATTCTATTATATCCAGTACAAATAATGGGATGTAAAAGGGAGTTCTTTAAAAAAAATAGTTGAAGATCTATAATTGACTTAAAGCAATTGGAAAATTTGTTGGTGTACAGAAGAATAACTTCTTTTCTGAACTCCCATAGAGTGCTGAATGACAGAAAGATAAATTTGTGGACTTGAATGTATCGATTATACTAGTTTAAAATCCCTTGGCAGCTTTATTCTATTTTACTTTATTTTACATATACTTTTCTTTTTCTTTTCTTTTTTTTAGTAAATTTTATTATTAGTTTCTACACACTAAAAAAAAGAAACTGAAAAAAAATCAATCATCAGAACCATCAAACCTGCTGGGTCAGCCCCCCCACCTTTTTTTAATAGCAATCACATTCAGATCCACGCATAGTCCCATTTCTCTAGCCAATGATAAAAAGGGTTCCAAGTTTGACAGAAGTATATATCCTCTTTTTCTCCTTCAGAGACAAAGTCAGTCTGTCCATTTCAGCGCAATCCAGAATCTATATACTTTTCTTTTTTATTGTATTTGGTTTATTTTAAGAAAAACGTTTAAAAGTGTGGCAAAAAAATAATACAGAGCGAAAGCATTTGTGTGTGCAGTTGAAAAAATAGCTTGCCAACCACTGAGATTCCTTCTGATATGCCACTCATGCACTTTAAAGAGCCTGTCAGTGGCTAACAGAACAGACTGCAATCCCCCCTCCCCCGGCCAAAAAACAAAAGTTAAAGCAAAGCCACAGCGAGTGAAGCAGGTTTGCTGTCATGGTGGGGAGAAGACACGCCATGAGCCCAAATGTCTGTCAGGTGCACCATTGGTTGTTTGCCCAACAACCACCCTGGTGTGGCTTGTTGCCATGGTGGGTGTGAGTGTGCCCACTGCGTTCAGTGGGGCTTATGGCTCAGTCATATGTCTATTTACTTAGCAGCAAGGCTGACTCTGCTTAATGGAGCTTATTTCCAGCTAAGTCTCTATTCTGGGATGTAGCTCTACACTCTGCCCAGAAAAGCAAAGTTGCAGCCTGTCTCAAATTCAGACTTGAGAGAATCCAAAACCTTTCCACACTAAGGAAACACATTTAACTGTGATTTAAAGTACATAATGAAAAGTGATCTAATTTTAAGTTTTATATTTATTATTTCATGTAATTCTAGCTTACTGTTAAGCTAAGCTAATGATTCCTTGCTCCCCAGCAGCCCTGTTCTCCTCATGTTTACCTGGAAGAAAGTCCTGTGGAGTTCAGTAGTGCTTATTCCTGGGTAATTGGAAAGGTTTGCAGTTTTAGAAAGCAAGGTTATCCTGGTGGCCAAAGCACATGATAGAGTCATAAGCTACCAACCACAGTATGATCTGGAACAAGCTCATGCAAACCACAGTGTCCTAATTTGTGATGTAAGGAAACAGTTGCTTCTTTGTGGTGCAAGGGTGCTATACTATTTGTGGGATAAACAGCAAGAGATTGCTATCTTGCCCTACTTTTCTGTTTGTCTGGGTGTATTTGGCTTCTAGTAGAGAAAGGTCTGGTCTCACTGAGTTGGTAACCCGGACCATACCTTTCCAGGCTGTAGGTGAAATAACTGCATGTTGTTCCCATTCAAAAGGATTCTGTCATGTAGAAAACTACGTAGCTGCTAGGGAAGATAGTGGGTAAGAAGCCTCTCCCATGGCACATTAGTATTCTGGAGACAAGGATTTGCTCTCATAGGGCAGTCTGGGTTCAAGAACTTGCTCATCTGAAGTGGTACAGTCCAGCCTCAGGTTTCAAGAGAGGACAATGCCAACAACTGCTAAGTTCAATAGGAAAGTTTAATGTGGTCCACCTTGGTTGTTCTTACTTCTTGGTAGCATTTAATCTGTTCATTTGTGGATCTAGCACAAGCCAGGAACAAGACTTAAGATCCTTAGGTTCAAGAGCAACTTAGAGAAGAGAGCAGTAACAAGGTATTCAGGTTGTGGCCACCAGCTGACTTGTTCAGCATTGCAGAGAATAGTCTTTTGGTCACCCCTAGTGACAGCTTGCCCCAGTATGGCTGATCTGGAAGTTTTAGCACAGGGTTCCTGTAGTGAGTGAGGTCACATTCCAACAATACATCATAATTAATGACTTTGTAGGATTGACACTGAAGGCAGGTGGTGTTCCAGTGACTTTCCTGTTTGTATGAGCGAGAGAAATATGACAACACCTATCTTTCTGTGCTATGCTCAAGTGGCATCAGTGGGAACTCATCCCTGAAATGAGACTCAGGCCTAAAGAGCATTTTTCTTTAAAGATGCAGTATGGAGCGAGAAGTTTTAGCCTGCTGTGTGAGGATTGGGCTCAACCCCTGCAATGCATATTGCTAAATAGTCAACAATGAATTTCTTAAACAAAGTGTGCATTGGGTCACTTAATTTGAAACCCTATACTATGGAGGCAAGGAGAATGAAACGTGCCTTGTGAGGAGACAGGCTATTGGATATGTGCTCTGTTTTATGCAGGCTGATCAAATTTCCCAAAGTTCAAACATATTCAAATCCAAACTGAAAAAAAAGACCTTGGAGTACTTGTGGACAACAGGCTAAATATGAGCAAAAAATGTGATGCAGCCGCCAAAACAGCAAATAATCTTTTGGGATGCCTTACTAGAATACTTCCAAATCATGAGAAGTAGTAGTTCCTCTATACTCCTCACTAGTCAGACCTCACCTGGAATACTGTGTCCAGTTCTGGGCAGCAAGATTTAAGAAAGATGTAAAAAATTAGAAAGGGTCTAGAGGAGGGCAAAAATAATGATCCAGGGTTTGAAAACCCTGCGCTATGAGGAAAGACTGAGAGAACTGGGCATGCTCAGCCTTGAGAAGAGAAGACTGAGGGGGACATGATATCCCTCTTTAAGTACCTCCAAGGCTGTCACAAAGAGGATGGTCAAGATCTCTTCTCACTGATGCCAGAGTGTAGGACGTGGAAAAATCAACTCAAGTCGTAACAATCCAGATTCAGGCTGGACATCAGGAAAAGCTTCCTCACTGTCAGAGCAATACAAGAGTGGAGCCAGCTGCCTAGAGAGCTTGTGGGTTCTCCCACACTACAGACATTCAGAAAGAAACTGGACAGCCATCTGTGTGGGATGGTGTAACTTGGTGTCCTGCAACAGCAGGAGGCTGAACCCACTGGCCTTCATGGCCCCTTCCAGCTCTACTATTTTATTATTCTATGATATTTACTCTGTTTGTATTACTGCTTGGAAGATTTCCAAAATGGACAGCTTTTTCTTGGGGGAAGGGAATGTTTTTGCAAAAGTCTCCCCCTGCATGCACATGTGCCCCTCAAAATCTTTTTGTCTTAGACCTGATTTAAGTTATTTTGCAAATTTTTCAAGAACTACAGTTCTACTGTCAGTGCAACCATAACCTGTCCATGTTTCAGGAAAATGAATGGGGGAACTCCCAGGTAATGTCTTTCTCCATTCCTTTACATAATCACATTGTCTTTTCAAATAACTAGCAGGTCCAAAATGCTCAAGGAAGCTTTTTACTTGAAAAGGCTTGGGAACTCCATTGACAGCTAGCAAAGACATGTACACACACACCCCAAAGGTGCCTCCCTATATAGAAATGAAGAATACAGTCAATAATTTTTCAAGATATCCTAAAAGCCTTCAATACACATTTAAGGAGATAAATGGTGAGAAGAACTGAGCTGAGAACACAAACATATAAACTCAAATTCTATTACTAGGCCTCATTCTTCATTTCAGTGTTTCCATCTGAAGGAAATGCCTTTTTTGTTTTTAGATTTATAGTTCACGCTAGCCAGCCTCAGGGCACAGAGTATTCATAGCAGTGTGTGGTATTTAGCTGTACGAGGCTCTGTGTGAGGATACATTATGGAAATTATTTTTCATATTGATTTTTAATAAGATCACCTTAAAAGTTGCTCTTGGCCAAAATCTGCCTGTGACGCACAAGCTTGCTTCCAAGCCGATTGCCATCATTTGGAAAAGGCAGCATCCCAGGGTAGCAGCAAAATCAGGGCGTTTTCATGAGCTCTTGGAGGATTCCACTTCATGGTTGATGGGATGTTCTGGGTTTGGTGGATTGTTTATTGTACAACTCTGTCTTTAATCATTTCAGAAGCAAAAATTGATCTTTAATTGCCAGTGGACTTGAAATTGAAACACACCTTTTCCTTGTCTTATCAGCAGCAACAAAGCAAACATAAGACATTATGGTACTGAAATCTGGAGTGCTTTCACCTCATGTCCCCCTTTTCTTCTTCTTCTTCTTCTTCTTCTTCTTCTTCTTTTTTTTTTTTTTTTTTGAGGGAGAAAATGTTATCTTGTTTTGTGCTAGTAACAGACTGTTTATCAATAGATTAAGCTGCTTTGATGTTGTTAGCAAAGTCTATTGCAACAACAGTTCTGAATGTTGGACATTCCTCTTTTGGTGGAGACAAAGCAGAAATTTCTTTGTAGTGCAAGGGTATTTATTTCTATCAGTGTTTCCTCCAGATGATTATGCAGAATCATACAAACCTACATGCTAAACCACATAAACAAATGCAACTTTCTTAAAATGTGTTTGTTATAAAACACTGATATCTACTTCCTGGTTTTGTATGAGACTGTCTTGACAATATGCCCTTATTGGGCATGATCTTGTGGAAGTTGGGCTCTTTTAGGCCCCCTTGAGTTCTTGGGAGAGTTGAGCACAGGAGCTGAGATTAAAGTACCTGAAAGTGCTTTATAGTGGCTGGATCACACTCAAGTCTTTCATGGAAAATAAACAGGGAAACTGGACTTTTATATGGCACAGATAGTTAAACTTTCTAATTTTTAGGCTGTATTCTGATGGGTGCTTTTGTCACATTGGCTGCCTCCAGTAACATGTAAGCAGTCATCTGCTCATGCAATGAGATGTTCCCTTCCTCATCTACCTTTCCAAATCTGCTTTAGAGGGCCCTTCAACCTTCGGAGCATATTTGGGAACACACATGGGACTGCTGGGAGGAGTAGAAATCTGTTCTGCAATCCATGTTCATTCTGCTGGCACCTGGGCACCATTGGATGCAACCTATAGTTTCTTTACTCATCTCGTTGTTAGGTTTGTATACCACCCAGCTTGCATGAGCCCTCAGGGTGGTTTTGCAATAACCATTATCCTGTGCTACATTATTGCAATTATATCATTTTGGGGTTGTTCCTTAACTGTTTTATACTAAATCTTCATCAGTTTTATAGACATGTCCACTTAGAATGGTGAATCTGGGGCCATGTTTTTCAAAAGCAAAATTCTGGCCTTTTTAAATAATTAATTGATTAGAGTCTGCACAGTTACATCCTAAGAGCACCTGATAAATTTGGTCTAGACTGTGGAAGTTGGTTTTCTAGATTGCAAGGTAGCTATGCAGTGCTAAAATAAATTAACAAGACTTCCACAGCAGCAGCTCATGCAAACAGTGAACAAGAATGCAATCAGCAAGGAAGGAGCATAAAACTGCTTGTACATATTTCTGAAAATAGGGCATTGATAGAAAGATGATTTATTTAACAGCCAAGCTACTTTTTATATGTTGAGCCACATTTGCCATTCTCACCCAGCCTGTAATTAACTTTTTTTCTTTTTCTTTAAAAAAAAAAAGAAAAAGAAAACCTCCACTGTAGTTCCAAGGAAGAGAACCTTAGAAATTAGGCAACCTCAAGTGCAGCAGCTGCCACGATCTTCGTAAAGTAAAACTGCTCATTAAACTCATTTATCCTCCTAGCAGATCTTTCCAAATGTACAGCAAGACATTGGGGACACAACTTGATTGCCAAAAGGTCACAGTTCTCGGAGAGAATAGCTGCACAGAGTCAGCACTCCTGTGGAGCTCAGACTTACCGTAGCAATTCCCCCAGGCAGTTCTTTACAACTGAGGTCTTCTGTCAGCCAGCTCCACATTTAACATCTTGTTTTGAAATTATGTATAGAATAACCCTCATGAAGAAAAAAAGTAACACTTTTGAAGATCCTCGCTTGCCAATTTATCTTCTATAAATTTGAAATATGAGGCAAGCTGCATGCCATTGGTTGGGAACAGGATGTTTTTCACATTTAATAGAAATGGCTGTAAACCAACCCAAGAGGATGGTGGCAACTGAAAGTTTGCACTACCCAGCCACATACTTCCAAGGGCTTATTTTCATTCACCTTGACCAAATGGCCATAATTAGTACAGGCAGACTCCCTTTAGAGCTTCTCAGCAGAGATATTTGGGACCAAGAAAACCAAGTCAAAATAAACTTTGCTGTTCCAGCAATGGGAAATTCTGTCCTTACCTGTGAATTTCTCTTCTTGGTGGCAGTGTTTTTTATCTGATTAATGGGACTGAATCCTTCCAAGGAGTCAGCCTTTTACAGCAGACTCTCATAGGACAAGAGGCTGTCTCTACACCAGGGGTGAGTTAATTTGCGGGTCTCAAGCTGTGTAGGTTGCGCAGGGTACACAAATGCGAGTTGGTGCTTAAGGTGACCAAAAGTAATTAAAAAATTTCAGCTAAGTTAAAATGATAGTAAACATTAATAGTTTAAACACACACACACATAAATAAAAAGCACACAGGTCAATACATTTTTCAAAATATTAATGAGTGTAAATGAAACTGGAATAATGAAAACCTGACACAGTTGCCCTTTCCTTTG
This sequence comes from Varanus komodoensis, assembly GCF_004798865.1. Taxonomy (NCBI): domain Eukaryota; kingdom Metazoa; phylum Chordata; class Lepidosauria; order Squamata; family Varanidae; genus Varanus; species Varanus komodoensis. The sequence goes on from NW_025335268.1 coordinate 85,797,903, forward strand.
ATGTACATTCTAATGTGAGAAGCAAGCATGTTTCTTGTTTTCAGGCCCACTGCACACTGCATTTTACCCACAGTAATTCCCATGTTTTGTCCGTGCATCCATTAATGGTGTGGATAAAATCAACCACAGTTGCTAGACAAGCTGATTCTCTGGCAATCAGTGCATTTTCATATACTTCCCATATCTTTTCAAAATTGCTCCAGACCAGTTTGCTTGGAACTTGGAAATTTACTCCAAAATATCTGTGCGTCAAGTAGAACCTTCCTTTCTTTGGGGCATTTGCCCTGTTTCTACAGTGTCTCAGATTGTTCTCGACTAAATTGTTTCATCCAGTGCTCTTGTTCAAGATAGCCTCGATCCCATAGTAGTAGATATAGGAAGAGGAACAGGTTTTTTTGTTTTTTTGTTTTTTTTTGTTTTTTTTTTGGAGTAAGGAAGGCTTAATCGAATATCAGGATGTTCATGAAAGTCTTTGTTTGAAGCTGGGCCTAGCTAAACTGCAGGTTTTATGGCCACAACATCTGGCCAACCCCAACTTTTTGTACTTTCTGGATTGGTGGAAGAGTTTCGAAGAACTCAAAAGCTCATATGATCCTTTTGTAGAATGCTGGTTGGTCCTAATACAGCTATTATTAATCTATGGTTTCAGAGTTATTTGTTTATTTCTTTATTGTTGTCATGGTTGGCTGTCTTTGTGTGTAGTGTGGGTGAGAAAGAGATCAAGAGAGAGAGGGGGGGAGAGAGAGAGAGAGAGAGAGAGAGAGAGAGAGAGAGAGAGAGAGAGAGAGAGGAGTTCATACCAGAAGCATCTCTCTTGCAATTCACACTTTTTCGGCACACACTGGCGCACTCCCCATGAGATCACAAGTAGGACCAACAGTGTGCAAGGTCATGCTGCATTGTCTGAAGCACTTCTTTTCCTCTGCTGCCCTGTATCTTTTCCTGGCACTTTTCCCCATTTCTGGAAAAGACTGGCTTTGTCATGCTATGATCCTCACTTCATGCTCAGCTTTTAAAAGCGGGGGAATAGACCTTATGTCACAGACCTTATGTCACTGTAGCTCTTCAGTAACCCTCCCCAAAAGCAGGGGTGGGCAGAAGGTGTCTCTCCAGATGCTTTGAACTTCATCCCCTAGAAACCCAAATGGTCGGCAGTGCTAGGCATTGCATGGCTGGAGATCTACTTTCTATCCATCCTTGTTCTAAGGAAACAGTATTCCAAGTAAAGACTGGAACCTCTGGAACATCTTACCACTAGGATGTGGTGTGCATGCATGTACTTTGCAGCTTCTGTACTTTGCAGCATTCCAGCTCTCAGTACAACGAAGAACAGAGAAGCAACGCCAGCCTTGTCATGTTCCCCCATAACACCATTCAAGTGTGGTCAGGTGGATGGCCATTCAGCATATGATTGTGCAAGCTTGGATCCAATCCTTTGCAAGATGTGTTCTGGGTGTGATGATTACTGATAATATTTATAGCTTGAAGTATAATTCAAACCACACAAGCAGATGCTGAAACCACTGCATATAGATTCTGTCAACTATAGAAGCGGAAATGGCTTATGTTGCCCTGAAGTGTGATGATTGGACTGCCTGTCAGAAGGCAAAGCCACCTTCATGCTTTTTGGCTTGTTTTTAATTTTAACCATCTAATCCAGCTGTCACTTTGGACCACTGTTCTGGCATGTTAAGAATGCACATAAATTCTCCATGACTAAACAAAATATTAAGATAGTTTCCTAAACCCCTGAAAACATTAATCTCACAAACACATGGGCAAAACTCACATTTTTATCATAAGGCTGCAAACGCTTAGCTCAGACATATGCAGATCCTGTTCTAAAGCTATCCTTGTTCCACAGAAGTATCATAAAATTAGAATGTATGAGAAAGATTTTTTTTTAAAGACAGAGCCAAGACTCTGTCCAGAGCAATTTTTCCGTTTCAACACAACTTGGACTAATGTTTACAGTGGAAAAACTGATACTGAGAGCAAGTGCTTCTGCCATTAACATCTCAAAATACATTGTCTGACTACAGAACACAAAGTTTTCTTAGTTTTATGAATAATGGTAAAGTGAATGGCAAGCCCTTTTCTTTTTTTCTCCCTTTCTCATGTACGTTTAATGATGACACACATGCCTACTTCTGACTCCACTATTCAAAACACTGGACTCAGGTACTTGGACTTACTGCTGCAGTAACAGCAGCTATTGCTGTGCTGAATCAAAAGTCACTTAGGTCTGGATACCCAGTTGCAGAAGTGGTTTTGTTCCCTTTCCTTTCTTGTCCACACACAGTAGGATATGCTTGTTTGGGCCTTTCTGTGCACCCATGACAAAAAGTGCTATAGTTTCGTAAAACTTTAAAAAGCAAAGTGTGTGTGTTTCGTCTACTCCCCTAAGAATGGTAACTCTTCAAATCTAATTTACGCTAGGGTCAGGACAGACAGAAGCAAGTTTTTTTCATGGAATACATAGTGAACTTATGGGACTTATTGCCCTTATGATGATAATGGTGATATGAGGATGATTTCAGGCTTAGATTGTTTAAAGAAACGATTGGCTAATTTCTTTTTCTGTATTTAGACTGCATGCTGCCAAGTCGTGATTAAACCAGTGACAAGAGACCTACTTAGGGATATGTATGTATGAACTGACAGCTTGCTTGAATTGGCAGCACTTGCCATGCATTGATGTTCATGCATAAGAATCAGTGAGAAAAAGGTATAAAAATGAGAGAAGGAACAGGTAATCCAAATATTAAAAGCGAAAGGGCTGGAATAACCGACACTGCTATATTTGGAGTAAAATCTGCTTCCTTCCTTCTTTATGAATCTTGCACTTGTTATTTCTTAGCCAGTACACCCATGAAGTAGGAAAAAACCTCCTGTCTTAGAAATGGAAGAGAAACTAGAACAAGAAGTCCAGTGTGGCTGCCCAAGTCTGAAGTAGGAACAGAGAACTAACAGAGGATACTCTGTGGGAAAGGAATCCAGGGATCCTTGGTCTAAATAGTGTTCTCTACCCCACCCACCTCAAACATGTCATAACTGATGACCTAGTGGGTCCAAAGTATGGGGCAAGTGTTGAGGTATTGCACTTTCAGCTACAAATGTTGAAGATTTGGTGAAACAGGTGGGAGCAGAGAAAGAAAGGGGGCTTTTAAGCAGCTTCAGTGTAGCTGGATGGACCAATGGTGTGACTCCATGCCAACCTATAATCCTAGTGCCTACTGTCCATCCTATGTATAGGAAGGCTGAGAAAAGTTAAATTTCTAGGCGATCATGGCATAGATTTTCATATGCAATTGATGACACACTTTGGCAAGAAAGCTATTGCTTGAATATTTATCTGCGCAACAAAAGGAAGAAAGATTGCATTCGTGGTAAATCCTTGTCTTTGTGGTTTGTGGTGGTTGTGTTTCCTTGCCTTGGTAATGCCATTACTTTATTGTGCACAGAGCCATTTATTATTGTCTCTACTAATGACTGCCCTACATTTGTTCTTATTCCTTTGAAATGCTTTTAGGCCGTCTTTCAGGGTAGACTACCGAAAAGTTGGGGCTGGGGAGCTGGTAGTATTGGTGGCCTTCCAAGGAAGGAGTTGTATACCTTTTTGTCACATGCCACTTCTTTCAAGTCAGTGCTCACCACCTGTCAGTGCTGGACTGTAGCCAACAAAGACAGACAGAAGCAAAAGCAGATGCAACAAAATGGACAAGAAATTCCAAAAACCCTGGGATGTTGTAAGCCGCCCCGAGGCCTCGGCAAGGGGCGGCATAGACATGTTTTAATAAATAAATAAAATAAAATCTCCGGTGTGGTACCTGTGGACTCCAAGGTGTATATGGACCGTTCTCTTGACACCCACCAGGCTCCCTCGAGATTCCCATGTTTATGTTGTTTTTTAAGTAGACCAATTTTGTTTTATTTAACCTGAGGGCTGGCTTGCTATGAAGTGAAGTGCTGCCATTCAGTGCCATCTTTATTGGAAGGGGAAAGTCTGTTTTGTTTGATTGATTTGTTTTTTAATTTGGACCTCTTACCCCATTCTGCCTCGCACTTCAATTCCAGGTAGTGCTCTTTTTCTTTTAATGTCATCAGATTGGCTTCTGGAAAATGAAAGGAATTGTCATGTAGAGTTGCAGCCATTTTATGAATGGGCAAAGGGAATATCAGGATACAAGAAGGCAACCAGCAGACAGAAGAGCAGGCAGCAGGAAGTAAAATGATGAACCAGACATCTCACTCAGGTATCCCATGAATTAATCTGCGGCCTTCAAGACGTTCAGCCTTGAGCTGATGGGAGTGGGAGTGCATTAATATCTGAATGGCCAAACTGGATGTCTTTCCACATGCGAGTGAGGATTGCCATGTATGGGGCAAAGTTTCGGCAATACTCCCCCAGTCAAGAATGTTGGATTTTACACCAGCTTATGGGCAGATCAGCTTACTGCAATATGAATTACCATTTCTTGCGCTCACATCTGAATGGTAATGCAGGAGTAGGAAAAGTGTTTAGCCTTTTCTTTGCCATTTATTTGCGTCACTTGCCATCAGCCCTAGCCAAAATGGGTAATGGTCAAGAATACCAGGAGTTCTAGTCTAAACACCTGGAGGTCACCAGGTGGGAGAAGTCTGTTCTGAATCCTTTCTCTGCACACACACTGATTTTTCTCTACAAATGTTCTTCAACCACCTTTACACTCATGCTACCTCAGCAAATGTGAGTCTGGGGACACACTTTTGCTGAGGTAATACGTAGTTCCATCTTTCAATAGCGAGTCCTTGTCTTTTCTCCCCACTGAAACATTTTTCTGTGAAAAACAGCTTCAAACTTTTCTGCTGCTCTTGGTGCCAGCACGTAGCTAGAGGCCATTTACTTTTCTGCACATTAGTATTCTTGCAGTATCAGGACAAGCGGTGATCCATAAAGTTAAGGACGGGCACCATAACCCTATGACAGCCATTAAATCTGGAGGAGAGAAATTGCATATACACTTTTACAAGTCACTGTTACTGTATATTTAAAGCTTTGAACTAAATAGTACAGATTCTCTTGTCGGGGGAGGCCTTTCACTTTTTTAGCATGTGAGTTGCAAGGAAGGTTTGAAAACTCTTTGCTGTCTTTTCAGTTGTTTTATTCGTTCCTAGAACATGATTCTTGGATACAGCAAAGAGATTTACAGAGCAATTGTATGCATGTCTGCTAAGAAGGAAGTCCTACTGAGTATAATGGGTCTTGTTCCCTACTAACCTGACACAGGATTGTAGCCTTCAGCTGCCGTTTTACCTTGTCTGCTCAGATGTAACTCTAATTGAACCTTACTCCCGGGCATGTGTAAGATTGGAGCCTTAAATACATAACCGGGCCTTATAGAAAGCTACCTATTGTGGTGCTACCTATGTAACATCACTGCTTATGTAGACTGGAATGTATGATAGGACATTTTCACCCTAAAAATCAAGTTTCTAGCCTTTACCAGTTGCCAAGATCATCTGAACATGCCTTGTAGCTTTCGCTTATTCAATGGACCTTGCTCAATAATCTAATACTCAGGTGGTGGATGCTTTGCACAGCATGAGTTGTTGCTTCTAGGGGTACAAAGGAGAGTAGTCTGGTATGAAGAAGGGTGGGGTAATGCTGAGAAGGATCATAGTAAACTGAGACTTTGCTGTAAGCTAAGAGCAAAGGGTATCAACACTTGCTTATCCAGGTGTTTCCCCTGTATCCCAGTTCCTTGACTAGGGCTTGCTTGTTGGAATTGCATAGCTTGAGTCCAGTGTAGCATCCTTTTGGGCAGCCTGTTTGGGATTTGCTGCAGGGCAATTAGGAAGGAAAAAATAACTCACTAGGGAGGCTCCCAGATTAGAAACATGGTAGGCAATCCTCACGGGGGGCAGAATGTCTCCCTACCCTCATGATTTGTATTTTAAATTTTAAGATGTTTACTTTTAAAAAAGTCAGATGCTGTGGGTGAAGGGCTGCCCTCCAGCTCTAGCACCATCTTTATTTTAAAAAGTATTTTGCATTTTAGTACCTCTGCCTTGTACTTAGGTTCTTGGGCAAGTTTCTTTTCTTTTTGTCTCACCAACCAGCTTAGTGCAATGAGTGTTTTGCACCCAACTCTGGCAAAGATTTTGTGCATGGGCAGCACCCCATCATTCTCTCAAAATACCAATTATACCCACTAACCTAAAAAGACTGGGGATCCCTAACCTAGGACATTTATATTTGAAAGACCCTATAATTTCCCCGACCAGATCCACTCAACTTTGCTTACAGATGTCTGCTGCATGTTGTGAGTTGCCATTAATTTCATTGGAGGATACTGATCTCTGGATGCAGGTAACCGGTCCAAGAGGCAAAGGCTTGGTCGCCTGTCTGTCACAGAGCATAGATATTTATATGCAGCAAGGCTCAGGGGTCAGAGTTCAACTTTCATGTAGAACATGCCATGGGATGAGCTGTGCATGTGCAAACGTTCCTACATGTGTGTTCTTTTCTATTACCATCTGATACAGTTAGAGCGGTAACATTTCAGAAAAATGTTAAAACAGGAAATGTGTGATCCCTCCCCCAGGGAGTGCTGTGGGGAGAAATAAAAATTTTGGAGAAAATGGAAGAAGATTCTTTTTAATATTATTTATGCATTTGAACTCACTTTGTTATGTTCGGAAAATAACATGTATTAAGAGGCTCATGGATTGCTCATGATGTCCGAGAAAATGTGTGGGCATGCTCCGGAAGCTACATGCCCTACGTCGTGCCTTCCCTTCAATCTTAGGCCAGTTCAATCTTAGGCTTAATTTAACAACTGGGCTTGGGGCTGAATGTTGAGAAACTAACCACACTTAGAAAGCAGGCTTGATTTGACTAGCGGAATAGATCACCTCATGACTTAGCTATCTTTAGCTAATAGCGTGACTTAGGTATCTTTATGTGTGTTGAACAAGGTGCTTGTGATTAGCAAGGTTCAACCCAGTGAAGCTTAAGACCCATTGAAAAGAGATGCAGTCTCCTGGTTATCAGAGTTTCTCAAAGTATTATCTAGAGAGTGTCTTCAACCACTTAAAGACTTGGTTCTCACATAATGGTAACCCATGATTTACCTAATCCATGGTTTGTTGCTGTAGCCAAGGTTTGTCTGCAAGTGCTCAAACTGTTCATGTGGTATCTGTGGTTTGTTTTACAATCCCTAGGTTGTTGGTTCCCTGCATTCCACCCATTCCGTATAGCCCAATGAAGCAGTCCAAAAATATGGTTGTATATGTAATGAAAAGTCATGGTTTAAACATCCCCAGATTCACGATCTAACAGCAAAACATAGGTTTGCTTTTTGGATTGTTCCACGTTAACAAAACATGGGTTGTTAGTGCAGCTGTATTCACATAGCATGACAGCCGAAGATTCAACAACCCACGGTGTTGCTTAGCATTATTGTTTAAATGAGGCCAAAATGTCAGTTGGCTCTTATAACAGAGTAGTATTTCCAGACAAAGGATTCCTAGCACTGTGATCATGCAGTGATTCCATCTTTTTTTCCATAATGAATTTTCTGTGTCAAGGAAAAAGCGGGAAGAAACGTTCTGAACTCCCCACACACAATAACATTTCTGAATGAGGCAGTACAATGATGTGATAAAACTCACCTGCGAACACCCTTGCTGTTGTTTTCTTACACTCTCCTGCTAGCAGTTGTCTGCTGCCTAGCACTGAGCCTGGAGAATGGGGTGAAGGATTCAGAAATGTTTCTCTAGATTAAAAAAAAAGTTAAAGGGTGACACCAAGAAATCAGTGTGTTCTGCAGTAAATAATATTAGAAGTTGCTTTGGATATTTTCTTTTTCAGTTGTGTCTGCTTTTTTCTTTTTGCACCACTCAGAGTTCTTTTTCCAAGGGCTTTGTTTCTGCTCAGTGACTCTCTTGGCAGACAACCTGCACATCCACTCCCAGCCCATCCTTTTTAGTTGTCTTGCATATTGCAAGAATGAGCGATTCTTATACTTCATCCTGGACAGGTGGATTAATTTTCTGTCTTATTCCATACGCATCACCACTACCACAGAAAAAGATAACAGAAAACTTTAAAATGCTTCAAAACAGAGTTACCCAGTTTTCTTGGATGAAAATGGACAGAATGCATTCAAGTGCGCTGACTTTACAAAAGGAGAACTAGCACTTTCAGAGCTTCAGAAAGACTTTTGATAGTGTATTAAAGCCTTATTTCTATGTACACCTTGTTCACTTGAGAGGTTAAATGCAAATTAACATTGAAGTACTTATCTCCCCCCCCCTGCAAACTGTTCATACCGACATCTTTCTCAACAATAAAAAGCTATTTCTTTAAGCTACTCCCATTTTAATATTGATACGAGAAATTGACTCAGTAACTTCTTTGGTGGGTTCTGACATTCAAAACACACATTTCTCTTGCAAGTCTTTATCTGATTAGAAACTAATTCAGGCATTATTGGTGCATCATAGATTCAGAGCACATTATACTTTATTTTAGAATGGAAGAATAGACTTGAAATGATGAAAATTGCCTAGAGTTTACTTTTTATGTGCGTGATTTCTTAAATATCCAGAGACTTGCTATTTTGCTCAGTAGTATGTCCTCATCAGACTTGGACTCTGGACCTTTTTAAACATATTGAGGTTCACATAATGAACATATTATAATCACCTCTAAGTATTTATTCAGGTATTCTTGTAGATTGATTCCAATGTGAAAAGTGAGAGTTTCTCAGCACTTTAAAGATGTTGTTTCAGGTCTCTGGATACTAAAGAAGTCCCAAGGGCAATTTTCACATTGTGGGGAGTGAACAATGGAGCATCCATGAATCTCTATTGGGTCAGATGTTATTGTATTTATTTATAACTAATTGGGAGTCAGAAGGCATTTATGGGGTCATTTTTGTCTAAGAAATGGTTATAAACTGCAAGGAATATTTTTACCACAAAATGGTTCTGTGTGTCATATTGGGAGGGAAAATGACCTTTGTGGTTGTAGATTGTGTTGAGTCACACCGATTTCCTTGAACCTCAGGCCAGTGGTTTTCAATGTCCCAAGATGTTCCTGTAGGGGATGGGATAGAAAAGCTTTTTAAAAATAAATAAATAAATAAATAAATAAACCTTTCCACAGTTGGGGACTGACAAAAATAGGAAAACCACCTCGGGGACCTCTGAGACAGAAGCGAAAAGCACCATGTACATAATACCATATTCTGTGTATTCATTTCCAAACACCATACTAAAAAAATGAAAATTCTCCAAAACAGCAAGAAACCAAGCAACAAAAAGATGCCAACAAAAGATGCCAACTGAGGAAGAGGTGGTGGAACACAGCCAGCCCCTGCACCAATCTGCAGTGAGCAGGATGTGCTCTCCCCACAGACCAGCAGGAGATCTCCCAGGAACTGGCACCTGTCTGCAGACCGGTGGGTGAAACCTCTGCTTTAGGCAAATGTTTTGGCACTGAGCTCAGATTTTAGTTCAAGCTGGAGGAGAATTTCCCTTCCAGCCAGTCCCCTGCCACTACCCAAATTCCCTTTTCCCCACTTATGTGGCTGACATCCTTCAACCCAATATGTGCACCTTACCCCATTTACCTCATTGAAAATGGTGCAGTATCTCATGGGAAAATACTATTTGCCAGCTCCCAAGCAGGGAAAGAACTCCTCTCTTTCCTGTCCTTGCCCTCATCTCCCATCACAACTGAAGTGCCAGCATACGGGCAAGGTAGGGGTTTTGGAGAATAGTTACGTATTTCTGATTTGGCAGAAAAATGCCTTATTCTGGAGGTACTTGTTTGAGCTGAGAAGATCTAGCCAATTGCTAAACTCAACCAGGATAAAGGAAAGAGACCAGTGATTTTGACCACAGATGTAAACATACATTTTTTAACATTAGATTTCCCTCCCCCTTTTACGAAGACCTGAACTGAACAAAAGTTTGTTGAAGTGTTGCTTTATTGTGAGGTATCTTCTACAATGAAGAGAGATCTTTGTATGTTGGAATAATGATGGGGACTACAGAATCATGTGTATTCAAAAATGACCTTGATTAAAACTTCAGATACATTGAATGCATCCCTGACCTCAACCCTCAGTGTGCTTTTCTGTATTTCAAAAATATAGGCCGGGTTCTTCTTTATTATCATTGTGGTCATATTTGTTATCACTATCTGCAGCAATGATAATTTCAAGGGCTTTAGATGATTATCCCCATCTTTAGATTATCACCCACTTTTCGATTGCCATCTAAATCTTAACGATTTGGGATGTTGCATCAGTAAGCCCCACTCATTTACATGGAACGTGCTTCCAAGTAAGTCTGGGATTGCAGCATTTTGCTTGATCCTTTTCCATTATTTTATTTGATCTGATTTGTTTAAGATCAAGATGGGAACTGTTTCAAGTAATGCCCTTATTGTTTTTACTTTTTGCACACACACCCCTCCATTCTTTAGAGGTTGCTTTTCTGGCCGCAGTTTTAATTTCTGGAGACCATTATATGCTTCCCTTGGGGAGGAGAACAAAGCATTTTGCCTCTTTTGAATCAAGGCTGTGTTGCTTCAGATGCTACCAAACAGGCAGCAGTTAGGTGGAGTTCAGGAACTTACTTACACTTTGATTTTGAAGGGTGTAGGACTATTCTACATGCCATTTAAGATTTGCCGAGCATGTGCCTATATGTTTAAGTGTTTTCCTAATAACTGCCTATGAGTTGCTAAGGATGGTCAAATTATTTTTTATTTTTTTTCCAGGTCTCGAGAGTTGGCTCTTGAGAGATCTACAGAGTTTAAAAGAGCAAAGTCCATGAGTAAAGCGAAATCAGAACTTTGTTTTTTATGGTTCTTCAGATGGGTAGTGAGAAGTATCTATTGGTACCTCTCTGCAGGGACTGGCAGGGATTTGGGAGTCTCATAGCACAAACCTACATACCTCTACTCAGAAACAAACCCCATTATTTTGCCTCTATTTTAAAGAAAATAATTTTCTAGTCCAAATGCTGCAGAGAAGGATTTGGGGGTGCAAATACAGAATTCCTAGTTAGTCATTTAAAATGTTCTTAGTTCTAAAGGATGTGTGCATCTTCACTTATAAATGAGTGATGAAAGCCAGTGGGGAGAGCCTCACAATAGAGTCAATTAGTTCAGTCATCCAGGACAAAAGTTAATGGCTAGAACATACCCCCTTGTTTCTATGGTCCCATGCTTTTTATGTATATGGGATAACTTTTCACACGCAGTGTAGAAAGCAAGGCTAGTTGCTTTCACAAGGAAGTGTCTGATATGAAGAGCACGCTTGAGACCAAGGGTTGAAGTTGAAGTAGATGTGATACTAAACATGCCATTGGGTATTGTGTGTGTGCCTCTCTGTGTGTGCACACGTGCACATGTGTGTGGTTAAAATATTGAGTGCAAGGGGAGCAATTTTCATTGGGGTTACAGCAGGCACAAGAGAGAAAAAAATTAACCTTTCTCTCCTACGCTGATGCCAGAGTGGTACCATGGCAAGTTTCCTGCTGGAGCTAATTACAGCTGTGGGACTTGGGTTGGACTATGACTGCTTTTTCCCTCTTAGGGAGATTTTCAGCATTCACCTGACACCAGATATTCCAGATTAAGGTGGCTAGCATGTATCTGAGAAAGAATGTGCAGCTGAAAATCCTATGTTTTCCCCAGCAGTTTTTCTTACATGGGTGATAACTACTCCACAACACATGAAACAGAGTTGGATCCCTTTAGGATATTTCTGTTGAGAGAGAGAGAGAGAATAATAACATTTCCAGAAAATTTTAAAGCTAGGAAAAATTCCCAGTTGTGTGTTTTCTGTCTCTCATTGGAGCTTCCCTCTCGTTTAACTGCTGTCTTGTTATTTAAAACCTCTCAAAGGCCTTTGGTGGCTAGAGTTCTTTCACAGAAAGAAGACTGGGAGAAACCAAACATAGCACCGCTCCCCTCAGAAACAGTGAACAGGCAATTCCTCAACTATAGCACTAATACAAATGAAAGGAATTTTATAAAAGGCTCCTGAACAGAAGCAAAACTTTCCTTGCCAGCTGAGGCTTCTGAAGAAAAACTTCAGAAGAAATAGCTGATCGGTATGTGTGCTGTTTCACAGATTACAAATGCAGAGTTACAAATGGTGGCAAACGCATACTTATGCTTCAAGTCCTCTCTCACTGAAACTTGTACCTATGCATTATATACTTGCGCACACAATCCTTGCATACATAAAGTGGTCCAGCTCAGGCATCATGTTAAAGAATGGTTTATCACTGCATGTGCAATGGTACCCTTGGATGGTCCTCCCTCTGAGGAGAGTGTGAAAGCTTTTGCTTCCAATTTAAACTTTGATTCTGAAACTTAAACTGTGGTTAATTTAATTATGGTTTCCTTGCAAGGGAGAGGGTCTGTGTCCTGGGAAGGAAAATGCTGAGTAATCTAAGCCCCTTTACTTCTGAGGCTTGTCTTACTTCTGAGTACACAGGTAGAAGTTTGGCATTTGGACTGGCCTTTGAAAGTGCTGCTAAGCTATTGGTTAAGTCAGGTGAGATTTTAGTGTATTTAGCCATAGGCTGTTACAAAACGTACAAAAGACATAGTGAAAAATTAGGGAACTCTGTTAATGACAGGTGTTAGAATTATCACGTCCTGCTTACTTCAGAGAAGAGATGTATAGGATGCATAGGATATATATGAGCCCCCATGCTGCTCATGCTTTCTTTTGAGTAAACATGCAGTGTCTTGGTATTTGAAATACTATTGGCAAATAATGCAGGCCTCTGAACAGGCAAGCAAAGGCTTGCCCTGCCTACTTCCTAGTAGGCTGCAGTTCAGTGTGAATGACATGTTGACCCCACCCAGTCCGCCTTAGGATATACTTGGCCTTTGGCCCTGGCCCCAGCCCCAGGCAGAGCACTTTCCCAGAGTGGAACTTGGTCCTTGCACCGCAAGTTTCCACACTCCTTTTATACAGGTACTTGGGCTGGTTACCCAGGTTTGGTTATGACTCCACTTCATGTGACAATGTGTGTTTGTCACCACGTGCTTCTCTGAAGAGACCACAAGCGATGAATAATTGCATGTCTTCCTCCTGCTGTGAAAGGCAGTGCTTTGATTTGTTCCTCCTTAGAACACTTTCCCATTTTCATGTTGTGAAAGCATCCCTGTTCTTCCTGCTGGGAGCAGTGCCTGATCACGACAGCTGCCGAACATGTAGGAGTTTAGAAAGTCAACGTGGAGGAAGGATATTGCTATGTGCCGCATGCAGCTAAGGATGTAATATTTAAAAGAATGAAATAGCTGACAGTGCCTGATGAAGTTGCTGAGTGCAAATTAATGAAGTATTTATGCAGACTGCAATGCTGCAGGAGCCATACTGCAACATTCACCTGTGCATCTTAGTAACATAGAAACTGAGCAAATCGGAAGAGGCCTCCCTGGCCATCTAGTCTGACCCCCGGCTCCAGCTGGCTCCACTAACGACATGCCTTCCCCTCATGGCATCTTCTTCCTGTTGTCCACACTGAGTCATAAGGGAATCAGGATCGCAAGAGAGAGGGCCGGGAATGCCCCTTGTAAAGCCAGTCGAGTTTATGCACATCATTGCAATTTGTGATCTTAGATTTGTTGCTGTGTGAAGAAAGACTTCCTTTCAGTCATCTTGAATTTCCAGCTGCTCAGTTGCCTAAGATGACTCCAGCTTCTGAAAAAGGAAGAACACCTCTCTGCCCACTTTTTCTACACCATGCATAGTTTTGTCTCCCCTCACTTGCCTTCTCTCCAAGCTGAAAAGTTTCAAATGCTGTGGTCACTTTTGTAGTCACACTGTTCTCCTCTTTCTTATCTCCAGCCCCCTTTCCCCGGGGCAGGGCGGGGGGGGGGCAGTGATATGTGAACAAGTAAAGCCACTGTTTAAACACCTGGCAGAAGGAGTGCTCCGCTGAGGATGTGCTCCATGATGCCCCACCATTTCCTGTTGTCCTTCCCTCTGTAACTTTGTATTAAGGGTCTGCCAACTTGGAAGGGCTACCAAGAGAGGAGCAGCTGGGAACCCTTTCAGCAGCTCTGACTGTGTGTTTTAAATTCTCCTTCGACTGGCAGTCACTCTCCACCGCACTTCCCAGAAAGATGCCTGCAGGCAGCCTTCTCCCAGCTCCAGAATGTGTGTTTATGATAAACAGTGGCTCCTCCAGTCATTTACACATTGAGGAGGCTCGCGTTTCTCAGGAGGGTTGAATTTCTGTTTGTGTTAACAAACCTCCTGATCATATGCATGCACTTCCAGAACTAAGCTGAGTGAATGTGGCTGTGCAGGAGAACAAACTATTTTACCCTGTCCGAGCGGAATGGAGAAATCTGCCTGGTTTGCTGAAGGTCCATGGAGAGCCTTGCCTAGGAGCTGATCATGAGGCGAGAAGAAGAGGGAGAGCTAGGCAGCGTCTGGGGACCTCTCTGCCTCCAACACAGCCTGGCATCTCCAGTCTGTCCCAGGAAGCCAAAGCAGCTCCTATTGTGCTTTTCCTGCTTTGTCATTAGGTAACATTTTCAAAATACGATGGTTGGTGAGTTAGGGTGAAACCATTGAATAGGAGGAGCATGTACTTCTTCCTCCTCTGACATCCCTCACTCACTTTGCTGCATGGATAAATAATAGCATGCTATTCAGTGTGATGTGGAATCTTGTTTGAACTCAGCTTCCGGCTGCCCATGGATCAACAAATTCTCATTTAAAGGACCTTGACTCAAAGCAGCCATATTCTTCGTGATTTTTCTTCACCTGCCTGAACTCAGAAAAGGTGTTTGATGCTGTCTGCAGAACTGCCTTAATTGAGGTGGTTCATTCTGTGGATTATATTTATTTTAGGGCTTTAGACCTTGCCCCTTAAAAAGTTCTCAGAGCAAACTACTTTGAAGGTGTTTAATCTTCATGCTGCATTCTTGGGTGACTTTAGTATCCCAGGTGCACATTCTGTATTGTAATTTACACATGAGTCATCCTATCTGCTCATATTTCACGATAAGGTCACAGAATGCCTGGTTTCAAATGTCTCCAAATTTCAGCTACCAAGCTTTTACAGTTTATATATCCAGAAGGAGCACGAGAGAAGAAAAATGTCTGGGGCAACCCTGGAAGTGTCAAAGGAATACCTGAGTAGGATGACTTTGTGACCCCAAACATACATTCTCCCCCCCCCCCGCAAAAAAAGGGATGAAGAAAGGTTCAATTCAGATCATCATGGTCCCATTTTAAAGATACAATTCTAAGTCTCCTGTAAAAAGAAAGAAAATTCAATGAGGAAAAACCATGCTATGATTTTTATTTTTATTTAGCAACCTATACTTGCTAATAGCTGAAAGCCATTCTTAAGAGCTAAAGGCTGATTGCAGAGTTTTGACAGAAAATTACAGCTAGACAAAGGTACTTGTATGTGCATAGCGTCAGGTACTTTCTTCTGGAGTTGTAAACTCACCCCAGAAGCAACGTTTGTTGTGGGGGGTTAACATAGAATGAGGTATTAAATATGTCCTTCTTGACTAGACAGGCCACAGTCTAACGCTGGGCCGCTCTGTTTGTTTGTTTGTTTGTTTGTTTGTTTGGAGAACTTATATGCCGCCCCATTCACATAAGCCTCGGGGCGGCTTCCAAACATAAATAAACATAAATGATACAATTACATAAAATATTGGAGACATTATGGCAATATTTTTTTAAATCAATAAATAAAGTTAACAGTTAAAATAACATTTAAATAAAAAGGTCTTGGCCTGGCGCCGAAAAGCAAATAACGACGGAGCCAGGCAGACCTCTCTGGGGAGCGCCTTCCATAAGTTGGGCGCCACTGCAGAGAAAGCCCTCCTCTGGGTACTCACCCTCCTAATATCTTTCACGGAGAGTTCCCAGAGAAGGGCCTCTGCCGCCGATCTCAAGGGGCAGGAGGGCATATATGGACGTAAGCGCTTCTTTAGGTAACCAGGTCCCAAGCCGTTAAGGGCTTTAAAGGTAATAACCAGCACCTTGAATTGGGCCCGAACTTCAATGGGGAGCCAGTGAAGCTGACGGAGGACTGGAGTTATGTGAGCACAACGCCCAGTCCCCATCAGCAACCTGGCAGCTCTATTTTGCACCATCTGAAGTATCTGGACCGTCTTCAAGGGCAGCCCCACGTAGAGCGCATTACAGAAGTCTAATCAGGAAGTAACGAATGTGTGTGTCACTGTCACCAGGCAATCGTTCTCCAGGTAGGGACGCAGCTGATGGATCAGCTGAAGCTGAAGGAAAGCGCTCCTTGCCACCGCTGTTACTTGAGCTTCCAAGATAACTCTGGATCAAGGAGCACTCCCAAGCTGCGGACCCTGTCCTTAAGAGGGAGTGCAACCCCATTCAGGACAAGGTCAAGGTCCCCCACCCCAAAGCCCGACCCACCTACCAACAGGACCTCCGTCTTGTCTGGATTGAGCTTCAGTTTATTGGCCCTCATCCAGCCCATAACCTCGGCCAGGCACCGGTTCAGTACAGCCACTGCCTCACCTGGATTGGTTGAAAAAGAGAGGTAGAGCTGGGTATCATCAGCGTACTGATGATTCCGCAGCCCACACCTCCTAATGACCTCTCCCAGCGGTTTCATGTAGATGTTAAATAGCATAGGGGACAAAATGGATCCCTGCCGAACTCCATGGCATAGCTGCCATGGTGCAGAGCCATAGTCCCCCAGCACCACCTTCTGGAAATGGCCATTGAGATACGAGCGGAACCACTGCAAAGCAGTGCCTCCTACCCCCAATCCCTCTAACCTCTCCAGAAGGATACCATTGTCGATGGTATCGAAAGCCACTGAGAGGTCCAGGAGGACCAACAGGGACGCACTCCCCCTGTCTTTCTCCCTGCATAGGTCATCGTACAGGGCGACCAAGGCAGATTCAGTACCATAACCGGGTCTGAAGGTGGACTGAAATGGGTCCAGACAATCAGTCTCATCCAAGAGTGCTTGGAGTTGTCCTGCCACCAACTGCTCTAACACCTTGCCCAGAAATGAGATGTTGGCCACTGGGCTATAATTGGTGGCCATCTCTGGATCTAGGAATGCCTTCTTTAGGACTGGTCGGACTACTGCCTCCTTTAAAGGGGCACGTACCCAGCCATCCCTCAGAGAGGCATTGACAACCTCCAGGATCCAGGCCCCTATCCCGTGCTTGGCTTTGTTAAGTAGCCAAGATAGGCAAGGGTCCAATAAGCAGGTGGTAGGGCGTACTTGTCCAAGAACCTTGTCCACATCATCAGGCTGCAATAACTGAAACTCGTCCATCAATTTTGGACCAGACGGCAACATTGGCACCTCCCCTGAAGACTCTGAATCACTAGTGGAGTCCAGCTCGTGACGAATCTGAGTGATTTTCTCCTTAAAATGCTTGGCAAAGTTGTCACAGCGGGCCGTCGAGGGCGGGACAGGGTCTCTCTTAGGGCCAGGATGAACCAGCCCTTGTTCCACCCGAAAAAGCTCCGCTGGATGGCATTGTGAGGAGGCAATGGAAGCAGAGAAGAATTTCTTTTTCACCGCCCTCAGCACCACAGCATAGGCTCGATAATGAGCTCTCAAGTGTGTTCGGTCAGATTCATCCCGTGTTTTCCTCCACCTACACTCTAGACGTCCCCCAAGTGATCTGACCATGACAGGGGAGTCAGACATAAATTCCTCACCCTCAGATCCCCCTCTTCCTGCCCCGTCGAGAAAACCAGATCCAGAGTGTGTCCACGTTCATAGGTTGGGCCAATGACGTGTTGAGACAGCCTCATGGCCGCTATGGAAGCCATGAAGTCCTGAGCCACCCCAGTCAGAACAGTCTCGGCATGGAGATTGAAGTCCCCCAGGACCAACATCCTGGGGGTCCTCAACACCAGGTCCGAGACGGTCTCTGTCAGCTCAGATAGGGAGACTGCTGGGCAGAAGGGTGCACGGTACACCAACAGACTCCCCAGTCTGTCTCGGTCGCCCAACACCAAGTAGAGGCACTCTAGACCCGGCCTCGAGAGGACAGGAAGCACCGTGAGGGAAAAAGAGATTCGATAAACTAAAGCGACCCCCCTCCCCTCCCCTCCAGGCATGGTCGGTGCTGGACCAGATACCTGGGCGGGCACAGTTTACATTTGGATTTAAAAATTAGCAGTTTGCCAAAGTTCTCTGACTTCCATCTTAGAGCTCATTCTGACCTGAGTCCGTATCAGATTGCAAGGCTTGCATGTGTATGTTTCCCAAATGTAAGCCTCTCTTGTGTGCATCTTTGAAATGTACACATTCCTACCGCAGTGATAAACCATATTTGTGTATATTTTCCAAACGTGTGCTATTTTTCAAATATACACATGTTGCCAAGCCCCTTTTTGGTCCATGAGTCCCTTTGGAAGCTCATAAATGTACAAACCTTGGTTGCAGATTGTATCAAAGTCTATCTTCAGTCCAAAAGGTGTAAACTAGGTAAAATTCTGTTAGAAAATGTACCGAAATGCATTTCTCCCTACTCTATGCACTCAACAGCAAGTGGAAACTCGCACCCTTGTATGTCTTAGTGCTCGTGAACATCTACTAATTGCAAAGGCTGCCTGCTGTGAGCTGGCACTCCAGATGTGCATGTGATTCAGGTCTGTTTCTTGAGTTATATCACCCTGGAACGGGTATCATGTACAAGTAGGCCAGTTGCATAACTGATCTTTGGAAGGTTTGATTAACAGTGACTGCCTCCACATACCATATGCCTATATTCATAGCTTGGGGATGGTGGGCATGTGTCCATGTGCTGTTCTTTTGATTGCCATTAGAAGCACATTACTATGAGTAAGACAATGCAGCTGCATGCTAAATGGCTGTAATCTTTCCTCTCTTCCCTCGTCTCCTACCTCAGACATGTTTCAATCCATGCAGAAGTATTGTCTCCGAAACTTGAAGCTGCCATGTGTTATTCATAAGAACATAAAAACAAGTCCTGCTGGACCAGGCCAGAGGTCTGCCTGGTCCAGCTTTCTGTTCCCTACACAGCCTAGCCAAACGATCTGGGGTGCTCACAGGGAAAGTATTCATAGCCCAAGCAGCACTTTTGCTAGTTAGCTTCAGTCCTGCTCTGAATCTGATTGTGCAGTTCTTATTTTGACAAAGTTGGCTCCAGATTTCCCCTTGCAATTTCCTTTTTAATACAATAGTTACTGAATAAAATCATTATACGGAGAGAGTGAAAGCGCCTGTGATTCCCATGGCATACTAAATCATGCAAGAACAACAAAAATGTTTTAAATGGGCTTATAAAACCGGAGACGGAAGGCACTGCCAGCACCAATTTCAGAATTTTCTGCACCGGCCTGGGTCAGGGCCATCAGCTCTGGCACGAAAGGCAAGGTTTGTGCAGAGGATCTTGCAACTAGATCTCTCTCCCATAGTGCATAGTTGCTTGCACAACTAACCTACACCAAACCTGCTTGCTGTAACCACCCATACTAACCCTTCTCTTTGGTGATAAATTTCTCCTGTATCCCTCCACAGCAGTGTGCATTTCTCCTTTCAGTTTCTATAAAGGGTACTCAAGGTCAGATCTGCCTACTTCGAAAAAAAACCAAACAAACTCTTAAGTTTTCTTCCCTTTCTTCTGAGGAAGTCATATCTAAGAGCCGTAGATCCAAAGCCAGGCTTTTTCCTTATTTCACCTAAGTCCTCATTTGCAGCAAAAATGCCAGCTTGGCCATTTGGAAAAGCTGAGCAGAACTCTACGAAAAACAGCTTTTTGCAGAGACAAGTTTAAGTGTTCCCATTTTGGCCAAGGAACAGGTGCAACTGTTATCCAGAATCAGAAAAACTAAGTGGCATGCGATGATGCTTTAATACTCTTAAAGTATACAATTTTCAAAGGCTGTGCAGAAACGATGAATTCCTTAGCAGTTGTGAAAGTAACATAAAAGGCTTAAGAAAAGGCTTTTTCCCACATCAGATCTGTGTCTGCATTTTTAACAGAATGCCCATGGCGGCTCTGGGTTTACGCTCAATTGCATTTTTCAGGGTACATTTTCAGCTGCATCATCTTCATTTCACATTGAGATTTTATCATGTAAGGAGTGTTATTAATTCATAGTCTTTAAAGAAGGAGTAGGAATGCAGCTATTTTATGGTGGAACTTTGAAAAACCGTATTTCAGTACAGATGTTTACCATGGAACTTGCTTGTAGTCAGTGAATGTGTGTTGTTATGTTGTTTCCCTTCAGTCTAAATTTCTCTGATCCAGTCTGTCCCTGATCATGCCACAAGGCAGGAAGTGTTGCACCATCAGGACTCCAATGAGACACAGTCACCTGATCCTGATATTTGCCCGTGTAGATGGAGGGATAATTATTTCCGAACCACTGCTGAGATGGGGAAAGTTGGGGTTCAGTTTGGCTCAACTGGATGCCCCCACCATTGTGTTTGCCGGCAACGCCTTTCATCCCTCAGCCATCGAGGGAGGGAGCAACGTCAGTCTGTTGAACCCGAAATGGCAGAGCATTGCCGCACTTGAGAGACGAACAAATCTATAGTGGCACAAACATTTGTGGAACCAAGTCTAAGTCATCAGATGACTGAAATTTTGTCTTGTGTGGATGGGTTTTAGTCTTATTTGGTCGTTCAGAAAGAGGTTGAAATCGGTGCGTGTGGAGGAGCATGTGTGTTCTGGCTCCCAGGAAGCCTCTCCATGGGTGAGAGGTGGCTCCTCTTCAGACAGATGTGCAGGGCAGCAGATGTGATGAGGGAAAGGGGCTGGGCTAAACTGCCACTTTTCCTCTTGCACTCATTCCAGTCCCTTTCTAAATAGGCCTTTGCATGAGCAGAAGGAAGGGTGCAGAGCCCCTTTCAGCCGGGAGGTCAAATCCCATTCCCAGTTGACACGGGCTACATTCCAGTGTTCATGGAATCATGGAAGAGTAGAGTTGGAAGGGGCCAAGAAGGCCATCAGGTCCAACCCCCTGCTGGTACAGGTTACCAATTTACACCATCCCATTCAGATGGCTGTCTCTCTAGTGCGGGATAGCCCACCACCTCTACAGGCAGCTGGTTCCACTGTTGGGTGAAGCCAGAGACCCAAAAGATACTCGCATGTATTAGCTTGTAGCTCTCACTACAGGTAACTAAGCCGTAAACATCTGCATGTCCAGCAAGCATTTTGTCCTTGAATGCAGGGGAAGATGTAGGAAAATGGAAAACCGCAAAAGGCTTGGCGGTTGGGAAAGGATGTGATCTCTTCTGGGGACCCAGACATAGACAGTAATAACTATCTTAAAATTGTGGTGTATGTCCCGTAGTTACCCTGACCGTTCAAAGTTGTGTTGATACACATCGTGGCATTGAGATGTTAGTGCTTGTGGTATGAGACATACCTGCAAGCTCAATTCAAGCCTCAGGTGATAAAAGTGAACTTCTTGATAAGTGTTAATTTTGCAGTTTAACTTAGACTGTCTCCTTTCTGAAGAAATGAACTAAATGCAAGTGTGGGCAACCTGGTGTCCTTCAGGAGTTTTGGACTACAATACCCATAAGCATGCCAGATGACTGGGAGTTATGGGAATTGCAGTTCAGAATATTTGAAAAGCGCTAGGTTGCCTACTCCTGAATTAAAATTTAGTGAGGCCTTTCTGCAGCCCTGTTTGTGTGCCTATTTATCTGTTAGTCCAGTGGAGATCAATGGCATTTCAGCCTTAGGTTTGGCATGCAATAATGATAATTCCTATTTTTCATCTTACAATAATTCCCCTTGTATGTGCTTATAGTAATTTCGTAATATAATTTGTGCTTCAGGAAAAAAAATAATTCAGAATTCTTTTCTGAGGTAAACAAATGGTGCACAAGGAAAAATGATGCCTTTCTCGTAGAGATTTTGTAATGGATATCAGGTGCTTGGCATCTCTGCATAATTTTCATTCTGCGTAATAGCCCTGTCAGACACTTTAAACTTCCCCCTTGATCATTTGAATTCTTACTCAGCTATCCCTCTGGTTTCTGGGATTAGCTATGTATCTGCAGCCATAAGGGCTACATTCTAGCTTTTTAAAAATGAAAGCCAAGCTTCTCAATGGAATCCTATGCCTAACACTGCATTCCATGTTTTTTCTTGTATGGAACAGCTATTTCTTCCAACCACACACAGAATCACACAAACTCCTTCTTGTTGGCAGAAATTGGTCAGGGCACTGTACTGAAAATTTATGTCTTGGTTCCTCACATCTCCTTCATAAATCAGTCTCTCCTATGTACTTGCAGAAAAATATGTATATATAAATCAATTCAGGAAACCTGTCTCCTTACTGCACCTATACCAGTCTTCGCCTTTCAGACATTTTTGTACCAAGTCAAAATGCCCCTTCATGACTCGCTGATTTTATCCGCTTTGTGAATAGTCCCACCCTAAGCAGCTGTAAAAGAGGAGTGGGAAAAACTCTGTGGTGGTGCAGCAGAGCTGGGCATTTAAAAAACCCTAATAATAACAAGGTCAGATTTCCAGGTGCCCTACTTTATCAGGGACAGGTTTTTGTTTTGGATTGTTGGCAGAGAACAGCCCTCTACCTGAAGGTCACCTGGTGGAACGGCTGTCCAGGTTAAACATAAGGAACCATAAGAAGGTGAATGGGGAGTGTTCTTGAAGTTGCCCATCAACATTGAGCACCTGGTCATCAGACTGAGCTCACCTGGCTCTCTTCTCCAGAATGCTGAAATGCATCTTTATTTAAATTATCAATGCTGCTTCTAAATTTGCACCTGTGCATTTAAATTGGCACATGCATATGTTCTAGAAATTGGTGTCCTCTCTTTTGCAGTGAGTTAGTGGCCACCCTAGATTGAAGGCAGAAAAATGGTACCCCACCTATGGAATCTGCTCCTTGAAAATACTGTTTGCCCCAAGTTGTAATCTTTGATACTTTAGTCAGCACAGCCATGTTGTGCCTTGCATTATGGTGGTACTGGGCCCACTTCCCCAAAAATAGAGCGTTCCAAGGTTCTTACCACAATCTGAATCAGAACGAGAACATGCAGGGCTAGAATTCTTCGCTGAAATGCCAAGGACAGCATTCTCCAAGATAAGCCAGGCAGATCCAGAAAGGGATGGATGTGATTCATCAGTCCTACTGTCACATCAGAGCCAAAGAACAGACTAGTTGAGTAGCCGCCATTGTTCCCCCAGTCTGGCCCACAAGCAGTGGGAACCACTCTGGAGGTGGAGTTACCTCCTATTATTTGGGAAGGGGAGAGAAGGATTCAGTTTGGAATCAGCTTTTCAGCCTGCGCCTTCTTTTGCTAATAGGTGGTATTCGAACTTTGCTGGTGCCTTTTGTTAATGACTTCTGCAATACTCCTTTTGTAGCACAAAGTCAGTGTAACTGGCCAGTATTGACAAAAGAAAGACTGTAGTTAGAAGCCTCTTGACCTGGTCTGCTTGGAAGGAGAGGGAGAGAGGGAAGGACTAGCCTCCAACACATTACTAGTGCCATATATTTCTTTGGAAATGCATTTTAGGACACAGTTATTATAGCATTTTAGCTTTCAATGCTTCAGGAACATGGCCCTTGTAGCAACATAGGCCTACTAGCATATATCTATTTGCTTTCAGCCCAAATGTTTAGCGTATCTGTCTCAGGGGACAGAAGGAGGCGAATTGTTGTAGGAATAAGCCATCAAGTATCAAAGAATGAGAGAGAAGGCAAGTGGTGAATGGAGCAGCGTGCCAGGAACCACTGACCACTGTCACATGCAATGAGCCATGCAGTAGCAACCTCCTAGAGAACTTTCTAGTTCTGAACTGACTTTGTCTGCTTAGGCTGGCCTCTGACTCCTGTTTCACTGGTGCTTTGCATGGACTACAAGGTTTTTCTGAGTGCTTTCTGATCCTCTGTCCTGATTCATCCTGATCACGTTTCTGATCCTGATCATGTGTTTCTGATCCTGCCTCCTGGTTCATCCCCTGCTCCTCATTGTTCTTCAGCACTGGTTTCTGGGTACAGCCCAAACCTGACACAGTGCAAGACTGTTGTGTTATCATTAGTACTTTTGAAGATGATCACTGAAACAATTGTGTGTACATTTTAAGCTTCCATGTAATTGTTAGGGTGTGTGGCACCCTAACTGAGCTTACTGCTAACTGTTCGTGCCCCTTCGTATATATACCCATAGACTGGTGAGGTGGATTCTAATCCATAAAACTCCATGTTATGACAAGTTCCTTAACTTGTCAAGGTGTCACAACTCACACAAGAAATGAGCAGGGTCAGGGATTTTTTTAAAGCTGCTTTATGATATTCCACACCCCATGTGACTTCCTCAGTGGCAGCTGTGTGATGAGAATGTGCTGTGGTCAGGTAAATCAGAACTAGCAGCCTAAAGCAAAAGAACTGGCTTAGGTAGTTCAAATCAGTGTGTCCTTCATTGTGCTTTAGGATTTTTGCTCACAATAATGCAGCCATAGCAGCAGACTTCTCCCTTTTGTGCGGTTTCTTAAAAACAATGGAGGTCTCTCAAAGTCTACATATGGCAACTAGATTTATGGTCCTTGTTTCCATATCTTTCCATCTGCAGATGTTCTTCAGCTTCAGTTCTTCTTCAGGTATATTTTCCTCCTTTCTCGCCCGTCCTTCTTATTCTTGTTTCTCACTGCTTCAGCCAGCCTTGCCCTTCCCTTCATCTCTCTGCATTGTGCACATTAGGTGCATATTCTCCTTGGAACCAGCACCAACCTTCCTTGCCCCAGGGAGCTTCCTCCCCGATAATGCCTTGGTGAAGTTGTAATTCCAGCCAAAGTGACAACTTCCCCTTCTCAAAGAGGAAGGGGAAGTTGCTTGAAGGGTGGAATTTCCATGAACTAACTGGAGTTGGAGCGTTGCCGCCACAAGCTCAATGCAATTCTGATGCAATACTCTATTCCCAGCCATTTTATATGCCCACGGACTCATATTAATATATTTCCTATAAACATTTCTTCACCAGGATTGAGGGGAAATACATCACCAGATACTGGAAAGAAGTCAAGGTTGGAGACTTCATTCAGCTCCGCTGTAATGAAATCATACCTGCGGATATACTGCTGCTTTCCTCGAGTGACCCTGACGGCCTGTGCCACATCGAAACTGCTAATCTGGATGGAGAGACCAACTTGAAACAGAGACAAGTGGTGAGAGGATTTTTAGAGCTGGTAAGTTAGTATGTTTCTCTTCTTTGCTTTTTTTCAAGGCACATGGAGTGTTATGCAACTGAAAGAGCATCAGTTTATTCTAGCAAGTTGAATCCTTCAGATTCATAATTTCCAGGATATCTTTAGTGACACCCAAGACTGATGGCAGTGACAGGCTGACACATATACCAGAACTAGACAACCTGCTGCCTGACAGATATTTTGGACTACAACTCCCATCAGCCCTAGACATCTTGATCAAGGAAGAGGAATTATAGGAGTTGTATCCACAACATCTGGAGAGCCCCACACACTGGGGCAGAGATGAACTGTTACTATGCCAGCCCAACAGTCATCAAGTCCTAACCATGCTGAGCCCAAGACAGGAGGGCAACCACAGTATTTGTGTGCTAAGGAACCAGAACAAAAATGGTGCTGCCAATGGCCACCAATGGGGTGGTAGTCCAACTTGCTGCCCACCTGCAGGGGAAGCAGAGCGTCAATCCAGGCACTCTTAAAATATTGAAGCCATCCAAGTTCTGAGCTTTATGACTCCCCAATATGTGCCATGCAGCCCTCTGCCCGCTCACTCAGAAATAGCTCCCACCGAGTTAAATAGGGTTCACGCTCAAGTAATTGGTTACAGGATTATGGCCCTAATTGTCCCGCACTGGTCTAAGAGACCCAGGAAAGATTTTCCTTTAGACCAGCATTCCCAAGCTTTTCAAGCAAAGACACACTTTCCCCAAAAATGTAAATGGAAGCAGCACCTTTCCTTTTCCATCAGATGGGACTTGGTTTTTGCAGCAGGGGTGGGAATCTCTGCTATCTGGATGTTGCTGGACTCCATTTTCCATCACCCCTGAACATTTGCCATGCTGGCTGGTGCTGATGAATCCTGTAGCCCAGCAACAACTGCAAACTTGCAGTTTGCCCGTGCCTGTTTTAGAACATGCACGAACTACCTGCTGTCAGCAGGACAGGCATCATAGCAAGCTCCCTGATTGGGAAGAAGCAAGCTGAGGGCATTGACTCATGCTGGGATGCAGTGGGCTGCCTGCTCTGTGCATGGATGCTTTGAATTTGCAGGACCCTTTCCTTTTTCCAATTGGTCTCTCATACCAAGGTAGCTGTTTTCTGCTAGATTAGTCTAATCTGTCTAAAATGACTGATTAGACTAGTCTCCTCCAACCTGGTACCATCTGGCTGGTTTTGAATGGCAGCTCATACGATGTATGACCTTTGGATGGTCCATGTTGGAGTCCAACACGTGTAGAGTTTGCCAGAGTGAGGAAGGTGGGGCGATGGTCAGGAATGTGGTTTCTAAAGAAAACAAAAGAATATTTAGCACAGTGTCCTTTTCTCTTTGCAGCAATCATGTTTGGTCATATGTTTTGTCAAAATGGACAGTGTTATTTTTAGAATAATTCTTTTTAAAAGCAGCAGCACTTTGTTACAAAGATATATTTATTTCAATAGCCCAAGTGCTTAGGAAATGGTAACCATTAACTGTTTTATGTGATGTTTTTATGAAAGAAAAGATGATTCCATAACCCGGTTACTAAGTAGGGCTTGAAGAGCCTAGAGAGTACAAATCTGACAATATATATTTGGGGAAACAGTTTCCAACCTTGAAAGGGGTTAGAATTACATTAAAACAGCCAGTTTGTTCCAGTTAATTTGAAAGGGTTAAATCTAAAATATTGTAACCTTGGATTGTAGAGTGGGATGACTGATCTTAAACGTACTTGACATTAATAAATAATATGGTTAGGGGAATGAGGAATTAATTAATTAGTCATTTTAAAAACAAGCTACTATAAATACTATCTGTGCCAATACCAGATTGCGCTCTCATCAATAAAACAATGTCTGGTCGTTTGGTAGTTACTGGGCAAATGCTAACTGAAAGAAAATTACTGAAGATAAAAACCAACCATGTATTACTGATGATTTATGACAGTATAAATATGAGTGATGAAAAATAAAGCTCTGGTGATTGTGTATGTGTGCTTGGAAAGAAACCTTTGGAGAAGGAAACCAACTGGCTATAAAGCAGCCCCTCTTGAAAAGAACCTGGCACACCAGGGGGCATTTTTCCTCCCCCAGTCAGAAATCTGTCATGGTGG
This sequence comes from Varanus komodoensis, assembly GCF_004798865.1. Taxonomy (NCBI): domain Eukaryota; kingdom Metazoa; phylum Chordata; class Lepidosauria; order Squamata; family Varanidae; genus Varanus; species Varanus komodoensis. Next base: position 85,825,218 of record NW_025335268.1, read on the forward strand.
CATAGTTTCTGGGGCTCTTTCCTCTCCCTTGGGGATGGAGCAAAGCCAGGCAGCCTCGGTCTACAGCAGTCTGACACCGAGTACCGATGTCACTTCATTCATCATTCACACCCTTCATCAATCACATGATTCATTTTCTTCAGAAGAACGTCTTCCCTCAGAGTGGGCATTTTCAAACGCCAACCAATTTGTCTGCTGATTTTTGAAATGTAATACTGTACTGAGAGTTTCTACTATAGAATGGTATATAAAGACTTTAAAAAGATAAATAAATAAATGCCAAGTCCTAAGGTCAACAGGCTAGAAAACCCATCACCAGATGATCAGCACCATTAGGCAGTTTAGATTATGATACAGCCATAAATACACATCTTACATTTTGCATCCCAAATTTTGCATCAGTATCCTTCAGATGAGCTGGACCACAACTACTAGCATCCTGTAGCTTGCTGGGTGATACTGGGAGCTATACTATCACCCAATGCATCAGGAGGACTTTGAGTTGGAGAAGGCTGTCCTAGCTATTAAAAGACAAAAAGGGAACAGGTCTAGCAGACAATAGCTTTTGTTCACCCTTTTCCAAATCACCAAAGACATAACTTGTACACTGAAGCTGAGATTAGATTTGATTCTCAGGTCCCTTGTCCCTTATCTGCAAGGAGAAGAGAGGAGAGGAGAGAGCTGTAACAGCAGGTGTTCTGTTTTCTTACTTAGACCCCAAGTCTCCTTATGTATAAGTGCATTTTGGGTGACTCCTTATCCTTTGTCAATTATCTGGTAGTCTTCTTTAATTCTCCAGGGCCAAGCTGCCTCCAGTTCATTCTTAGTGCATTATCATTGCACCCTTCCTTTCTTCCTCTTGTAAGAAGTTCCAGGCAGCTGACAAGGTTCTCCTCTACTTTGTTTACTGGGGAGAGGGGGGGTCACCATCATCCATCTCCTCACTGTGCAGTCACTCTTGCTTGCTCGCTCTCGCTCTCTTGCTCTCTCTCACACACACACACACACACCAATTCTTCATGTGTGGAACTTTCCCCTTGTAAATATTTGATTGGCTTTTTCTCTGGCACAATTTAAGAAGTGATTAATAAATTTGCTCTTGCCCTTCCTTCTTTATGCACTACCTGACATTTGTTTCTCCCTATAACTACTGGAGTAGCCCATTACTCAGTGCCAAAAAACAAAAACCAAAAAAGAAAAAGAACCCAAAAGAGGAAATCAATGACCAAATAAGACCGCAAAAATTACCCAGTTTGCCTAACGTTGCATATACTAATCTTGGAACTCACCAAAATTGATGGGCAGTCACAGAAGCTAAACTAGAGGGTCATGACATCGTCTAAAAACCCATGAACAACTGTGAGAGAGAGTGATGAGTGAATGATAAATGCCTCCTGTAGAATGTTCTTCATTACATCTCACATAGATGCTATGTGGGCTTTTCCTTTTGGAAATTTCAGCTGGTCCAAAATCTGTCTTACCAAGAACGCTTTGCAGCTGCAAGGAGTCACCAAGCAAAAAAATCAGAAAGTAAAGAACCAAAATCAACCCAGTCCCCCAAAAGTCAGGCTAATCAGCATTTATTTCTTTGCTGTAAAAACAATTACAGTGGTACCTTGGCTCACAAACTTTATCCGTTCCAGGACTCTGGTCATGACCCAAACTGGTCATGAGCCCAGTCAAATTTTCCCATAAGGTTCAATGTAAATAAGGTTAATCCGTTGTGTAACAATTTTTTTTTAATCACAAACATTTGAAGCAAAGTGACAAGGAACAACAAAGATCGCGGCCATCTCCCCTCCCCGCCCCCCGCAGCATGACCACGATCGCACCCGTGTTCCCTGCACGAGCATGACTGCGATCATGGCCATAGACAGGCACTGGGGGTAGAGATGGGCGTGATCGCAGGCACTCGGCGGGGGGGGGGGAGACGGGTGCGATCACAATTGTCACCCAATGCGGAGTTTGCGACCTGAGGCAAAATTTTTCAGACATTTCTGTTTGCAACCCGATTTGGTCGTAACTGAGGCATTCGTGAGCCAAGGTACCTCTGTGCTGGGTTTACTTGAAGATTCATTCTTTTCAGCCATAACTGGTAAATAGACCAAAAATAGACTAGCTTCCCTAACCTGTTCCTTCCAGATACTTTAGACCACAACTTTCATCAGTCCTAGACAGCACAGTCCATGACTGGAAATGATGAGATTTCAAAATTCTTTTATAGTTTTCTTTTATAGCGTTGTGTTCTTTTTTTGTCTAGCCTGCCCTTGATTTTGTTGATTTCTTTGTGGAATCCTGGGGACTCAGTTGTTACACTCCATTGCTGAGTTGCTAATAAATATAGAAGCATATGCGCTGTCTGTAATTACTTGTCCCGTGTTGATAGTCAAGCAGTGAAAGAAGCCGCTGATGCCATCCATGCACTGCTTTAATTTCATAAACTGTAGTGCCAGAGCTCCAGGCTCTGAAGCAATCCCCTTTTAATGTATAAATATTATCTACCACTTTGTCCTGAGGCTCATTCAAGCAAATAAAAGATTGCTCAGGCAAAGCATTTCGGGTGGCCCAGGGCATGGGGTGAAGGGAACTAATGTACATAATTGCAGGTTAAAGAATTGACTGTAGTCCAGTCAATATTAGAGAGATTGTTGCTGGATAGCTGAGCATATGCACATGGTGGGCATGTCGTGAGCGGAGCCGGCTGGAGCCGGGGGTCAGACTAGATGGCCCAGGAGACCCCTTCTGACTCATTCTGTTTCTATGCTTCTATGTTATATGAATCGTTCCCTTTGCCTTGCCAAGAATTTTTTTGGGCAAACAAAGGCAACGAACCAGCACCAATAACTGTTGCTCTATTAACAAGCGGCCCTTTTTCAATGTATTTACAAAAGAGAATGTTTAGAATAGCTTCATTTAACTAGAACAAGATCAGCTCTTAGAATTTGGACTGTTTAAAAACTTTTTAAAAATCTATAAACACCAAAACCACTTAATAAAATAATGCTATGATATACAACTGCTCCATTCATTGTTTTGCATTGCGTCTGAGTTCACATGCTATAAGTAGTTCTCTTATAAGGACTATACCACTTCAGTTTTAGTAGCTAAAAGAGAGGTTTACTGGAAATCACTCTTACATGAAAGTCAGCTGACAGAAGAAAATGCGTCACATCTCAAGGAGCGAAGAGATCTTGATACGGAACAGTCTTTAATTGCAGTCCTTTGCAGGCACACAAAAAGGTCCTAGGCCCTGCAAAGGCATCCAGAGTACCTCTTCATGAAGCGCAATGGTTCCTCTTAGCCTCCTCGTGGCTCCAGATGCATTAGGTGACAACTCTCAGCATTGGGCATGATGGCTGGGGATGATGGGCATTGCAGTCTAACACATCTTGTCAGGCACCAGCTTGGAGAAGGTTCTGTTAAATGCCTGCTCTCAGCAATCTAGATAAATAGTAAGGCAGAAGATGTTCTTTAAGATGTCATTTCTCTCTGGCTGGTTCATTGTGGCCCTTTGCCTGCAGGTCTGTGCCGACTAGGACTGATGGGAGTTGTAGCCCAAAGCATCAGGAGGGCCACAAATTGCTCACTCTGCCCTACAGAAGCTCTTGTCTACAGAGTTGCACCCACAGCCAATGGGTGCAAACAAATAAAGTTTGTTGTGTGTTTATGTGTGTTAACAGCTCAGAGAGCCTCAGCTATTAGTCCGTATAAAAGTACAAACATGAAATAATGAAATGAAACAAATAAATTTCACTGAAAGAACAACTCAGAGCTGAAATAATAAAAGCAGAATTAGGGGTAGGGCTGTCTTTCTCCATTACTATGCATTGCGTACTTTGCTTTCATCATGAAGGACTGGCATTAGGTGCCATCTTGGACTTGTAATGGCCTGTTGAACACGATATAGTCTTTCACTGTTTTGTGGAAGGAAATGTCTAGATAACCAGGAGGTCCTAATGCACCTCCACTTATAATCGGACTGCATAGATTTGGAGGGCTGAAACTGTGTTTAAAACAAATGTGGCACCAATAAGATCTAAACATTGCAAATTTATAAAATAAGAAAACATACTGATGTTTGCCTATTTTACTGTTATTTGTTTTGCTTGCCATGAGGAGGTTAAAAAAAGCTGCTGCAGAAGTCCTCTGTCTGAATATTGAATGCCCTGTTTCCCCCTTCTCTGATTCACTGATTACATTTATATTCCATTTTTTCTTTCCTCTTGCAAGGAACCCATGGCAGCATGAATGGTCCTTATCCTCTGCATTTTCATGTCACAACACCCCTGTGTAGTAGGCTGAACTGAGAGTCAGTGACTGGCTCAAAGTCACCCAGTGCGCTGAATAACTGAATGGGGACTGAACTGGGATCTCCCAAATTCTGGTCCAACACTCCAACCACTACACCACACTGCCTGTCAATATATATTTCTAAATACAAATGCAAACATCCACATGTACAAGCAGGGGAGTAAAACAAAGTGTTGTGTGGCTTAATTAATAGTTTACACACAAACCATCTTGATTTCTGTCCACACCACACTGATGCCTGGGATTTCACTTGGCATTATCCATATGTTTCTCCAGGGATATATCTGCAGGCAGTGATGGCTAAAAATGTAATGGTATGTGTGAGTGTGTGCACGGGTGGTATTTTTTAATGAAACGGTGTCATGAATTTCTGTACTGGATCTTAAGGCCTGGGTCATAAAAATCTTGAGTGGGCTTTCCTGACCCTTCCTTCTAGCCATACTACTGCCCAAAATTGTCCCTGGGGACTGGGGAGGACAAGGATGACATGTGATACAGGGGCTGCAAATGGGAGGGAGTCAAATTGCAGGCACTTGCTGCATAATGAACATAATTGCCTTTCCACTTTTTGTGCTGGGCACTTTTGGATGGAAGCACAGATTTCAACTTTGAGTAATGCATGTGTATATATATCTTTGGTTCAAGACCATGCTTTAGCATGCCTTTGAATAATGCTTATTAGCCAGTCTGACAAATTTGCTCTGCATAAAAGCAGCAACAGCAGAAGGCAAGTCACAGAGTGTGACTTATCAGAATTCTAAGATATGTTTTACCCAAAGCCTTCGCTTAAATGTTTCATCTAAAATCCATCATACAAAGGAATGGACTTCTGAGTTTAAATGTGTGAATATTTCCTTTCCTTTTTTTAACATTGTGATTGCCTGGTTTCTTTTTAAATGCTGGTTTGTTTCTTGGAGATGGATCCCATTTGGCAGTGTGTGCAAGATGACTCAGTCTGCTAATATCGCTTTTTATTTATGTGGAGTTTTATGTAACCTTTCCCAGTTTTGTGATTTCCAAAAACACAGAACAAAATGTGCAAAAAGCTTTAATATAAAATGTCAGCAAGCATATTTTTTTTTTGCGTATATGTGTGTACCCTGGTATTCTTTGCTTGAAATGCTTTTAACTGTAGACAAGAGACAATGTGATCACTAACTGAATCTTCTGATCTTGCATAAGTTTCTGTTGGCTCGACTATTAAGAAGTTACTTCTTAGGAATAAATAATGCTATTATTTAGACTACTCTTCCTAGGAAGCTCAGTGGTAGTGTATATATTCTCTGCTCCTGGATAGAAGAAGGCCTAGAATTATTTTTAGAAATACACTCTCTTGTCCTCCTCCTTTTTTTCCAACAATTCCTAGGAAGAAATTGGGGTTTTTTATCCATTTTTCCCATGTTCTCCCACTCCATTTTTAAGGCCTTCAATCTCTGTCCTCTTTCCATGTTATCCTTTTCCAGTCCTGTCTAGATAGAGTGATGTGATACAGGAAGAATCCAACTTCATGGTTTGGATTCAAACTTGGTTTGAAGTTGGATCACTGCCACTAACTATAGATAAGACTAATTACAGTTTGTCAGATTCAAAAGACATGAGAAGCCAAAGTTTAGTCCAAATGGAAGTAAAATCTTCCAAATGTCTCCTTGCAGCTGTCGCAAGGCAGGAATGTCCAGGGAAGTATGGAAGTGCACAAGGCCAAGATGTACATCATTAACTGTGGTTGAGCTTTGCCTTTGAATCATGTTGGAATCAGAAACTCACAATCTGCAGGAATTTCTCTGTACTGAAGGAAAGTCTAAGGACCCAAGTCTAAAGTTAGAAGTTGTGGGAAGTCTGTGAAATGAATTGAGTAAGTTGATGAATGTTCTGGGAACTTGAGAATGAATTCTAATGAATCACAGACCGCTAAAGAATGTGAACAAGTTATTTATAGAATAGCAGGTAGGGAACAAGTTCAAAGGAGATTTGTTTAGGCAAGGTAGACTGTGAACCTGTTATAAGCAGAATCAAAGTGCTGTAGCGTTCTTTTATTCATGCAAAGCTTTCCCCTAAGTGGAGGGACTCCAGCCAGAGACTGTTTGAGAGAGCAGAAGCCTCTTCTCTTTCCGCTGAAACCACTGCACTGCTAGTTACATCCCTGTGATTATGGTGGAAATGTCAGAGAAGAAGCGAGGAACTTGTGCTCCTTCCAGTGGCAGCTGCAAATCAGGATTGCAGAGACTTCACCAGGACGGGTGCTCTCATGTGTGGGAGAGTATCTGGTGTTGCTTGCTCTCCCATTCACAGAATTCCAGTAGTGTATGCATGATGCCCTGCTGTGCACAGTGGGCTCTAGCATGACAAAAGCTGCCATTTTCTCAGTGGAAAGCCGGGATTCAAATTAAATGAATAAATAAGAGGCAAGCATGGATTACTTTTCTGCATAACTACAGCCCACAGGAGAGACACTTGTGTCAGTGGAGAGATAAGTACCCTATTGAGCCATACCCAGGGCTCTAGGATTAGAGAGGAGCGAGACATTTGTTACTTTACATTTCAATGCCGACTTTCCAAATCCACACTTCCTGAACCCAGACATATTCCAGAATGCAGTTGGCTATTAAAACTCATACATTCCTGAAAATTGTGATGCAATTTGCAAAAAGAAAAAAAATCCACATGCGCTGCACACAAAAATGTGCACATAAAAATGTGTATATTGACAAAAGTAAGCATAACCAAGTTTTATTGCTTGAAAAATGCATAGATGGTCACAGAAATCTATATAGTTGCAAAAAGGGACACACAGATTTTAATGCAGCAGTGCAGTTCCAAGCCTATGCTGACCACTCCAAGGTATTGGGAAGCCACAGGTTGCAGCCAGTTGTGGAGAGTTGTGGGAACTTCCCCAAGCAGCCTTTCAAATTTAGTATACACCTTTCCTGTAGAAATATGTTCTGGAGTTTCTCAGTAAATGCTTTTAAACAGGCCAATAGCTGCAAAAGTTGTCCCCTTGTCGGCAGTCTTCAGAAGGGGGTCACATGCAGACACACCAGCAGTGGCCCATATACTTCCCTGGGAAGTCATTGGAATTTCAGCAGTGCTGGGGTGTGCAGGCCTGGATCAGAGTACACTATTAAGAATGTTGTGATATCTCTGTTTTGTGTATACCCTGGAGAATTGAGGATGTAAATATCTTCCACCAGTATAGGTTAAAGTTTGCAAAACACTATAAATCATTCTTACAAAACCTGACTTGAGCAAGCAGGGAATAGATCGGCTGTGCTGCTCCTCACGGCATGGCTGACAAAATATTTCCAGCTCACATAAAACATTCCATAAGCAATTACGGAAGGTGTGGCAGCCAGAGAGCCTGCTCTGGAATTCTGGAAATACACTGAGCCCTTTTTCCTGGACTTCCTTCTTTATGGTGAAGAAAACGGGGAATATGATGTGAGCTCCATTCAAGGAAAGTTGCGTAACCATTCAGGGAGGAGAGCGTGACACCAAGGAACATTGTGCCCTGCTTCTTATTTTTAAAAATTGCCCTAAGTAACCCCAGTGATCGTTGCGTGTGGAAGGACAAATATATACACCACGGTGCCTGTGCCAACATCTGATCCTGTGATAAGGTGGCCGGAAAAGTAGAAATATAGAACAGAAGACATAACAGGATGTGGATTCTCATCAAATGTGCATGTGCTGATTTTATTGGTATAGAGACACATTTAGAAATACTCGTAATGGCTAAAATTTAAATAGCAATACAATCCATCTTGCCACAGTGGGAAAGACTGTGAGCCCATGCGCTACATACCTGTTCATTTGCTATTCAGCTACGCACTGCTAATGTGCAACTTCAAGGACCTGCCCAGCTCTCCCTCCTTACGATTCTTTACCCTTAAACCACATCCCCCTTCAGATAATGGATGCCTTCAAATAAAAGTGCCTCCTGACAGCAGTTCAGATAGAGGATTGTCTTTTGTGAAGTAGGTCACATGAAACCCCATCCGATGAATTTTCACTCCCTTGATTTCTCTCCTCCAGTTTGAGCAAGATAAATCACAGGTAAAAATTCCATTGGTATGGATGCCCCGGCTTGCATGTTTCTTCCCACACACTAATCCACATATCATATCTTTAAATGGATCACCCAGAGTAAGATTTCGCAGCAGATAAGGGGTCTCATCCAAGAGATCTCGGAGTTGCTCTGCACGTACCTGCTTGACTACTTTGCTGAGGAAAGGAATATTGTCTGCATGTCAAAATTATTACAGCTGTCTGTACCCAAGGCTGACATTTTCAGGGAAAAGCCTTAGAGCCACCAAGTTTATAGCAACAGTGCCTACTTCCTCCGGTAAGCTAGATTTACCACCAGCTGGAAACAGCCAGTCAATCTCTGCTTCCTCAGTGCGATTAGAGCTAACATATGCAAATGTTGAGCCTACAGATCCATCCAAGAAGTGACATCCTTGTCCAAACTTTCAGGCCTCAGCAGCCAAGATATATCTGATAAAACTGGACAGGCTGCGACTCTGTTCACTCATCTGTTGAAATAAAACAGCCCAGAATGTCAATCAGTACCCAGATTTGTTGCAGAATTTCCACTGCACAGCTTTATTTTGTTTTATTAACAGCACTTTTGTTCTGCCCGTCAAAAATAAGTCCTCTGTGCAGTGTATGGGAGCGGGAGGAGGAGTTAAAACCATAATGTATAAAAATAAAAACTATTAAAATATGTTAAAACAGCATCAGACTGAAATAAAATAAGCAACTGAAGGCTCGAAGTCCTAAAAAGCACTAAATCTTATTTTCCGAACTAAAATGATGATGTAATACAACTGAATGAAACTCTTCAGTGTGTCCAGAATTGCCCCCACTGGTATGCACCCTCCCAATTTCTTGTACCCTAAATGCATTATCATATACAAGAGCTTAGCAGGGCTTTCTTGGATAGGACATTTTGTAGGGCTTTCATTCATAGGGTGGCCATAAGTCAAAGACAACTTGACGTCACGTAACAGCAACAACTGTATTATCACCCAAGCTTATATGCCACCTCCTTGAACTATCAGCTCATAGGCTTTTGTACTGAGCCGCGATCCCAGGCTCATTTGTTGGCAGAAGCAACCACCCGTACTGCTGCACAGCTGCTTAACATCTGTACCTTCTATCTCACCACTGCACAAAAGAAGAGTCATTCTTCTGCTGTGGACAGGATGTAGGACCTATATACTGTACATCATCCTATAGACCGAGGTGAAGAGCCTATTTCAGCCCAAGGACCAAATTCAGGCAGTGAGCAAGGCCGAAGGCCCAAAATACCAGCACTTTTTAGTTCAAACTCTTGCTATCAGTATCCAAGGCTTAGGAGAGGAATTTCAACTTTTTATGTTTAAGGGCAGGGAAAATGTGTAACAGCTGGGAAACCACCAAACAAATGGTGGTTCAGGGAATGAGAGTTCGACCATCCTGGACCATGAGAAGGCAAGATTTGTTTGCTAGGTGGCTGAATTTGGCCTACCTGAGCCTAAGTTTTCCCACCCTTGCTGTAGACCTTGCTACCTTACAGCAGCAGCACATGCAAATATAGGCCACTAAACCATAGTACTTATTGGAGTGGGAAGTGTTCCCCACAAGCAAAGCAAATACCTATAATAAAATTGGCAGAGAATTGTATGGCTTAGAAGACTCTGGAGCTGCATTCACCTCAAGCGTCAAAGCTGAATGCACAAGGGGAAGAACGAGGGATGGGAAGAAGTGATGAGATACACTGAATTTTCCCTGGATTGTGATGTATTCAAAGGAAGAATTAGATGTTTGAAAACCAGCTTTTTAATAACTTGTCTTTGGCTACCTTCCCTTTAGCAACACCTTTTCAAACATGTATTTGCTAGCTGTTAATACACAAGAAAATTGACACAGCAGGAGTCTTGCTTGCTGAAGTACGATGACAAACCCAAAGAACAACATCACTTTGATCAGTGTGAACTTTCATTTGTGCTTGCAAAGCAGTCATGGCCAGCACCTGGTACATGTATTTGCTCACTCATTGAGGAATAAGAAATCTTCTGCCAACAATGTCAGTAGTGTATCCAAACAGCCTGCAGCAGCACTTTCATTTCACAAAGAAAGGATCAAGGTGGAAATAAAATTACAATAGGGTGTTTTGGGGGGTTTGGCGAAGGGGATTCCCTTTCCTTTTGACAAGTGGGAGTCTGCCGGAGGTACTATCAAAAGAACATTTACAGTTTATTTAGATATACAGGAAATGCATGCCGCATGTAGGCAGCCTCCAAAGGGGCTACACAGATGGAGTCTGTAAAAGATGCTTTTATGATCTATTCGTGACATGCTGAGTTTGGGGAAGGGTGGAGGATCATGTAGGCAATTTGCTTAAGGTACATGAGAGTAAAACAATATGGTTGAATGGATTAAGACACACAGCACAAAAAGAAGAACCTTCAGGACAGGCAAACAATTAGCATACCTAGGAATGTACCAGAGCAGGATGGGCAAACTTTAGCTTTTCTAAGGCAGAGAAATAGGGAGCAAGACTGGCAACCTTGTTTCCTGAGCAGATCAGGAATCCCACCTGAAATCTAAAGCTGTTCTTACACTGTCTGGCCTTTAGCCATATTATGGCAGAGCTTTTGCTCATTTTATCCCTTCCCTTCCCTTCCCGTCCCTTCCCTTCCCGTCCCGTCCCGTCCCTTCCCGTCCCTTCCCTTCCCTGAATCACTCTTGCAATTGGATTTCCTCTTCTAGCATTGCTTGGCTGACAGGTTTTAAGGCAATTGTAACAGATCATAAATGTATAATTGACAAAACTGAGGAGAAAGCACAGCTTTTATTCCCAGATAGTAGATATTTGACAATTACGCAGCAGTCAGGGGTTTTTTTTTTAAAGTACATTTTGTGGTGCTGATAAGTGAATCCGATGAAATTACTTTCCCTCAGACCTTGACAGCTTTCTTCAGTAAGAAAGACTTTATATCTGGATATCAAGCCAATATATATAAGAGATTTGCCCTTTGTTGGCATATGTTCCTGGGAGAAAGGAAATGTGTTCATAAACTTACTTTTGGTGCAGAACTTAATATATTTACCCGGCACTGAGATCAGCCTCTGTTTGCTGAGTTCAGCAGTCGTAAGGAGCTTTTGTTTGATTAGCTTGGCCTTCAGCAGGAGGTCTCTCTGCTGTCTCTAGGATTTCCTCCTAAACATTTGTCAGAGGTATTAAGACATTACATTTTTCCTTTTTAAAAAGTGCTGAATGAAAGCTAAGATGAGATAAAGCAGCTGCTGCTAACTCAGGCACTGCCTTGCCCTAATACAGATGAAACCGTCACAGAATCATAGAATTGTAGAACTGGATGGAATTTATGAAGTCATCCACTCCAAAGACAGAAACTGTAATATAGCCTTTCTACCACCTCCTTCTCCTCATTTCATTTCTGATCTCTGTATCTCCCAATAACTGAAGCTCTTTATGGATCCCTGGCAGATGTCCATCCACTAACAAAGGAGACCCCAACACCACCCAAGCCACTGTTGACCTTTTGGGGCATTTATTTATTTATTTAAAACATTTGTATGCCGCCCCCATCGCAACAAAGCCTCAGGGCGGCTCACAAAGAATACATAAATACATACATAAATAATAATAATATAACAATAAAAAAACGTTTAAAAGACCCCGGTGCATTCTCGGCTAAAAATTTTAAAATCCTAATTAATTCAATAATTTAACAATTAAAATAAGTTTTAAATAAAAAGGTCTTAGCCTGGTGCCGAAAAACAAATAACGACGGCGCCGGCCGGACCTCTCTGGGGAGCGCATTCCATTATTCTAATGTTCAGCCAAAATCTGCTTCCTTGCTATTTCTGTCCATTGGTTCTAGTCCTGCCCTTCCACCTAGCACTATAAGAGCCAAAATCACTTGTAAATATACTAACTTTGACCATTTGGCGCTCCAGTGCTGCTCCATAGGTTGTTCCCCTTCCCTCAGAAGTATTTATTTCTTACCATATGTGACCCAATAGGCTGTTCGTTGCCTACCATTCACTGTGCATAGACAGCCATACATAAAAATTATTGTGGGGACATGAGAATTTATGATAATAAATCCTGTGAAAATAAATCCTCAAATACTTTTAATGACCGTTTTCAGAACACTGGCACCCAGCAAAAGAACATTTTTCCAAGCAAAGAGAAAGACACACAGAGAGCATGAAATTCCAATTTCCGCTTTATAGTTTGGAGTTTGCATATACAGATTTCTGTGTTTATATTTTTCACATGGTAATGCAGTATGTTGAGAGCCGCTCTGATTGGGAGTGAATATACTTTAGCATCCACTCAGACTTGAACCAGAGGGAGCTAGAATCTCCAAACCATAAATATTCTTTGGAGGCTTGGGCTGGTCACACACCCTTGACTTTTCTTTATCATCTTTTGTTGTCATTATGTGCCATCAACTCATCTCCAACTTGTGGCAACCCTATGAATGACAGCCCTCCAAAATGTCCAGTTAGTGACATTTCTTTATCATGTATAAAATAGGAATATTAATGTTTTACTGCACAAGGTTATTCCAGGGATGAGTGAGAATTGCTGTAGTAAGCTTTACCCACCTGAAAGTGCTATAGAGAACAGTGTGACACAATGTTTCAAATATGATTTTACCAGTTTATTCTAAGGAAGAGGATCAAATTTCAGACTAAAAAAAGATACATTGGTATGGGAAATAAGTTCATCATGAACATTGCAGACCTTTTCCATCCTTTTTCATCCATTTACCTTGACACAAAATGAATGAAATTCCCTAAGTGGAAAAGTCACTTCTCATTCTTTGTTCATTAGTTTTAAGCTTTGGCCCCTCTTCAGAAAATCATAAAATGATAAGTCATACATCTAGCTGGCTTCAGTCAAGATTTGCACAGTAGTCACACATTCAAAAAGAGGACAGAACTATAAGTTCAGAGATCAGCTCCAGCATCAGCGTAAAGATGGGGTGGGGTCACAGAGGGATGTGTGCAGCAGAGAAGCAGCTATTAAAAGAATCAGAATATTCTATCAGTCTTCCACGGAGCCAGTGCTTCCCATCGCAGGTGCACTGAAGCCTAGTGCAGAAGTTCAGAGCTTGCTCTTTTTCTCAAGTTTTTCTGGTTACTTTTTTAACTAACCAAATTGGATGTGCACATGGTGGACCAATCAGGAAACCTGCAAAAATCCAACATGTCAGCTTCAGAAAATGTTGCAGCTATATAGGGGGAAAGGAAACCATAGCCCTCATTGCTACTTTTGGAAGAAATAATGGGCTATTTCACACACTGCAGTAGGTGACACTGAAAAGAGGCCACCACAAGTCGATTGCCTTGCTGCTAACAAATGATGGTGCTGTCTGGCCATCAGCTTTTCTGAGGCTCATTGTGGCTTCTTTCCAATGTACTCCTATTTCCCTTTCCCTGCATGTATCCAGGGGTCTTTGTGGCCCGGCTTCACATTCTAGGCAAAACCGGACCATCATCTGAGTGGGATGGCGTGACCCGGTGTTCTGCACCAGCAGTGGCCTTCTTGGCTCCATCCAACCCTACTGCTCTATGAATCTATGAATCCACTATCCTCCTCCAGTGATGAGATTCTCTCTCCCCACACTCATTTCCTTGCCTTGTGAAGCACATGCATTGAGATACATGTATGTGCATGTAGTTTCATAGTAGAGGGGATGGGTTATTTTTCAGGACAAGATGCCTGGGAATGCTTTTTGATTTTCCTTTTTGAAATAAAAAAGCCTCCTTGGTGGTTCCTCACAGCACATTCTCCTTTCTAGTGCAGCTATAGATATGTGCAGAATGGACTTATATCTGAGTAAGTGTGCTTCTCCCCAGTTTGGGACCATGATGATTTAGGAAGGGGATGAAAGCCTTCTTTTCTCCTGCTTCCCTGCTGACAACCCCACCCTCTCATCCATGTGGAATGGTTGAAACAAGAACAAACAATGCAGCAACAAGCCATGGGGCTCTTAGAATGGCTTCTTCCTGAAAAATGTCATCCTATGGAAACAGCAGCAGATTTGATCATCACAACAAGCTGCTGCGAGTGATAACTCACACTGGTTTTTACTTTCTTGCGAACCAGCTTGGTATCTAAAAAATACCTAGGCACTTGCACAAGTAGATTCTGTGCAGCAGTTGCAAGGAATGCTTTTGTGAATTGCAAGTCAGAATTACTGAATTTGCCTCCACCTGTATTCCTGATCAATTTCTGAATTGCAGTTGTGTGATCCAGTGGTCTTCATAGATATCCAAATATAGTAACAGTTCTTGGCTTTCTACACCTAGTAATATATATTGGGAGTTTACCAATGCATACTTGAGAGCGTGAAGTGTTGCAGTCTTTCAGAGGCATAGAACTCTAAAGCAAAGCCATGTTGCTTTGTAAGAGTGGAGAAAAATCAGAATCCTAAGATCAAGGACACTTGCAGACTCACTGGGTTGGGTTCTGTGGTGTATCAAGTCAATTTCAGGTTGTATGCAGAAGTATTGGGCCAAAGCAACAACGGTCTATTATTTCTGAAACCTATCCTATAGCAAGCAGAACTCAGAATAATGCACAATAAAACAGAGAAAATCCAACAATTCATATCCAACAAATAGAAAAGCAGAACAACAAAATAGTAAATGGAATCAGAGAAGTTAAAATAAAACCCAAATCAATCACATTGCATTTCCAAAAGGTATCACAGACTTAAAAAGCACTTTAACATGACGTATCAGTGAATTAGCCAAGAATTAAAAAGGCTGTTATGATAAACAGCATCAAAAGGGACACCCAAAGGAGAAGTTGGGCAAACTTCTCAGGGTCTAACTTTAATCTTCAGCAAAGTACACTGAGTTTCTGCTGAGCTGAAAGCAAATGTAAAGAAAAATGTTGCAGTTTTTATATTGACACAACCAGAGATTAATCCTGAGTAGTGTGCTATCAAATTATGGCTATACACAGGTGGAGTACCAATGTTGGTATTTATACAGAAAAACAGCCAAAGGGATCTATAAATAAATTGTAGTGAAGGGAGACTGAGTCGTCTAGCCCTAGCCGGGAAGAAAAAAAAGTTCGATCTATGGGAAGTATCAAGTTGTGCTGGGAGTTTTTGGGAAAATGCCATTGTGAGAAAATGTGTAACTTTCATGATGGATATAAGAACTGTGTGAAATAACTGCCCATCCACCACAGAACACCAATTCCTCCTCCCTCGACAAACCTGATCATGTGGAAAGGCTCTTAATTAGTGCAATTGTTGCTGAAAGAATGTAGCATTTAAATTTCCATGTCTAAACAAAAGAGGCATTTGCTCTGCCATGGAAGTCCAATGATAAAGCCTCATAATAGTGGGTAAATGTTCAATATATGCAGACAGTGCAAGTGCCAGCTTGAGCCTAATTAGTTAGGGAATCAAGAAGAATTTTAAATGTTAATTAGGAAAGAAGCATTCTACTATATGTGCCTAATTTACTGTACAGGATTAATTTATCTGAGCTAGCATGAAGCAATTAAGAAATCCTGATTATATTTTCAGAAGACTTGTATTACCATTCCCCTAATAGACAATGTATTGATTTATTTTTGCCCAGATTGCCGGGTGGCTTTACTTGAACTTGAAACATTTGAAACCTGCTAATGATAATTTTTAGTATTTTCAACATGCCAGAGCATTTTTCCACAAACCCAAATGTGGGTTGGTGGCAGGAAGCAGGGTTACATTTTTTTTCTAATTGTAGAAGTGGTTGCTTTTTCAAATTATAGCATTTTTCTGCTTCCACCATATCATGCATATCATGTCTAATTTCTCATTTGCTCAACTCCCAATGGGGAAGTGCCATTGGCCTCACCCTACAACATGAATATTTTTCAAGATCTGTATCACAGGTTACAAAGATAAAAGCAAAGGCTATTTAAAATGAATAAATAAACCTGCTTCTACTTTTATTGTAAAAGTAGCTCTAAGAGAGATCAAAGTTCTGTACAGGCTGATCTTTGCACAGGATACTCCGTATTCCACCTTATTTAGTATACTATGTTATTGTTGTATTCAATCTGTTTTCACATTGGACAGCATCCAGTACAGCCCTGGACCTCCAGTTATCTCACGCCATCAACAGGACCCACATCTAACTAGTATTTTCTCAAGCAGTTCCAGAAATGAATTGAAATCCCTGTTTCCAGAGCAGGACAGGTTAACAGAGCTCCCTTCTATGGCCTTCCCTGGCTCATTTCAGCATATTTCCATGTTGCTTCAGGAAGTGTTCACTTTCCGTTATATCAGCAGTGGGTCCTACCAGTGCCCAGGCAGCTTTGGCTGTTATCCATTGTTGCAGGTACATTATTGTTGCTGATATTTTTATGATCCTGTTTCCCTGGGGAAGCAGTATAAACATGGGAAGAACAAAAGAGGGCCAGCTGTGCTGGATCGGACCACAGCCCATGTGGCTCAGCAGCCACTTTCCCACAGCAGCCAACCAGATGCCCAGGGTATTATAACACCAGGTCCTGGTCACTTTAGATTTGAGGATACATTCGAAGAAACGAAACCGCCTGTGCCAAAACCAATATACAGCGTATTTATTGCAATAATGAAGTATGAACACAGACTATAGACGAGCGAAAGAAAGCTTATTCTCCCCCTTTCTGGGACCTCATTGGTTTCCTGAATAGGCCAAGATATATACTCCATGGGCCTCGGGAGTTGCTTGGACAAGCAGCACATCAATTCCTCTGCCCAGGCCGAGAACAACTAACAATGCCTCTTGCCATGGACTTCAGAAAATTCTTCTCTCCCTTGTTTCAGAAGTTGCCAGTGCACACTGGCTCTGTCCATCCCCTTCCCTGGCAGATTGTTGAGATGGGGCTCAAAGTATAAACAGTATGAACAATCCACAGGTTCACAAGCAATAAAACTAAAGTCTTTATTGCTACTTATCTACGAGATTTACAACTCTACAGATAAGCTCTACTATTGAGGTCTTTGCAATGCAGATGCTAATCCTTTAGTGAAGTCTCTAGCCTAGCTATCTTGGGACTAGCTATAGTGGGACTAGCTATCTTGCCCTGCCTTTCTTCTCTGACGGGTAACAAGGCTTGCCTTTGTTCCCACCTCCTCAGAATTCTCTGATGGGTTGCTAGGGAAAAGTCTATCACGGCCCCTTCATCTCCTGCGTCGTGCTCAGGAAGCTCAGCGTCAGGAAGGGGTGGGGCAGTCTGCTCAAACTCTCTCTGCACAGAACTCATAGTGTCTTTTCCCTTGGGGCTCTCTAGCTTTGATGTAGGCTCGGGTGTTTGCTCAATGGGCGGAGGGTCAGGTTGAGGTACAGCTATCTGCTCAGCCACCCCCAAGCTAGGTTGTGGGGTTGACATTCGGGTACAGGGTCCCAAGCACAAGACTTCCTCGTGAGGAGCTGCCTCTGTCGGGGCTTCAGGCAAGACACTGATGGGGGGGAAAGGATGTTTTAGTAAGGCTTTTTCTTTCAGCAAAAGCAGCCCTTATTTGCATAAAGACTGGGGAAAGCAGCTCCAAGGTAGGTACCTCTGGTGTACCTCCAAACAAGCTTGAAGATAACACAAGACCTTGAGATGGCAGTATCCCGACTTGTGGACACTTGGAAAGTTTGCTATACTACCTGTTGAACCTGAATAACCTCCTTCTCTGTCTTCTGGTGGAGGCAATATATATGGGCAGTCTGCAACCAGTATGCGGGGGTAATAGCCCTTCCCTGATTGTCACCCCCTGCCTTTGAACTTGGAAACATAGAAACAGAGCGAGTCAGAAGGGGTCTTCCGGTCCATCTAGTCTGACCCTTGGCTCCAGCCGGCTCTGCTCACGACATGCCCACCATGTGGACGTCCAGCCTATCCTTGAACACCCGCACCGATGGGGCCTCAACGACCTCTCGTGGAAGCCCATTCCACACCCTTGGGGTCCTAACTGTCAGGAAGTGCTTCCTGGCATCCAAATGGAACCTTGGCTCCCTGAGCTTTGCTCCGTTGGAGCGCATCCTGCCTTCCTCTGCAGGGGAGAACAGGTCTCTACCCATCTCCATGTGACATCCCCTCACATACCTGTATGTTGCCAACATATCCCCTCTGAGTCTCCTCTTCTCCAGGCTGAAGAGACACAGTTCCCTCAGTCTCGCCTCATACGGCATCCCCTGCAAACCGGCCACCAACCTTGTGGCCCTACGCTGCACTGACTCTAACAGGAAGAAGTTCCACTGACTTGATCTATTCCAGAAGCCCTAGTTTGGACAAATTTCCAGTTGCCCAATGAAGCCCTAGCATCCTGCTGTACTAGTTGTCATTTCTTGCTAGCAGAGCATGGATACTGCCCTGGGTACTGGATACTATCCTTGAGTAACTCACACATGGCATGTAGGTCTCATGAAGTGCAGTCCACCACATTCTAACAACTTGCCACCACCTTCTTGATAAGCTCAAGGAAGAAGGGGCAGCAAAGAGTTCCAGTTTGTCCAGGTTGGCTGCCAGGAATATTCTGGCATCTTTCAGATTCCTAACAATGTCCTGGAATGCTCAAAGGGGTCTGCAGATCACAGTGGGGCCCTTTGGGCATAATTTCTGAGCCTATTTTGGAGTCTAGAGCTTTCTGCTTGGGTCCAAAATAGACTGCCAGATCTGACAATCTTGTTTGCTATTTGTGGATAGCAGCCTCAAGAAAAGAAACTACAGGATTTGTCAGGGGTAATCTTTCTGCAATTGGTTTAATTCTCTTATTTTCTTTATCCCAGGATTCTGAATTTGATCCATTGAAGTTTACTAGCATCATTGAATGTGAAGAACCAAATAATGACCTAAGTAGGTTTCGAGGCTTCATGTGAGTATATCCTACAGTTTAATCAGCTATGTTGATCTACCTGTGTTAAGTGCAATTTCCCTACATATTTAATTGTATTTACTTTATTATTAACCTTGTGCATCACATTAGCAGTCCTCCAAAGGACTCTCTTTGTGGTTTACACAACAATATAACAATAAAATAAGTAAAACCAGTACAGCAGTATAAAAATAGCTATATAACAGCTGGGAGTTAAAACATGGTGAATTAAAATAATAAAATGGCATTAAGAATCCATTTTTAAACTGGATGCTGTAAAAATCAATTATTAAAAGTCTGGAAAATAATACTGTGTTCACCTGGCACCAAAAATTCTGTAATGAAGGTGCCAGGCAAACTGCTCCTAGGAGGCTATTCCACATATTTACTGCCTTCTGTATTGGAAAGAGCTGCACTAGGCACACATGACATATTGCATGGGTTTGCATGACAGGTCAAGTTGTCCTGGTGGTTTCTTGCCAGGATGTTCTGTTGTGTCATCCGAACCTTTTCATGGTATTTCAGCAAGATAGGTTAGTTTTTTGAAACCACAATAAGCAACAACCATCTGCTCTGTGGACTCCATACTTTACCATGGTTATTCTGATCATCTGAACCTGGAATCCTGGTTTCCATGTTTCTGTCACCGATTCTCCTGTGAAGAGCTTCCACTGACGCAGGAGCTTGCTCCGGTGTCGGACTGAATTTCAGACATGGTGTCTTATGTGCCAACAATGGAAGGACTGAGCAAGAATGGGGGAAAACCTGCTAGCATCAAAAGCACTTAATTGTCCGTCAGGCACAACAAGGCAAAAAACCATGCACCATGGAAACCACACAGAATTGCTTGTTGTGACATGTGAACCCAACTACTATTTAGTTGGAGGAGAGGGTTGATTGAAATTAACACTATTTGCATTTTTCAAAACTTATATTTTCAACGCCAAGTTACATTTAATATCATGTGTAGTTTGGCCTTCAAACAAAGGGAAATTACTTTAGCTCAAGCAGCCTTATGTCTCAGAGACAGAAACAAAGAAACAAAGCAGCAAATTACAGAGAAAGACATAAAGACAGCATCTATTATGTTTCACGGCATTGTGATTTTCTCAAGTTAAAGACAACACATATGTGGGAGCATTTGGCAGTTTAGTTCTTTTCTTGATAACATCATATCAGCTGGGGCTGACGGATTTCTGTATGATAGACTGATGCATGGCATTTTAGCCAAACAGAAAGCAATGCTTTTAAGTTAAACACACACATACCTTAGTGATGAGCGAATGTTAGCATAGCATTCCTGCTAAGTTATCCAGGGAAATGTATATGTTATTTGGTATTGAATGGCCTTGATAATTTTCTGAATATTATCCAAAAGCATATATGGAAATGCATACTTGAATGCATGTCTGTTACTGACAGAATAGTAAATAACCATGTTAGCCAACCTTGTAACCATTAACATGTGCTACTGTTGTGGCAAGAATTCACATTGTCTAAGAGTAATCTTTGTGCTTCCTTGCTGGAAGTAGTACAGTTAAAAATGAAGAAATAACTACTGGAAATTTGAAAGCAGAATGTTGATTGCCTGAGAAGTTTTCAACTGACGATGATCCAGCTTCCATCTTAGCCTTTTTTCCCTGCTCCTGTAACTTATCTGGCAAATGACCGTTACCATAAACACAGTGCAGTGATATCTGCCATCTTGGTACTGAGCAACAGAAGCATAGGGGCAAACCCCAAACTCTGCCAGTCAAGCGTTCAGGACATTGGGCTCACCAGCAGCAGCCTGACTCTTCTGTTACTGACGCTTCCCTGAGATTTCGGACAATGATACCTTTTGCCTCCCATAAGCAGAATTTTGAGTCCTTGGTTGTTCCTCTGCCTGCTGTGATCTCAGCATTTTATTGAATCCTATAATCAAGTATGTTATGTAACATGTCTATTGCAATATTTAAATTAATAGAAGAGCTAGTCTCACCTTCCCCAACCTGGTGCTATGCAGATATGTTCCTATGGCTTTAGGCCATGCAGCCTTGGAATGGCTTGTGGAAATTGAAGTTACAACTGTGAGGCACCAGCTTGGAGAAGTACAGATTGGTTCACGATAGTCCAAAAGAGACATTCCTTTCCTTCCATCCTTTCCCTCACTGTTGTGTCCGTTCCACTGTTGAACATTTGGGCAGCAGTCTTTCTGGGAATGGGAGCTGTCTTAACCCATGTTATCCAGTAGAGCTGCACAGATAAACACAGGAAGAAAAAGGCAAGCTTGTTTTGGATTTTTGGAAAATGAGTTGCTGCATCTCCTGAGTAAGCGGTTCTTTGTGACACTTCACGCCAAAATACACTGAGTTCATCTTTACAATGTCAAAGTACTTTTCATAACTTAACCTGGTAGCAGCTGATAATCAGAAAGGCATTGCCAAGTATGACATACACGAAGCAACAAGAAGTTGTAGTACAAACTGCTTCTCTTCAGACATTCTGTTCAGTCTTCTTTGTCTGTTCCATGCTTCCCTCCATACACTGTGGAAGAGGAAGACACAATTTCAGGCAATTTATTCCCTATCCCCGACATAAAATCATCTTTGCCAATGCTTAACAACACTATCTAGCTGAGAAGCTTATTTTTTAATTTTGGCACCACACATATAAAAAACCTCGCTGCCCACATGATTACCTTCAGGATTGTTTTTCAGCCTCAGTTCCCTTATCCGTGAAATGGGAATAATAGTTTGGCAACTACATTTAGTTTGCTGGTGAGAAACATAAGGATTGTAAATTAATATGTCCACTGGAAGGCCTACAGAAGGCATGATATATATGGATAGTGTAGCTAAAGTATTTCAGCCTCTTCCCAGAAGTTATTTTGTTGTATTGCTGCACAGCAAGTAGCAAGTGCTTACCTAATAATCAGTAATAATGGAATCCTCCTCTTCCAAGAATTGAAGTACACTATGTGAAATGCATGGTTGGCTTAAGGATTTATGACATTTGCCTTGTCATACAAAAAAATGCTGGTTTATCCCATTTGGAATTGTTGTTAGTATTACCACTGCTGCTATCACCATCAACAACATTATTGTTTCCTTTGCTGCAGTATACTCTTACAAATCAAGTTTTCTCCTTTGTCATTTGACAAAATAGAGATGGATAACAAGTAGCCCTCACACAGGAATCTGTAATTTCATTTACTTTCAGCCTTTCATTCATTCTGTGCTGTTTTCCTTGTGTATGCTATGCTGCCCTTAGCTTTCAGTCATTTTTGGCAATGACAGATTCCACTCACTGGTAGATTTTCAATATCTTAATCTTTTATTCTCCTCAGGGCAGTTCCTGAGAAAACCAGGATGTCCAGTCATCATAGTAAAAAAGTTTATGAGCCATGTAAAAGATGCCTTTCAAACCAAATACTGTATTTTAGGCAAGAATTCACATCAGTAACTACAGATTTTACAGTGACCTCACCAGAATAGAATCACTGTTTTCCAACTGTGCGTGTGTTTAAATTAAATATTTTTAAGAACAGGGAATAATATTGTCGGGCAGAACATAATGAAATTGCAGAGCACGATCCAGGCACCGGTCTTATCTTCCCCACAGCTTTCTCTACATCCTGCTCTGCATGTAGGAGTTCCCTGCAGCTAATCTGGCAAAATTCCCACCGCAAGTAGGCTTTTGCGAGGAGAGGGCCAGGTTCAGGATGAGAAAGCTGTGTGCATCAGACCCCATTTGTGAATCACCAGGAAAAGAGTACTAAATAGGATGCCAGTGTGCATAACCTTTAGATATGCTAATTTGTAGCCATATATGCAAATATGGACATGACTGTTAGAATTTAAGTGCAAATGCAAAGCATCCCAGCCTGGTGTGTGCCGGCTCAGTCTGCTGCCCAGGTGCTAGGTACTGATGGACAATGTCTAGGTTCCTCCCTGTGTACTCTTCTCATGGACTCTTTGCATGGACCACCCCCCCCCCCTTGAAATAGAGGACACCCTCCAAACAGATGGCAGTTCTCTGGGAGCCCTTCAAATAGAGGATCCTCCCGTGTGAAAGAGAGCACATCACCCCTGTGAGAACCTCTATCTTGCACCTCTCTGTGAAAGATAACACATGTCCAGCCAAAGGATCCGGAGCCCCCAACTGCTATTCAAGTAGTTTGGTTGGCAAGGCCAGTCAGCAGCTGATAACCCTTGAAATTCATAGGGCAGCTGGTGTGATGCAGTGGGTAAGGTTGTTAGACCAAGACTTAGAAGGTCTGGATTTTAGTCCCTGCTTGGGATAGTCATCCACTCTCAGCCTAACCTACCTCACAGGCTTATTGTTGTGAGGGTAAAGTACAGAAGAGAGCCTTGTAAGTTTTCTTGTGCTCCTTACAATAGGAAGCTAGGCAAGATATAAATGTAATGTTTTAATATTATTTACTACATCTCTATACTGCCCATAGACGAAGCTCTCTGTACACTGCATACAGTATATGGATACTGTAGTGTAGAAGGAGTTACAGTGTTCAAATTGCTTACAACATAAATTATAAAGAAATAAATAGCATTTGTAACTGGGTTTTTCTCCTCCTTCAATCACGCTCTTTGTTCTATGTTTTAAAGTAATGTTAATTTTATACCCATATATCCCTTCTCCTAGACTTCTAAGCTTCTAGCTATGCCCCGTTCACAGTTTTCCCCCCTCAGGCTGAAGTAGTCTATATAATATGTCAGCATTTTTGCCTTTTAGAAAGTCAAAAAAAGTCTTTTGTACGTGTGGAGAGGGTGGTTTGGTTGAAGGAAAAGTACTTTTTCTTTCCATGGCCTTTGTAGGGAATTCCTACTTGCTGCACCCCAAATGTGGAATCGCTGAGCAGGGTCAGATCAGCTGCCTGCCTAAAGTTTTTAAGGTAGACAACTAAGATGCATCTGTTCCTCCGGCCGTTTGCTTTATTTCAACTCCTAGCATCTTATGACTTGGTTATATTGGCCTGTTGAAAGATATCTGGATTATATGGTTCAGTCTATTTGCTTGGATTGCCTCTTTTATCTAAGCTTCCCGTTGGGCTGAAGCCAGCATTGCGGGAAGAGTAGGGTGGGTGATCTTCCCCTCCCTGCCCTCTGGTCCTAAACATGCTTTTCAGTCCATCTAGAGCAGATGCTCCGGAGCCCAAGGAAAGGAGGCTCAGGATTCGTTGTCTCCAAGCCTCTTGTGTCTCTCTCCTCTCTGCCAGAACTCTCCCTCTCCAAGGTGGAGCTTCCAGACTTGCAAAGGCAGCTGGTGCCGTTCTCGCCATGCTGGCTGTGCGTGGGAGAGGAGAACTCTGCAGCTGTCCTTTGCCAGGCCAGAGCACCATCTCCAGCCTTGGGGAGGGAAATCTGAGCCAGCCTCTGTGCTCTGGGATGCTTGGCCAAGGACCAAGGGATTTGCTCTCTCCAGCAGCCTGGGAGACTTCTTCCACCAAACATGATAAAGAAGTCACTTTTTAAATACATAAATAAACGGTATGCAGCAGTACTGATATTATGCTGAAAATAGTTAAAAGAAATCATCTTCCCAAATCTAAATTTTAGCACCATAGTTTTGAAACTACAAAATGTTCTCCAAGTTTCAGATTCACAGCAGCAAAAAGACTTCCATGCCAATAGTTGTGAAGCTCTGTTGATGAACCATATTTCCCAGGATTATTTTGCAGATGACCACAAAGCTGCCAAGTTTACTGTTTCTGTCTTGTCTGGAAAATGTAACGACGCACGTCATTAATGACAGCTATTTACAAAGAAGTGTTGTCTCTTGTTCTATTGCAGCATGCATAAAAATGGGAAAAAGGTTGCACTGTATAAAGAAAATCTTCTGTTAAGGGGATGTACTGTTAGGAACACAGAAGAAGTCTCAGGAATAGTAATCTATGCAGGTAGGGAGTGGCTACTTTGCTTTTTTGCTTTTACATTAAAATTCTTTTGATTGCCTCCTGCTCTGTGCCTACGATCATATGTCCAATTCCTTTGGCAGGACATGAGACCAAAGCCTTGCTAAATAACAGTGGACCGCGTTACAAGCGTAGTAAGCTTGAAAGGCAAATGAATGTCAGTGTGCTCTGGTGTGTCCTCATACTTATCACGATGTGTTTGCTTTCAGCTATTTGTAAGTTCCCTTATTTTTTGGTTACAATGCATAAAATATTGAACTCAGGGAAATGATAATAAGCAATTACAGATAAATAGTTATCTTGATTTTCCTATTGGAATGAACACGGGATACCCGCCAAAGTCATATATTACATAATAAAAGCACCAGGAATCACAATTCTCAAACGTTTTACAGTAAAACCCAAGATTTTAAATTTATGCTATAAATCCTGCACCAACTGCTTGAACCGGATCACAGAGTTGCATTAAGAAGAACAGCACCTAAAATGCTTCCTGAAAATATAGAGATGATGGGAAAGTTCTCCTCTGAACTGAAACAGACTCAGAAACAAAATCTGGGGGCCAATAAAAGCCCTTTTGAAATGGAAGGCGAGCTTTTTAAAGCTCTGAAATTCATCTGTAGTTCAGATTAAAATCCAAGTCAAGGAATAATTTGTTTCTCTTTCTCTCTTTCCTCTCCCACCTATCCTACTCACAGTCATCCAAAAACCCTCCCCAGTAGTACTCCATTCCCACAAACATTTAGTCCTTCCAAGCAGTGTAAGTGATGTAGACAACAACGCTATAAGAAAAAACAGGATTAGGGGAGGGTTGTTTCTCCCTTTTCTCCCCTTTCTCTTGATATCCCCAAAGCCTGAGGGATAATGGGGGAGGTAGTTCCTTTACATCCAATCACATGAGAACTGCCTGCTTCACTGTGATGGCTCCAAGAGGAAGGACACCCATCAGCTTACAAGAAAGGAGGGCAACAGCCAGCCTTTGGAGCTGCCTTGGATTCCTGCAAGGCCCTGCTGTTACCTCCAGTCACAGCTTGGCGGTAACAATGAAGCATCCCCAGCTGAGCCAGTGGTTGGCTTACTCCTTTCCCTCCCTGCCCTCTGGTCCTAAATATGGCTTTGCTTCTCCCCATTGGGAGAATCCAGCACATAGCAAAGGCTCTCCAGCTGCACCAGCTCAGTTACAGTGGCTTCACACTGTGCCATCCTTCAGGGTAGCCCCTGGGCAGCAAAGTAGGGTCCTGAGAATTGCCTGGCCACGTGGTACATTGCCCAGGAACCCAGTGGTACCAAGGGGCCATTCAGCCTATAGAAGTCTTAGTTAGGGATAATTCAAGACCCCATTTAGTTACCTATCCCTGGGCTACATGATGATCCACACCTGTTTGCATGCAATGTTCCAATACACACCTCACCTGAATGGCATAACTCCATATGAAAATAGGCCCAGCACAGATGGGTGGCTGGGATTCTGTTGTAGAGAACTTCCTTTTACTACAAGTGATGTGCTGAACTTTTAAACTGGTGCTGTTTTTATTTTTGCACTTGGACATTGTATATGTATTTTAGAAATTATTTTAAAGTATTTACATTTTGTTGACAACCCAGCTTGTTTGATGAGTGGGGAAAAGCCAGGAGGAAATTTTGCCCTGAATGAATGAATAAAATTGGATTCCAGTAATTTTCTGAGTCCTGAGCATTTTCAAGCTTGAGGTTTTTATTTTTTTTATGTCAGTGTGTGCACTCATGGCCAGAAAAGCATCCTTTTTCAAGAAAGGCCTGTTCCCCGAAATAGCACACAGCATTAACTATGTTGACTTTTCCACTTGATGTTTAATTTTTATTTCCATCTCTCCCACCTGTCTGGCAGGTCATGGAATCTGGGTCTGGCAATACGACGACAAAAAGAAGGCTGTCTTTGATGTCCCAGGTCCCAGTGGAAAATACTGGTCTCCATTTCAAGCTGCATTTTATTTATTTTTGACAATGATAATAGTTTTCCAGGTAACCATGCAATGTATTATTCAGATAGATTTGACTTGTTTCTGCTAATTCACCGTGCGAAAAACATCGTCTTTCTCAGTGTTGGCAAATCAGGTCACAATCCTGTAGCCCCATCCTTGAACACAAGTCCCTTTGAGCTTTGTGGTCCTCACCAGTGGATTTCCCATTTTTGTTTATGTAAAAACTAAATGCTGAAGCTGAGGAGGCAAAGATACCCAGTCTTGGAAATGTTTGAAGTCTCACCTTGGGCGGAAGCAAATAAGCGCCATGGCAGACTCACTAGTTCTCTAAGCTGCACTCGGGTTATTTCTACTGTTGGCCCTCCTAGGGTGACATGCAAGAATGCTTGGTTCTCACATGCACACGTCCATCCACAGATGAGGAAGTAGCCACGGGCCACACTGTCCTCATAGCAGTGACCTCCAAGAACGGAGAGGCTGCCCAGATCCCTGCATTCTGGCAGCACTGCTTGATCCATGGCATAGTCGAAGTGTGGACTTTGTTGCCCCAAGAGATGGCCACCAACTGGATGACTTTAAACTGGGACTGGACCACTTGATGGAGGAGAAGCTGTTAGTGGCTGCTGCTCCTGATGGCATCATGCTGCCTCCAGTGTGGGAGGCACTCTGCCTGTGTGCACCAGTTGTGGGAGAACTTGAGTAAGAGGGTTCTGTTGCCCAGTTGGGAGTTTTCTTTTGCAAGGAGGTTGGCCATTGTGTGAACAGAATGTACATGGGCCTTTAGTCTGATCCAGCACAGCTCATGCCTTCTTAAGATTCTTCGGTATTAAGAAGGCAGAGTCTTTTCTGAGAGCACAGTCTCCGTTTGACATCAGTGAGATGGTAGAGGAATGGAGCTCTGTAGTGATGGGAACAGATATTTATTCCAAAGACTGCATATCACCCCTTGCCATCCTTGTGGTGTATAAGATGAGAAGGAGCGTCTAGGTAATTTTAGGTCCTGGATAGGTCAGAGAGCCCTGGTTAGACAGCCTCGAAGAGGCTTTCACTTGGCAAGGATGCATTTCTGTCCCGCATCCCATCCCATTCCATGTCCACAATTGTTTCCAATTCCTAAACAGTGAGAGCAGAAAAAAAGGCCAAGCCGTTTACTCACCATGATAAAAGAAGAAATGCTCTGTGAATGTGCAGTTTTGCATTTTAAATGCAAAATTATCCCATTCTGAGTACAGAGAGAAAATGGAGTTTGAATCTGCTGTGCTAATACTACATGTAATTACTTGGGATTAGCACCACGTTGTTGCGGGAGAGGATAATATATTTTTTTAAGTAAAACTAAGAAAATTAGCAACTATGAGCATGTACATGTCAGCGGGCCCTACATATAAAATGTTTGCAAAAATAAGGAAGGAAGGGTGGTTTTGGCAACCAGCACCAGCTGCAGCTGCCTTGGATTCCTGTATGCCCAGGTGCCCACACAAGCCCCATCACTTGCCATTTCCTAAGTAGTCATTTGGAAGCCCCAGACCTTGCCTCTGAACTCCAGCCTTAGCTGAACCACTGGATGTATCAGCTGCAACTTCATCCATTTCTGAAGGTTTTACCAGCCATTATTTTCCCTTGATGCTTGCCTTGAGGAGTAGAAGCTCCCACTAGCCAAGGGCTGAGGAGCACCTGCAGCACCACTTGTTTCTGGCCTTCCCTTCATCACTTAGCTGCAAGCGCATCACAGTTTGCTGGCAGGCCTGGCCCCCTCCAGAAGAACTTCTCTACTTAGAACTTCTCTGTACTTGGGGGAAAGAATGCATTCAGAAGAAAAAATTGCCCTCCACTGTGAATAAAGCCTTTTGTTGGGTTAAAAAAATCCATTGGGAAATTGCTAAAAAGAAAATCTCTGGAAAAAGATCTCTGACTGCAACACTTTTCTCAGCAATTACGAAAAGTGTTGTTCATTTGCACAAAACACACTGCTGCAAAGATTGCTTTCTGCAGAGAACTAAACTATGTCTCCTTCATTCAATTCTGGTTGGAGAGCTAATTTAGAAGCCTTATGTATACAGATAAAATTTGAGGACTGTTAATTCAGAATTTTTCCTTTTGCAAAATCTTTTGTGCTGGCATGATTCTGACTGCACTCTCTCTTTCCCCACTCCCTCCACCCCTTACAACCTTTTCCTTCTTCTTTTCCTAGCTTCTTTCAAGCTCATCTTATTATCCTGAAAACATTTGCTTCTCTCCAAGCTTTGATAATAATACCACCCGGCATAATTATGGATATCAACTCTACAACTGCTCCATAGGCTTTCCTAATCTGTCACAGTAAACCTTTGCAGATCTTCTAATAACTTTACAATGTTGGCTTTAAGTCAGGCTATATAAATTCTAAAAAGGTACGGTACAATGCTGCAATTGATTCAATTACACATCTTTTCTACCACCTTTGCCATTTTTCTGTTAATGACCCTGCATTTTTATGCATTTCAGGTCCTCATTCCAATTTCTTTGTATGTCTCCATTGAAGTCGTTAAAGTGTGCCAAGTGTTTTTTATTCATCAAGATAAGGATTTATTTGATGAAGAGACAGACCTCCAGCTCCAGTGTCGAGCTTTGAACATCACAGAAGATTTAGGGCAGATTCAGTATATATTTTCAGACAAGACTGGGACTCTTACTGAGAATAAAATGGTTTTCCGCAGATGCACTGTTTCTGGCATAGAATATTCCCATGATGCTAATGGTAGGTATAATACCTTTTCATTTAATTTCATGCCTCTGACATTCACGTTCCTCTTAAAAGTCGAACAAGTTATTTTAGAAGTGTAAACAAAGGGAAAGGCATCCACCATGTAAGCCAAGGCTGTTGAACCTCTTTCAGCATGCAACCCATATTCCATTTCAGGAATTGCCTTCAGGAGCTGTATTGCAGGGGAAGGTGAGGCTGAGTGCAAAGTGGATGGACCCAAAATCCAAAAGTACCAGCGAATTTTAGCTTCAAGCCATTACTGGCATTAACCAACCCTCAGAAGAGGCATTTCAAGCTTTTAGAATAGTGTGAGAACACCAGAAAACCAGCAGGCAATCACTGGTTAAAGAAAGGGAGTGAACTGGGGCCCCAAGAGGGCCAGATTTTGTTCCTTGGCCTGAGTTTTTGCAGTGTGATATGCTGAGAAATATTACCCAACACTTCCAGTGATTCCCGCCATGCTAACATGAATGCAAGGAGGAGGCATGCTGATAATAAAGCTCAGCCTCTACTTGGTTGATTCCATGGAAATCTGTTGGAAGAGCTGATGGACATCAGTAGTTAGTACGTGACCATTTCGGTGGTAGACTGACTGCTTGGCATGCATCAGGCTCCTGGTTCTGTTATTAGTATCTCAGGAAGCTGAGCCACTGGGCACCTCTCCCTGAGGCTTGGGAACACCACTGTGAGGCAGAGTCGGCAAGACGGGCTTAGATGGACTGACTTGGATGGATCTGGTTTGGTACCAGATGGCACCATCTTCTCTCTATTCAGAACCTCAGACCGATCCATCTTAAGAGTCTAACCAGCCCTTGGAATAATCGCATGGTTACACAGTCTTGGAATTCTTGGAGCACAGGACTCTCCCAATCCCAAATGTTTAGGACTAGAGCTCCCAATATTCCTGAGACCACTGGCCATGCCTCATGGGAGCTGGTGGGAGTTGAAGTCCAAAACATCTGGAGGGCACCAGGGAGCATTTTGGTTGCCATCTTATGTGGCATGGTTCAGTAGTCCTTTACCCAACCCAGACTTTAACCACAGCCTTGTTTGTGGCCTTTGTTTGGGTTCTACCTTCAGAGTCACCTTTCCCTGATAATGCTCCCAGCACCCTCTCCAGAAGCTAAAATCACAGCATGCTTGCAAGAGTGTGATCACACTCCTCTCTAATTTTATTGTCTTCACTGCAGAGCACTGAACAGCAGGCATACAGCATGAAAGCCTCCAAAAGAAAGTTGCCCAAAGCAGAAGTCTACACTCATACTATTATGGTTTTCACCATGAATGCACACAGAGCAAGAAAGGGTTCTTAACGGTCTCCACTTGGAGTGCCCATATCCTTAATCCTTGCCCTAGCAAAGCAAAACAAAATCACTCCTGGCATGCCCTTTCTATAGACTCACTGAAGTCTGGGCAGAGCTGTCTACTATATTTTACAATGTGGTGAGTCAGCAAGGCTCTTTGAGATTTCATGTTAATTTTCTCACAGCTTCCTTCCAGCCAATT
The DNA here is from genome assembly GCF_004798865.1 of Varanus komodoensis. NCBI lineage: Eukaryota > Metazoa > Chordata > Lepidosauria > Squamata > Varanidae > Varanus > Varanus komodoensis. Next base: position 85,856,523 of record NW_025335268.1, read on the forward strand.
TAAAGTTACACAGTCCTGTCTGAAACAAACCAACAGGGCAATTATCCCAACAAAGCAACCAAATGTAATGAAGGAATTGGGATAAATCAGCCAGTGAAAGTAGAAGATTATTCCAGAGAGGTCTAAACAATGTAATTTATATCTGTAAACCTGCAAATTTGCAAATGAAAGCAGTGAGCAACAATATGTTGTGCTAAAATTTGGGTATATCTAACAGGAGGCAGTACCAAATAGATCTAGTGGTCTAGTATATAAAATGCAAAGGCTTATGTGAACACATACTTATTTCTAGAGGGAGATAGTGGTGATCTAAGCCTCTCCCTCCATTATTCATTGTATAAAACTATGGTGTCTCTACTTTATCAGTTACCAAGTTGTGGACCATAGCTGTCCAAAACTGCTATAAGTGCATACCTGGACAGAGCCATACCTAGAAATTTAAAGACCAAGCATGGCCTTAAGCTCCACTGAAGAGTTCTGATGTAGGCAGAGCCATCCAGAAAAATCAAAGTGCATTATAGGCGCACAGAGCCTTTCCCTGGTAGGAACCAGCAGACTGTGTGTGGACTTGGCATCACAGCATACGCTGGTTTGTTGTTCATGTTTGTAAACCTGCAAGTCTGCAGATAAAAATTGTATTCTTAGACCTTTATGAAATAATCCTCTATTTCTGCTGGTCCCTTTATGACCTACAGCACAGTCCTAAGTCTGGGCAAACATAAAACAAAACATTTAAATGACATGCTGTCAGTCGTTAACCAGCATCTAACGAATCCAGTACTGCACTATTACAGTCAAGGCCAGTGCAGGTTTCAGGGAGCCCCGGGTACTGTTGCTTTGCCCGCTTCCCAGCTAGCACCACCTAGAGGACTCCAGTAGGCCTTCTGCAAGCTTACTGGAGATGGTAGGATGGGGCATGCAGCCGCAGGGATCAGCAGGAAATGTTGCAGGTGCACTACCTGGCACTCCATGGAAAAATTCAAGGTGAGGCATCTGAGCCATCAGCACCCTGAACCCAAAAGCAATGAGATGTTGACTGCAACTGCCTTGCCTGATACTTCTCTTCAAGCCACAAGCCATTAAAGACAGGCAGGCAGGCAGACAGGCAGGAGCTTTTAAAATAATTAAGAAGAAAGACCAGCTTCAGTAGTTCTGAGCATTTGTCTCCCCATGCTGGATGCTGGCACTGGGTTCCATAAGGTAAGGCCAACAGTTGTAGAGCAGCAGAAAAACAACCCATTATATCAGTATGATTTTTTTCACCCAGCAGAGCAACAGGAGCAGGGGGGAAAGGAGCACTTCTAAAATGTGCAGCAAAGGAGTTGTGCTTTCCATACTTTGCAATGGGAGGAAAGCATTTGAGTGTACACTTTAAAAATGCATGCCTAAATGCACACTTTTCCCATTCAAAAAGAAGGAAGCAAGTCTTCATTTCAGAACAAGAATAGGGTAGACTGAGCTTCAAGGTAGAACATGGAGAACATCAAGAAGCTCCAGCCTTTCTGATTTGTCCATCTCTAGTTTTTAACTTCATAGTGTATGTATACCTAAAAACAAAATATCCATCGCCTTGATACAGCCACATTTGTTTATAATCTTTTATGAACAAAGCATGCTCTTAGCATGTTCTTTGGTGCTGAGACCACAACAGCTGATATTAGTGAGCAAGTAGAATGTGTGGTGGGTACACGGTTCAGGGGCTTCGTCAACATTGGTCAGGTTTTTTTTAGCATATTGGCAGATAAACAGCCGCATTATACATGAAGCCCCTCCAATTCACAATGCGAGGTCTTAATGCCCTTCTAAAAACCCATTTACCTCATTTCATACTAATCCAACAGACAAAGGTGAGGCTTTTGGATCTCAAGATAAGCTATGAAAGTTCTCAGAAGGAAAGCCCCCATCCCCATCCCTACCCCCGTGACCACTGATAAGCTTCTCAAGAGGTTTGAGGGTCCTCCAGAACAAAATGGGGTGAGGGCTGCAGGGAGTAAGAAGGGATAGGAAATATCTGTGAACCTGCTTAAATTAATTTATCTTGGGATTGGCGCCCAGTTTGAAGCATTTCCTCCCTACCTCAGCGGCTGCCCTCCCATACTGCCCTGCCCAGCCTTCTAATGAAGACTTTTGGGCAGACTCAAGAGGCCGCAAGTAATTTCCTGCCCTGGATTTCCTTATGTTAACTTAAACTCACATCCTAAATTATCTCCCTCCCACTGCTTCCATGTATACAGATATATACATACTAATGTTGCATAATAGTCATCTGTGTAAATGAACTTTGTTCCCTGTTACTTTTTCTGTTTCTGAAAGGCACATGCCTTTTTGCTCTGCATAAATAACCCTCTGTTTGGGGAAAGTCCAAAAACATCAAGAACCAAGGAGCAGATCTGTTGACACTGGCAGCAGGCCCACCATACCATCTTATGGAATATAAGGTTCATAGAAAAGATTTGCGGGGTGGAGAAAGATGGGATGGGCAGGTAGTGAGGAGGTCACATTCCAAGTTCCTTGTGCAGATCTTTTGCCATTTCTAAGGCATCCTAAATGCCCCGGACATGAAGATAGGGTATCACGCGCACCCCAAAAAACCCTAGTTCTCCTTGTCTTTCTCACTTCTGATTTCTCATTCCTGCCATCCAAGCACAAAGATGCTGAGCTCCCACAAGATGCCACAGGAGGGATAAACAGCAGCATTTCAGGGTAGCCATAGATTCTCTCTTTTTAGAAGGCAGTCCTCTGCTGGAGAGGGTGCCGGAGGACTTTCCTCTACCTGAGGGCCACTCTGCTTGAAGGGGTGTAGTGGCCCATTCCAGCTTTAATCTGTGAGTGCTTGGCCAGCAGCCCTCCCGATCACAGTCTTCCACACTATACTGAGCTGCACTGTACTGTTTTTCAAACTATAACCATTGTTTCTAAATTTGCACCTGCCTGTTATAAATTAGCATATGCATATCTCATGCAAATATCTGTCCCTCATTTATTCTCTTTTGTGATGAAGCACTTCCTCTTCTTTCACGATTCCTCGGTGGTCACCTGATGCAACATGCCAAGCTGGGAACAGGGTCTGGCGTTAGCACACTCGGGTCTCTTTCCTGCCTGGCGTCTCAGTGCAGCCTGATCACCGACTGCATGAGCCAGAGGAGAAGCAGCACTGAAGGATCTGGGTGTGGGGAATAGGTAGAGACTGTAGGAAAGCAGCCCGGAGAGGCACTGTGTCTCATCCTGTTAGACTGTTGACATCACAGTCAACAACAGTCATTGTTATCCTGTTAGGTCACTGGCGGACAACTTGTGGCTCCAGCCGTCTGTGTTGCATGGGGGGAGGGCGGTGGGAGGTTGGCACAAGGCAGTAACTCTAGCAGAGCTTTATTTAAACCCCCCCTACATCATTTCTCCTATCAAAACCTTTCCCCACACAAATCCCTTCTCCAAAATCCTCTCCAAATACTTTCGACTGCAGCATTCCCAAACTTTGGCCATGCTGGCTGATGCGGATCAGAGTTGAATTCCAAAAGGGATGAAGGGCACCATGTTGGGGAATTCTGCCCCATTGCCTCTGCCCTGAGCCAATCCTTTATGTGTGACTGCTTTGGGAAACTCGGCAACTGATCTCCCATCTGACAAGATAGACCTTTAGCGGAATTAGGTAATACCTAGTGTAAGCTACTGTGAATGATTTATGCTATTTAAAGGAAACAGAATGAGTGAATGAATTTCTTCTGCTGAAGATAAAATTCTGTCTTTAGATAGTTGTGCAACATTTTTATTACACAGTCCAATGCAATTAATTGTAAAGGCCTCTGCACACCAAGGCTTCTTCAAGCATACACAGATTTGGTTCTACTTAGATTACTTAAAGCAGTACTGGATCATTTAAGTTTTTGCAACATGCATTAAAGCCACAGAGCTGCTTTAGATGACATGTACTTGCAAAAGAATTCTGAGTTGGATCGTTTTCTTTTCATTTTCTAGCCAACAGACTGCAGAGAGCAGTTGGACAACTTGATTACACAATGAATTTTTAACGCAGTACGATAATAGGATCTTTTTGTAAGCATGAGTTAACCTGCATCACGTCCTGAGCTGTCACCATTTCTTTCAGTAGGTTTTCTACTGCAAAATTGCACACCTCATTCTGAGATGATGATGATGCTTATATTACATTTATATCCTGCCTTTTCTCCTCTTGTGAAGGCAGCTTACCTAGTCTTCCTTCACTCCATGTTATCTTCACAGCAACAATCCTAAGAAGTAGCTTGGGCTGAGAGCCTGTGACTGTCCGAGAGTCACTGAGTGAACTTTGTGGCCAACCAGGGACTAGAACCAAGATCTCCCAGGTTTCTAGTCCAACACTCTAGCAGGCCACACAGTCTCTATTTCATGCAGATCATGCAAAACAAATCTCATCCTTTTTTCCTTTGTGGCCAGTATCTAACCCTTCCTTCTTTACTGGGAGTGCAACGTTTTGTCACCCTTTTAAAAATTTAGTATTAGTAGTATTATGATTCTATTCATATTCCACATTTTTTCCCTGCAGGGAATGCAGGCCAGCTTAAATGTTTCTTATCTTCACAAAAACCATGTCAGATAGATTAGGACAATCAACAGTTAACTTACCCAAATGGGCTTCATGGCCAAGTGAAGACTAGTACCTGGATTTCCTGGTCCAAGTCCAATGCAATAACTACTGCACTGCATTGGCTCTCACCATTGTTATTGCTGTTGCTGAATGAGCAATCTTGCATTTAAGCGTATTGCTAATCTTTTTTATTAACAAAAGAAACCCAGGACCTGTTTTCTCTGCATTTCTAGAAGTCAATTAATCTACAGCCCCTTTGAATCCTTCATCCCCTTTTTCCTGCTTGCTTTTGTGTGAATGTGTGTTCTTTCTTTCAGCAGTGTGCATAGAATCTATTGGTTGATATATAGACCCATAGATGCAATTGTGCAAATTCAGCATGTATTACTTAAAGGCAAGCATGCAATTCCTGAAGGAGAAAACAGGAAAGGCTCACATACTGTTTCAGGAGCAGGGGACTGAAAAGGGAAATGGATACAGCCTCAGAAACCAGCAGGGAGCAAAGCCTTCTGGACAAAAGCACAGGACAAAAAAGAAGTGAAGGGTGTACGGTAGGCCCCTTTCAGCCTTGTTATGTAGATTCTAGCCCAATGTACCCATTACCTAGATAGGCCTGGTTGCCACCATCACGGTTACTTCCGTGCTGCTCTGGAGAATGTTTGCATCTTCCTGTGGTGATGTACCACTGGGCTAGTGAGGGGGCTAGTGAGGCCCCCTCTTTATTATCATGGATGTCCTAGGGAACCCCACTGTCAGTAACAGTCAGGCATTTTTCTTCTCACAACAACAAGAAGCGTGAGGATCAGCAGGCACTTGGTACTTCTTTCGGCTTCCTGCACCATGATTGGAATCCTAATTGTGCAGAGGCAATTCAGAAGTGCAGCAGTCCTCCTGCCCCAGATGTTTTCCCTCCAGCACATGGAGGGTAGTGGGGATGTTGATGGGGACATGACAGGAGGTAGAGTGAGCTAGCACATCCCCACTTGCCTTTTCATTGTGTGAAGAGAAGAGTGCCTGACCAGGGCTCATGTGGGCAGATGTTGTCGGCATGAGTGGCAAGCAAGCAGCGAAGGGAGTGGCATTTAAATGAGCAAGGGAGGAGGTAACTGCTTGAAGTAGGAATATATGAGAAATTTGTTTCGGTTTATTTTTATCAGAATTGCACACAGTTCACACATTCTAGTTTGAACATGGAATGAGATGCAGACTGTCACTGAAGTCAGCAATATTTCCAAGCTTAAAGTGTGGTTCACATACCAAGAAGTATATTCAGCAGCTTGCGCTTAGGTTTTTTGTATCTTATATCCCATGTTCAAGCCAGAGAGTGTGAATCGTGTAAAACTGCAACAGTATGGCTTTCTCCTTACTGATCTTCTTTGAGTTCTAAGTTTCTCCTTACTGATCTTCTTTGAGTTCTAAGTTGGGCCTTTTCAACATAGCTTTTTCCCTCCGTGTGTTCCTTGAAACTAGGGAATCAGCAAAACTTGAGCTCTCCATTCCAACTCAAGTCAGATTGCAAGCTTTGTTCTCGGGTTGTAGGGAGTGGTCAGAAAGTAGAACCTTAGATGTTCCTGACTTCAAGTCCCAGCATTCTTGACATTTGCCATGTTAGCAAGGGCTTTGGGGAGTTGAAATCCAAAACATCTGGACTTCTACCTTCTGTTCACCCCTGCTCCACAACTCACAGTCTAGACCATCCTGTTGTTTCCTAAACTAGGAATGAGTAGAGAGTAGATCCAGATCTACTGCAGATCTCAGAATGAGTTGTAGATTGGCAAGGTTTTCTGAGGCCCAGTTACTTACCAATGCAGCAACAAAATGGCTCCCCCAATTCCTGAAATGAAGAAATCCTGGCATAACCAGAAGGGGATGTATGTGTGGAAAGACGGTGAACTTCATTCAGTTCTTAGATTCCATTCATTCCCTGGCCTTCTAATTCTAAGTAGACATATTTTACCCCAAGCTTCTGTTGATGGGTAGATCCCACTAGTTTAAACCATTCCTCTCCTGCCTTATGAGACCTATAGCCAGTCCTAGAAAATTACTATTATGCTTTTAAATAGGACCCAGGGAAAACCCTGTCTTGATTAACAGGCAAGCCCCTTCCCATCTATCCCAAATCTGAAATACACACACAAAAAGCTCAAGGACTGCAGAAACATGGTTCTGTGCGCCCGTATATACTCTAGCAGCTACACAATTACTGGCTTTAATAATTGCAGTTATGCTACTGAGCACAAATTTGTTTGCAGTACATCATATAAACCAACTGTAGCTTCCTGAAAATATAATGCAGCAGTTTCACTTACACAAAAAAATACAAATGAGCTACCATCATTCACCTTAGAGATTAGATTTCAAATATCATACTCTGGTGCAGATCAGTTTGCTTGAATTTTATCTGGACTGCTTTGCAGTTACACAGTAGCCTATAGAAATGAGATTTCAAATGGCTTGCTATGAAAAGTCTTTTAATGCTCTGACCATTGGTAGGACAGTCCATAAATAGATAACTACCAAGCTAAAGCTATTTTAGTCCTTAATGAGCTTTTCTAAGAGCCTTTGTAGAGTCACTTTTTAAAAAAAATAATTATTCATAGCTATTTGGAGTTTAGTATTTATTGCACTCTGACCTACCATTCCCTCATTCACAGCTAATTTTAATTTAATATCCTGTATACAAAATACTTGGCAAAGGTTCCAACCTTTCCTTGTGGGTTGCTTTTATTATGTTTTGTGTATTTGTTTTTAATAATCTTAGAAGACTTTTCACCTCTTTTTTGTCTTTGCAGACCAAACTGCAGATAATATAGCTGGCTTTAGGGAGAGGTGTTCTGCAAAGGGAGTTTTCTAATGGGCTTCATTGGGTTTTATGAGCTATTTCAGCATGTAATAGCCTTGTCACATTGAGCCAGAAAATGAGGGAAGCCATGTACTGAATTAAATAACTATTTTGTCTGTATTAGTTATTAAATGTTGATGTTAAATTAAGACTTATCTGCGTTACATTCTAATGCCCAAATTGTTCATTCTCCATTCTCTGCACTATAATAAAATTTAGACAACATAGGAAGATGCATTTGCATAGGACTTAGAAGAAGCCATGTTGGGCTTGATTTCAGTGAAGCTAAAGGAAGGATGCAAGTGAAGATAAATGTTCTCTTTCTGCCTTACACTAGGGATGAGCGGAAGGTAGATCTGCTACTACCTTTGGCTTCTAGCTTTCCTGACTATCAACCATGCTGGCAGGGTCTTCTGGGAAGTTGGTCCAAAACATCTACATTCTGGCACCCTCTGCCATGGACCTGTAAGGAAGCCTAGCCTGGAAACCCTGTAAGAAGCATCATATGACCAGATGCAGCCGATTAGTGAAAGCAGATTTCCTTGGCTGATCTGGCTGGTCTCCCTGCAATTCCCTCCTTTAGTTAGTCCTACTAGTAGTGCCCATTCTGAAGCTCTGCTTGACATCTTTCATGTCATTAGTCATTGGCCGTGGGCTTGTTTTCATGATGGATAATGCCAAGAGTTGGCTGAGGGGGTGTTAGTGGAGAATTCTTCTGTACCATGTAAAAGGAGCTGCTTTTTTACTAAGCATTTGTGAGCTTGGGTGGACTATGAGGGATGGTGGAGGACAGGAGAGCCTGGAGGAATGTTGTCCATGGGGTCATGATGGGTCGGGCATGACTTTGTGACTAAACAACAACAACAACAAGAATTTTGACTTAACAAAAAGCCATATAGGCATGTTTTGAGTGTGTGTATCTCAAGGTGGGTGTTCTGAACCAGACATGAGTATGTATTTGGGATACAATGCAAGTCTGATTTCAACAAACCACACCATGTCCTGGCTAAAGCTTAGCTGTTGATGAAGTTTACAGTGTTACTCAATGCATTTTTATCTGTTCTCTTCAATTTCATCTTATATTTTGCTTTTCTTCTGCACACACATGTAGCAAAACGTATAGCTATGTACCAGGAAGCTGATTCTGAAGATGAGGAGGTTTCCCCTAAAGCAGGGACATTGTCTCAAAGGGACAGTATTTGCAGTCATCAGAGTGTTAAAGTCATCCACAGGAACCAGAGCACCAAATCTCATAGGCGTACTGGGAGCAGAGTGGAGGCCAAAAGGGCAAGCATCCTTTCAAAACACACGGCTTTCAGTAGCCCAATGGTAAGTAGGGTCGTAGTATCATAGAATCATGGAAGAATGGAGTTGGAAGGGGCCAAGAAAGGCAGAACACAAGTAACTGATACTCTCTTTGTTGAAATGGATGCCTTCCCAATGAATCAGCATTTTAATGTCCCCATATCTTCTTGTGTTTATGATTTTATAATCATAATCCATATTTAATGCACTGTTTATTATAATCATAATAATAGTGGGTAATTATAATCTCTTCCTGTATGGATCCAAAGGTCATCTTTGGAGGCGTTTTTAGATGCTGCCACCAAAGGAAGCTAGACAAGAGGCTAGAACAGAGAGAGGCTTCTTGGTTTTGGCATCCCACTTATGAAATGTTCTCCCTAAGTAGGCTCACCTGGTGCCCACATTGCTATATATTTTCTTATTTCTCCCAGACATTTTAAAAACCCAGTTTCTGTTCTTATATGTCTTTATCTATTGCTGTGCTGTTTGTTGTTTTGTACTGGATTTTTGGCCACCTAATACTTTGGCCACCTAATGAGAAGGAAGGACTCCCTGGAGAAGAGGCTAATGTTGGGAACAATAGATGGCAAAAGAAGAAGGGGACAGCAGAGGATGAGGTGGCTGGATGGAGTCACTGAGGCAGTTGGTGTGAGGGCAGGTGGAGGGGGATGGTGGAGGGCAGGAAGGCCTGGAGGAATGTTGTCCATGGGGTTGCGATGGGTTGGACATGACTTCACAACTAACAACAACAACAACTGGGTTTTAGTCATTTAATTATTTTCATTGCACTTGAACTGTTTTTATTGCAGTTTTGTCCTTTAACAATTCTTAATCTGCTCAGATAACTTTTGTTATAAGGTATATTAAAACTATAATAAACAAGCTGGATTAAAACTGTAAAAAATAATTCTAGATAAGGAGTGTACAGTTTATGATTTACTCAGCCATATGTGATCCATGACTCACAGATACTAGCTTGCCACATGCTCAGTAAACTTTCTCAGTTTCTGTTCATCATGAAAAGATGCCAGTTTCAGCAACCTTACACTGCTTCCAGTACCTAAGAACACAGTTTCAAGTATTTAAAATATTCTATTTTTAAGAGGATTTCTGGACAGAAGAAAGCCCTTTCTGTATTGAGTCTGTTTCTGAACTGACTCTTTATTCTGCCATCAGAAGATTGCTTGGCCAACCTTACCCCAGACAAGAGCACTTCTGGAATGCCTCACAAATCATCAATAAACGAAGACAGTCCCTGCCCGCAGGCTTATAGTCTAAAAGGGCATTCTATACAAGAAAAAGAAATAGGGAGGGAGGAGGTGGGACTAAGTCTTTAGCAGTCCTGGTACCTTGGCCCTCCTCCCCCTGTTGGTGGTAGGGACAGCTGAGAGAAGAGCCACCTTCGTGGAATGGGACCTCAGGACTGGTGAAATGCCTCTCCTTTCCCATTCATCTCCCTCATCTAGGCCCAGAAGGCTAGTCACTACCCCAAGGACAGAGAGCAAATCACCTGTGAATTTGGATTGGCTAATGAAAACACAGAGTGCGGAAGAATCAGAATGACTGACAAAATATATGATAGTGAGACAGCAAGTTTGTTTTGGGATGGTCTCACACAACAGTGTTTGGCTCGTCATTTAAATAGGTTAGAAAACTCCATCTTGTAACATTCATATTGCTAGTTAAGTTTGGTATGTTTCTAAAAGAGTTACTTTTAAATATGTACCTAGCACATTCTTCAACAGATTTATTTTCATTGGATTGGATACAGTATATTTTGAAAAAGGAAAGAAAGCCAGATGTTAAGGAGAAAGGTTCCAGAATTGGTTGCAAAGCACTGTAACAAGCTATCTTAAATTTTGCTAGTGACCTTCCAGCACCCCCCAATGCATTGCTGTATCTAATCCAAACACATCTGTTTGAAAAGGGAAGGGAAGGGAAGGATAAGGTAAGCAAAACTCAGGGAATGTATCTGATCAGGGTGTATTTCTTTTCAATCTTGCTGCCTACCTCATCCTATCCCACTACTTGTAGCATGATATGATGGAACACAGAACCTGCTTTGCTTTATGATGTACTGCTTGCCTAGGTAGCCTTGAGTACAACTTCAGACTGCATTGCATTGCATTGCATTGCATTGCATTGCATTGCATTAGTGATACCCCACATTTTTCCGGCAAGAAACCCAAGTGCTCTTACACAGTCTTCCTCCTTTCCATTTTATCCACACAACAACCCTGTGAGGAAGGTTAGGCTGAGAGTCAGTGACTGGTCCAAAGTCACCCAGTGAGCTTCATGGCCAAGGGGAAAGTAGAGCTATATCTCCCAAGGCTCAGATCAACACACTAACCATTACACCACACTGCACTACTGCAAGCTTCTGCATATTATTACAGGTTATTTGGGGAAAAGGAACATCTTTGCATGAGGCCCATAGCCTTAGCCCATGGGTGAGCAGCCTCAAGCTCAGAGACCAATACAGGTCTCTGAAATTCCCTCAAAGACTGTGCCAAGCACACCCATCATTGGGTAGTTTCCCAGTTTTTATGCATTCCCTCCACTTTCAAATGTTAAAAGGGGAGCTAAGCCTAAGGATTAGTTACTAGCAGTAAGAGCTTAAAGCTCAATTTTGTTGGTATTTGTACTTCTGATCTGACCCCTTTTATAGTTGGCCCAGTGTGCCGCTGGCATATGATCCCTGAGATTTTCTTCAGAGCTGAATTCAGCCCCTGAACTGAAAGAGCTTTCAGAGCCAGCTACTTCTCTTAACATGCCTGGCAGATACATGGTCTAATGTTGCTGTTTTCTGCTAACTCCTAGGTGTCATATTAACCATGGCAAGTTACAGAGAAACAGTCATTACCTTGTTCAGAAGTGTTTGCCAACCAAGGAAAGATAATCCCACCCTTCCTGCAGCAGACTAGAAAATGCTATTTGTAAGCACAAGTCTTAGATCGTGATGTTCTTTGGGGTGAGAGAAAGTGGGTTAGCTTGAAGACACAGATGGGATTATCAAAGATACGCTTGATGAAGCACATCTGCAAAACAAGCTCAGCCCGAAGACTTTGAAAGGTGCTATACGAGTGCATCGACCTGCAAATGATTCACTTTGCCTGCCTTTTGATTCTAGGAAAAAGATATCACGCCTGATCCTAATTTGCTGCAGAAAGTAAATGAATGTGCAAACTACCTGGAGATCATGAGGAGCCACGACCAACCCTTATCCCAGCTCTCTCCTGAACTTTCAGACATCTTCGACTTTTTCATTGCCTTGACAGTTTGCAACACAGTGGTAGTTACATCTCCCAATCAGCCACGGCAGAAGGTAGGTCAGGTGAGCGACCATGTCAGGAAAGTCTCAGAACTGTGCAGTCCAGTCTGGTGCTTCTTTACCAGCCACTGGCAGAACCAGTGAGGCATAAGTCAAGTGAGAATACAGACCGATCTTGACCGTGTTCTTCAGAGCCTTTTTACTAATTAAGGCTTGCAGGTTCCATGGGGTTTCCTTCCAAGTAAGTCTACATAGGATTCCAGTCTTAATCTCATTACATTTAATTGCAAAAAAAAGCTATTTAGAATCACAGAGTTGGAAGATAACTCGAAGGTCATTTAGCTAGCCAACCTCTTGTCACTGCAGGAAATCCACTACTGCATCATCCCTGATAGGTGGCTATCCAGCTTCTGCTCAAAAGCATCTCTCAAAGAAGAGTGCAGTATTTCAGAGTTTAGTCTGTTCTGCAGTCATATAGCCCATACTGTCCAGAGGTTGTTCCCAATACTTCTAATTTGAACCCATTGGTTCAGGTCCACCACCCTGGGACAACAGAAAACAAATTTGATCCATCTTCTGTGTTTAGTCCTTCTGATAGTCAAAGATGATTATCATATCACCTCTTAATAATCTCCTTCAGACCAAACGTACCCAACTTCTTTAAACTTTCTTTAAAGGATCAGCTTTGTTGCCCTCCTCTGGGCATGTTTCATTTTGCCAACATCCTCCTCAAATGTTATACCAGGAACTGGACACAACTGGAGCTCTAAAAACCTATTTCATGATATTTCATTAGTATTACTATTGGAATAAGGACTAAGTAGTATTTCATTATCAGAAGGAATTTGCATAGAGAGAAAGGAGATAATATTTAATGCATATCACATCTTATTTAAAGGCCACATGTGGGAAAGAACAATTAAAATACTAAAGGTTTCTTTCTGTCCCTGCAATCTAAGTTGGGTATTGCAAGAACAGATGCAACTTGACAGAATTGTGCTTTTTTATATAATCACAATAGAATTGAAATGGTCCCTTACTCCCCTTCTGACTCCTCTAATCTCAAACACACATATCCTAGAAATGGCTCTGCCTCATTGAATTCTTGATGCACTTAAAGTCAAGTCCAACATTCACTGGCTGAGGTGACAGAGTTCTCTTGGAGAAAATATGTGCATGCACACTTAAAGAATGTCCCACAGCAGGAAGAATGAGGTGTGTACATTCGAATGATTTACTGTTGTGATCTGCTTTCTATTTTAGGAAAGGTGTGATAGGTTTATTAAGGAAGTATGAATGCCTGACCATGTCTGGTGTACCGTAAAGTAAAACATGGGAAAATGTGATGGCTTGGGTCCACAAAATCTTGACATAAGGGGTAAAAATTATATTTCACCCCTCATTGTATAATGTATTATATAATCTGTATTATATAAATTACTAAGACAGAAAACACTCAGTCTTTTTTTAAAAAAATAAAGAGCCTGTGTGGTCTTAAGATGGTAGAATTTATCTGGGTTTGGGATCATTTTGTCCATTGCTTTTCTGTTAAACTGAAAACAGTTCTTTCATGAAGAGAAGATCATGGATCTTCTCTCCTGTTAGCGGAAGGGCCTTGATCCCTAACACTGAAAAGGCATCATAAGGCTGTGTACCCTTTGCTGTCCCTGGGTATATCTTCACCCCTCTGTCTCAGTTTTGATCAGAGACAGCACTGGAGATTCCTCCAGGAGGATTCTGGAGAACACATCTGGAGGAATCTTGGGGCTACACTAGATGACCCTTGAAGGAACCACAGGCCAGATTGGCAAGGCCTGTGAGCCAGAATAGCTTGCCATTCCCTGCCTGCGAATAAGCTTTTGTGCTGTTTTCTGTTTTTCAAAATGTTTTCTAAGTTCTGAATTAATGCAGTGAACATTTGCAGTGCTTTGTCCTCCTAACTTGTGCTGTCAGATAGATGCATGCCAGATATCTCACCTGACTCCTTTCTTGGTGGTCAATCTTTATATCTCAAGGTCAGAATCAGATTTGAACTGAAGTCTCCAGTAAAGACCATCGAGGACTTCATTCGGAGATTTACCCCAAGCCGCCTGACCTCTGGGTCTAACAACAGCAGCTCATCAAGCCTGGCCACCAGCAAGTCAATGCACCGAGTTGGTTCTAGCATCATTTCATCAGTGTCAACAGAGAGCACTTTACTGAAACTAGAAGAAAAGCTGGCTAATTCTTCCCAGATGAATAACAATGGCTATGCTTCCCAGCAGTCCAAATGGACATCAGGGAATGGGCCAGGCGAGGGTGAGCTACGTTATGAGGCTGAGAGCCCGGATGAGGCTGCCCTTGTCTATGCAGCAAGAGCCTATGGCTGTGCTTTGGTTGGTAGGTTGCCTGACCAAGTGTCAGTAGAGCTGCCTCATCTGGGGAGACTAACTTTTGAACTCTTGCACATTCTGGGCTTTGACTCCATCCGAAAGAGAATGTCAGTGGTAGTGAGGCATCCTCTCACAGATGAAATTAACGTTTACACTAAAGGAGCGGATTCAGTTATCATGGATCTTCTTCTGCCCTGTTCTTCAGGTATTGACTCTCTCTTGATAACTTTCTCTCCGGTCTTAACTCTCTCTGTTCAGGTATTAACTCTCCTTTGATATTCCAGCATAAAGTAAAAATAAACAACTTAAGTTCAACTTTCTCAACAACCACCTTGATAGATTTGTAAGTTCTTGCTAATGTTAAGAAACTCACAGCATTTTCTGTCATTTTGATTTTTCAGGAGCAGCTTCTAAAAGCAGGCTCTTTGCCTGATCAATATAAATAAATGGATCAGTTCTGTAAGCATTCTTTCCAAGTACTCATTGTTGAGTATCTTCTTTCATCTCTCCATTTCAGTTAACATTCCTTTTAATATTGGGGGCACTAAGCATTCTTCACTACAGCTCTCCCTTGGTTTGCCACATTTTGTGGCCATTTCTTCAGGTTACAGTACATTCAGACAACAACAGTTCCATTCTACACATGACTCTTAAGGCTAATAGTGACTCTCCCTCTCAAAGTACTGCTTTCAGTGGGACTTGTAGTGAATTGATGTACACTCAGTCTGGTGCCAGTAGAGTTTTCTGATCCCTTGGGGTGGGCCCTTCATGCACCCAGTTTGTGAAGATGGATTTCAATGAAGCACCTTTGTGAGAACTGCTCAGCACAGCTTATTGGTTGCTTACGTCTTCTTTAGCATAATTAATTACTAGTTGAGATACATCAAGATGTTAGGAATATGAGGGCACCTTATTCCCCCTTGTAAATTCATTGAGAACAAGATTCCCAGAGCTGAGCTGTGGAGGATAGCCACATTCACTTTTAACTTTGTTTGGTGGCTATCAAACACTTCATGCCAGCATACAAAGCAAGGGTGTGGCTGCTGAAACGCTTTCAGCCCAAGAGCCCAATTCCAAATTCCAGTTTGACAGAGTGCTCAGTAGTGGGTGGAGCCAAAGGAAAAGGGGAGTGATAAAAACAGTCCCACCCTGTTTTAGCTTAAAACTCTTATTGCTCATAACTGTGCATTAAGAGAAGGCATTTCAGCCTTTCAGAATGGGTAACATGTTGTATAAAAGCCATGAAATCAGACAATGAGTTTTGGGGTGGGGGCTGTGGAATGGGGCAGTGCCAGGAAAGGGTGTCTGTCCAGATGGGAGCACTCCCACCCACACTATCCCCAACCTTCAAATATCCCCGTTTCATTTATGGACCTGAACCTGGCTAAAAGTTATTTGAATTCTTCAAATATAGAGCAAAAGAATCTCAAAGATGTATGGATGTGCCATGAGCCAGAAGTGATTTTGAATTACTGCATCTTTTAAACACACAGTACCATTTTTGAAGGGGGAGGAGTAAGTATCTAATTCCCCCCCCCCAATTTGTTGAAATTATTGTTCAGCATTTGAGAAGAGAAATATCTGCTAATCAATAAAAATGTGGTGTTCTGTGAATAGTTATTTAGCATCACTAATAAAATATGGAGCTGAAATGAATATTGTATTGCAGGTTTGCTAGTCAAATTGGATTTTTTTTACACATTTGCATTTTGTGGATCCATGAAATTTAATTGTGTGGTTTACTGCAAATGTCCGATTCAGCATAAATGTCTTATCATGATTACTTTAGAATTACTGGAAAATGCTGGAGCAAATCACCTTGAAAGATTTTGGTTCTGCAGTGTTTGTTTAATGAAATATAAAAAGTTGCAAACATAAGGCTTTTAACCCCCTTTCTCCTTCAACAACATTAAATTGAAACAGGACCACAGAATTAAGAATTGTTTGTCATTCTACCAGCAGAAAATAAGTTTTACCATCTGATAACATTACTTAGGTCACATAATCTTTTAAAATAAAAATACCTTGGAGTGCTTGTTTTCCTTCCAGTTAGAAGAGAAACGTGTGGTGCCAAAGCAGCTATAAACAATGTTTATAATCAAGGCTTTTTATAAATATTATATGAAATATGTATTAGGCATATCCCTGCATTCATTGCACCAGAAATGAATGTGGTATCTGGCATAGACTTGAGCATGCTGGGAAAAGCCACTTTCTAGGTTAAGACAGATAATTATCCCTTTTATTCCCCTGTATCTTTCAGTGATTCCAACTGGATCACTAAGTTACAGGTACATTTTTAACCTAAGTATAAATACAGGAAAATGCAATCTAGCATAAATATTAAATGTCCAAGAAAGCAGCCTTTCCAAGCTAGGCAGGGCTGTGTTGCTGCCACCTTATGATGGGGAATTCCCAGTGGTTTGGCACATAAGACACAGTTGCCTCTCATGCAATCTCTTAGGAACATTGGAAGCTGCCTCATGCTGAGCCGAACCACCAGTCCTTCTAGCCCTGTATTGTCTACAGCAATTTCTGAGCTTTCCTTAAGAGTGTCCAGGAATTAAATGGGAACCTTCCGCGTGCAGAATATGTGCTCTATCCAACGGAGCTATGGCCCTTTCCTCTCCCCACTTTTCCTTTAAAAACAAACCAAAAAGCCCTTTAAACAAACCAAAAAGCCCTTGAAACAAACTGAATACAAGCCCCACTAAGGGTGAGTCAATCAAAGGAAGCTAGACATGCACAGAATTAGATCAAGACGTAGGTGGTGTTGCCGGCATCTGGGACAAACAATCTGTGTTCCACCTTTGTCTTGCCTGTTTGAGCCATCCACAGGGAGCTGCCTCAGTGAAATTCAGCAGTATGTATCTGATAAAGTAGGACGGGCTTGTCACACTCCCTAAGTAGAGGATGCAACTGTAACTCCATCAGTGTAAGCCACTGAATACAAAAATGTTATATAAGCGTCTATGGCAAGTTAAAAAGGGAGAGAAAAAATGGCATGCACAAAATATTTCTTTTGAGCAGAAAGCTTTGGGTTTCCTTTGGGACAGTAACACTACTGAAAGGTAATGTTTTTAAAGCTTTATATCCAGCCATAAGGAAGGAGAAAGCACTATTCATGCCAAGACTCTTGAATTATTTTCATTTCATTTTCGTTGAATTGTATCCAGATGACCCAAGAAACAAGCATCAAAAGAAAATCCGAAGCAAAACTCAGAATTTTCTTAATCTTTATGCTGCTGATGGATTGAGGACTTTGTGCATCGCGAAGAAAGTAAGCACCTGCCGCTCTTTCACTTTTACGGGTTTTTGTTTTAGTTGATTTATGCAGCACAAATACTTGGGCAAAAACCCAGTGTGGTATAAGCCCAGCAAAATCAATGGGCTTTCTTTAGGCAAGCTCTTCTGGACTGTGGCCCATGTGTTCTCTCTCATGGTAAAAGCACTAGGACTTTTTGATGAGCAGGGATGGTGATGTCATCTGCCTGCCCCCGTCATACACACAAGGTCCCATCCTTGTTCCCTCTGAGCAAAGCTGCAGTCCTAAGAAGCTGCTTCCAGGCAGGAAGTGTTCTGAGTTGTTCCTCTTCTGATGCAAACCATTTTGAGGTGGCTTGATCTGAACAGGTAATTCAGACCTTTTGGTTTTACAGCAGAGCAACTCCTGGTGGAAATGATCGCTGCAACCACGGGCTTATTGATATGAATGCAGCCTGCTACCTGCATTTCATAGGTGTGGCTCTGGGGACCATCATGGTGAGTGGCCAAGCATCAGAGTGCATCCGCGGCATCACTTCCCCTTCTTACTTGTATTTTGCAACAGGTGCTGAGCAAGGAGGAGTATTCTTGCTGGTTAAAAAGCCACATTGAAGCAGAGTCTTCTATTGAGAACCGGGAAGAGCTGCTGTTCCAGTCGGCAACTCGTTTAGAGACTGATCTGCATCTGCTAGGTAACGTCAAAGGAGAGGGGTATGCTCCCAATGAAAATGAGTCTTCTCTGCATAAGGGATTTAACCCACTGCTTTACTGGGGTTTCTTCCATTTTCGCTGAAGGAGGAAAAATGTGTCCTTAAAACAGGTTCCTTTTTTCCAGGGGCTTGCTTTTCTAAACCAACCAAAAAATGGCTCTGTGATATGGCTCTATGCACAGCAGACTTGCAACAATACACAAGGGTTGTTCCAGTTTGCTATGATTTAAAATGTAGTGCCAGACTTTCCTGGCTCTAAAAAACCTGCAAAACAGGCTAGACAATATGGGAGAGGTGCTGGTGGATAACAGTGTCATTAAAAGGCCCTGCAAACTTCTGAGAGTGAGATATTACAAAAGCACAATAAATACCTCATGTAGAGAAGGCCTGAGGCTTTAGAAGCACTTTTTTCCATATGACAATTAATTTCTGGACTTAGTTGCAACCAGGAAGCATGCCCAGGAAGTTGTATGGATACTCTGCTATTCGGGTTCTCCTTCCCTCCTTGTGCTTATGGGTGATTTCCACTCCCCATCACTGCTGCACCCTTTGGGAAAACTGCTCATTCACAGAGTAGTCCCAGCTCTGGGGTTTCCTGTTTACAGTGAACACTTAAATTTCTTAGCCTAAGAAACCCTCTGCCACTGAAACTTGGTGTTGACCAAGGGGTCCATGCCCTGGTGTGCGCATGCCCAAAATACATAACAGGGGAGGGGTTTTTTAAGGGATTTATTATACTGGCTGCCAATGAATTGTTCCAGATGGCGCCCCTGAGCAGTCCTCAGTTGACCCTTGTATACATTTATCATTACAGGGTTATACATAACACAGTTAACACTTTCTGATAGGTTACAGAGTAAAAAGTTACAGTGGCTTGATCTTTCCCACTTGCATACCAAAGAAGATGCGCCTAAGGATAGGGGAGGATGGGGTGTTATTACATAGATGAGGAGTAGGTGGTGTGGGCCAGTGTGAGTTGCCCTTTGTTTGAGCAGCTGTTATCTGTCAAGGGCCAACTAGCTTTCTCTGGTCAGCTACATTTTAAGAATGCACACTTGCTGATTTCTAGAAAAGAGGCTTTTTTTCAGACCTGGTTATATGTCAGTAATTGCATGATTTACCCAATGAAGATTCTACCTTTTGATCTTTACATCATTCTGTACATTCCACCTTTTCCTGTTGCTGCCAATTCTCTTAGAATACTCTGAATGCTCCTAGTAGCTGGTATATGAGATTCACGCACTTAAGACAAGTTGAACAATTAAACAATGGGTATTTTGCACATAAGGGATTACAAATATTTACTTTGGCATTTTCAAAAGAGTGCTTAGTGACAATTCTTTAGGACCCAAGCAACACTGATGCTGCTAGGAACTTCTTTTACCTCAAGCCAAATACTGTAAACCTCCACCCCAGCTAAATACCCTTAAAATCAGGTCCAGCTTCAAGGTAAAATCTTTCACTGACATCCAAGTGCCTCCTGTTGGCTGCTTGGATGGATTATCTGGGTTCTTACTGCCTCTTATTTAACCTTCCACTGGCAAGATCATAGGCTTGTGATCATCACTAACTACCTAAGGTCCTCCCACAGAGAAATAATAGCTATTCCCTTCCTCCTAAGCTTTTGTCCTAAAACACCTCACACCAGTCGGGATACTCTCTTCCTCTCTCTTCACATTCAAACTCTCAACTATCATATCTTAACTGCCATTCCCTTACTGTTCTTTTCCATCTAACTAGAATTCCTAGCTAAACAGAATTGCATTTCCATGACCCAGGCCCCATCAAACAACAATCAAAGCTATCGTTTCTTTCTTCCACTTCAGAATATCTCTAAGTAACTACTACACAGGACTTTAACCAGAACTAGGTTTCAGACCCATTCAGATAAATTATTATTGCACAAAATGCATATTACAGACCCATTTGTTATATATAGTCTCCAGAATGCTCCAGAATGGTACTTAGCAAGTTTCCAGTTCTCATTGCTGGGAAGAAAAATTCAAAAGATATTCCAAGGGCATTGTTTCCTAAAGACCAACATATTGAGGACAGGAATGATGTACAGATCCATCGGTATCACTTTCATTGGTAAAACCATGCAATCATTGACACGTAGCTAGAAGAACCCTCTTTTCTAGAAATCAGCATGTATGCACTTGAAATGTAGCTGAACTTAACCAGGCACCATTCCAGAGAGGTCCACTTGACTCGTGACAGATAACCGCAGCACAGACTAAGGGCAGTTCGCATCAACCCACCCCATCCGTCTCCCCTCCTTCCTAGCATCTTTCTGCTTTGGTATACAGGCAGGAAGGAGCACGCCGTTGTAACTTTTTACTTCTATAACCTACTAGAAAGGGTTAACTGTATTACGTGTAACCCCTTCATGATCAATGTATAAAAGGGCCAACAGAGGACTGCTCAGGTATGCCCTCTGGAACGATTTGTTGGCAGCCAGTTACTCCCAAGAATAAATATTTTAAAAGAAAACTTTACCCTGTTGTGTATTTTGTGCATATGCACACCAGGGCGCAGACCATTTGGTCAACAGGAAGACTAAGAGGCTTCTAGAGGTTCACAAGTACCACCATCTATTACAAAAAATGCCCACCGTTTTATATTTTACCAACTTGATGTTTTATTGCTGCTAGGCTTATTAGATGCTGTTGTTTAGATGATGGACTGATTGTATAGATTGATGGTGTTTCTAATTCTGATTTTGCATATGGTCTTACTCTATGGAAGCTGCCTTGTGAGGGCATGTACCTTAAAAGGTGACCCGTAAATACCACAAATAAACATATACTCTCCCAGTCACCTCAACAGATTGAGCAACTCCAAAAGCATCTGCTGTGACCTGCATCGAGGTCAGCGGAGAAGCTTTGTGAACAGTCTCAGCGTAACAGTAACAAAGCAGATCTGGCGAGCCTGAAATCTCCCCAGCCCGATGGAGGCAATAGTGCCTGAGTCCCACCCTGTCACGTTCAATCAAATCACAAATATCTGTTCTTCTTTGAACTGTTCTTTCTGTTGGCCCCAACAACTGGGACCATAAACCCTCATTTCAAAGAAAAATCTGCCCACCGCTATTGACTTTGTATGAAGTTTAATGAGTTGAAAGTTTACTTGAATGCAGCTGGATAAATGAAAACAGACTCCTGTCATAATGTAACCGTCTGTTTTGCCAGTTAAGCCCTGAGCAACCTATTCAGTAATGAAAGGACTTAGAATATGGTTAACTGTTAAAAACAAAGCAAAACACCCTACTGCAAAAGCAGCCCAGAGAAGAAAGGTTTCTTCTGCAAGTTCCTAGAAGCCACTCAAGGCTGCTGCTTCCACAGACAGATTCCCATGTTATTTTTCCCTGCTTTTTCTTGCATGCTGGTGAGGGAGAGAGAAATGGTTGACTGTGCACATCCAGGCAATGTGAAGATGTTTCAGAAATCTGCCCTTAGCAAATTCCCCTGTAGACATCAGCCTCAGACACAGGACTAACTAGAGTCGCTCACTGCCCAGCTGATAAGCCTTGAATAAGCATGGAAAGGTAATGCCAGAATTTGTCCCAAGCAGCATTGTCCTTCTTTATCTAGTTCATTACCTTTGGGGAATGTACTCAAAACTGCAAGTGGCCGGTCTATTTTTCTCAAGAGCAAGACTCATTTGCTTGGCAGTCTGTGCTTGTTTTACTAGAATTGTTCTCCTGACAGTGCTGCTCTTCCACACAGAGCACAGTCTGCATCAATCTGCTGCCTTCAGCTTGAGACAAAGTAAAATCCATCACTTTGGCAGCCCAGATCCAGACCCCTAGCTAGGTTATGGCTTGTAGTTTGCTCCCATTCTTACAGACAGCATTAAAGGCCATCTTTGCCAACCTGCTACCAGTGCAAGAAATTAACAGCTCCTCTAATAAGTGCTATTGGTTTGAGTCCCCTCACATATTTGCATTTATTTATTTATAATTCCATTTCTATGCCACCTACTAATGAGGTCTCAAGGTGGCTTGAGACAGGGCTTGGTCCCTGGCTTCACTGCCCTCCTCCGGATACATGTTCTGTGTGCGATGGGTACATGTTAGAGCACTTTTGTCTACAAAGTTCCAGTCTGTCTGAGTTCAACTACATCATCATCATATTGCATTTATATCCCACCTTTTTTCTTCTTGCGTGGAACCCAAGTTGGCTTACACAGCTCCGCTTTATCATCACAACAGGTAGTATAGACTGAGAGCAGTGACTGGCCCAAAATCACCCAGAGAGCTTCATGGTTCAGTGGGACCTCGAGCCTGGATCGCTCATGTTCCCAGTCCAACTCTCGAACCACCACACCAGCTCTCCTAATCTAACAACTCTTAGTTCTGCAGTCAGAATTGTCTACTCTGTATCCATTCATTACCAGAAGGAACTGCAATGTTTCCTTTTGTTTGGGTTGTCTTCTCTTACTTACATAAGATAAACTATTTAATATTCTGTGTTCTTCTCTTTGCGTGGCAGGTGCAACTGGCATTGAGGATCGTTTGCAGGATGGTGTCCCAGAAACCATTGCCAACTTGCGTAAGGCTGGGCTCCAGATATGGGTTCTGACTGGAGATAAACAAGAGACGGCCATAAATATTGCTTATGCTTGCAAGCTGTTGGATCATGATGAGGAAATCATCACCTTAAATGCTGATTCACCGGTATGATGGCTCTATCTTGAAAGAAGAGGCCTGTCAATCTGGCGGGACCAAGGCTAGACACAGCCTGTCAGCCATATATATTGCTGCTGCTATGATGTTTGAGGTTTAGCAAGCTACTAAAACATGAACCCATTTTCTGCCTGATGATAGAAAAATGCCTGGCTGTGTTGAGGACCATTGTCCAACATCTGTCAAGCTACCCTTTTTGACAGGTGGGCTGTCCAGCTTGGTGGATCACAAGTTATGCAGGTGGAACACTGAGAAGGCCTATGCACTTTAATGTGTAACTATGGACTGGATGGGCTTGTATATGGAAGTTCTAATGCTTCTTCCATTAGCCTTTCAATATTTCTTTCCTAGAGCCATCTTTTTCTTTGTGGAACATGCTGTGCTGGTTATGCCTACTATATACCTTGACTGGGTATGAAACCCTGGGAAAATAGACTACCATTCAGTGCAGACTGTCAGTTCTGAGTCCCATCACAGAAGTCAGCAGTCAGGGTCACATCTTGTATAGCACAGTACAGGAAATGCTGGCTGGACTGATCTGTAAGGATCTGTGGTCCCACCAAAGGACTGCAATCAGCTGAGGCCTTCAGAAGGCTGACAGAGCCTGGTCTTTCAGAACTGCCGGATCTATAGAACTACAATTCTTATAGAGCCCATATCTGTTTCTACAGTCTTGTGCTCCTACAGGAGATTATTCAGGGAAGTCATCTGAAGAGTTACATAATGAGGGAGCTTGGTGTTCAGGTTGGGACAATACAGAAGCAGATGTCAAGGGTTCCCAAGGAAGTTAGGTGACCTATTACTCTTTTGCATCTGAGTTCTCCTTGAAGTCTCAGTTCCAGGGAACATGGTCCTGTCAAACACATTCAGTATTACCCTGAACCACCATAGAAATAGTCATTGTTATGTTTATCTGTGTCTCTAAGCCCTGTAGAGGTATAGGGGTGCTGATCGGTTGCAACATAGAAACAACAACAAAGAATCTTGTGGCCCCTTAAAGAGTAAGCACGTTTATTGAATCCTAGAGTTTGTGGACTCTACAACCCACTGTCTGCAAGTTCCTTGGGTTACTTCCTATTTAAAGGGATTCCTATTTAAACAGTTAATTCCTGTTTTATTGTGGTTGTTTTAATGATTGTAAGCCGTCCTGAGATGCCATGCATAAGAGACAGCATACAAACGTTTTAAATAAATAAATAAATAAATAAATAAATAAAGGCAGGATAGAAATGGCTCAAATAAATAGAATGGAATACAGCAGAATGTTAAAACAATACTTCAGCTACACTGTCATTGCTATTGTATTTTCCTATTGTTTACATTGTATTTTTCTATTTATTGCTTTCTTTATTCTAGGAAATGTGTGCCACATTGCTGGACCAACACCTGCACTGTGTCAAGTCTAAATTTTCAAATAACATGGTGAAAAAATCTACTCCGAGAGCAAAGTTTACTCCACTCTATGTGCCATCATCTTCAGTACATCCCACCTTGGGCTTAGTGGTTGATGGAAGGACATTGGCTTATGCCCTAGACCAAGCCCTAGAAGATAAATTCCTTTCATTAGCTAGAAGATGTCGTTCTGTGCTGTGTTGCCGCTCTACTCCAATTCAGAAGGGGATGGTCGTGAAACTGGTCAGAAATAAACTCAATACAATGACCATGGCAATAGGCAAGTTAAATAGTTGGTTCACATTAGAGCAAATCCAAAGAACAGACTTTTGTTTTGTTTTTCAGATAGAGGTGTTGCTCCTGCATTTAATAGCTATTTATGTAAGCCTTACTTTTTTACATTTCTGCATTTTACTTGTTTTACTCATTTAAAAAGCTATTCTTCACTGTTGGATTGTTTAAAATGCATTAACACCTAACTTGAGCCTTCATACTAGTATGGACTAGAAATCCATACCAGTATAAAGACTAGAAATTATTTTTTTAAAACATGATTGCATTTCAGAGTAAATTTAAAAGTGGAAGAATATGACAAAAAAAAGCTGCTAGGGCACTTGCCATGATGAAAATTATGAAAAGATGACAAACAAATTGAGGTTGACCATGCTGATTTATGAGGGGCAAACACGTATTTGTCAATCTCCCCCCTCCCACCCCTACAACCAAAGAAGGAAACTTGAGAAACGGACAGACTTGGTTTAGATAAATGCTGAACTATTTGAGACTAGCCGATAACTACTGTGATATTACAGAAGTCTGGAGTTTTGAGATGTCCACCCCATTTTCACATGCATTTCTTCTCTAATCTTGGTTTAAAAATGTGGATTAGAGTCATTCAGATCAATGGGTTTACCTGAATTATAGGTTCATCCAGATCCAATCCAATAATTGCTTTTGAGGATGGGTGAAATAGCAAAGAATTTATCATATATGTATTGCATTGTCTAGGTTAAAAGAAGAGAGGCTCACCGCATTTTATGCAACGTGGAAATAGTTTCTCTTACTTTTGTTTTGATTATCATTTAATTTTGACCTATGTGATCAAAGCAGAATACGCTGTGCAAAGGAATTCTTGCTGAACAACTCATCTCTGTGACTCCCATCGCATAAATTCCATCATCCTCTGACAAAAGCCATTAGCAGAAATTGTACTTTCACTTCATAAGCTGAGCACTGAGAATTACATAATTAAATACAATGAGAATCTGGATTCTGAGGAGAAGGATGCTATCTTTCTCACAAAGTTAGCTTTAGAGAGGAAACAAAGAAAATTGATTTTGTGTGTGTTTTCTTTCCTCATTTTTTTCCTTGTGGAAAAGTATCCTTTCAGGCATATGATGATTGTGCATAGATAAAAATTATGATTGCTATTGAAAGATGAACCCTTAAATTCAGCAGCGGTGCATTAGAGCAATGAGAAGAGGACTGACCAACTGCTTTGATAGACTGTTCAAAGATACGGCTCAGTATAGCCTCTTTTTGTTGTGTATTATTCTTGGTGTTCTTCTGCCTGAACAATTAGACTCAACTTGACTGATTACAGATAACGATTTGAGTATCTACCCCACATACATGATGATGGGGAAGGTAGTATATAACTTTCCCCCATAATAATAATAATTGAAAGTAGCATTTATAAACATGAACGCATGTGCACACACAAAAGACTTCTCCTACTCAGGTTAGTCTGTTGTTTCCTTCTGTGCAGCTGTGTTAAAACTGTATGAAACGATGCTCCCAAAAGTAGCTAAAGGGGACAAACAAAGAGAAATAGAATCTAGCTTTGCCTTTCAAAGAAAAGCAGAGATTACCAGGATTCAATTTGCAGTAACTCATTTCCCACATTTATGTTCCATATCAATGTACAGAACACACACCTTTCTGATATTTTCCCTCTTTTGTACTTCCAGTTTAGCAGTTGCCATGCAGGAGAAATGTTTCCAAAATTCTTTCATTCTCTTCCCCTCCCCCGCCCCCAATAAGAGATGACACATTTGCTATGGTGAAGAGGTTAAGCTGCAGTGTTCTAGTCTACGTTTCATGGTTCTACATATACTAATCTTCACATTCTGCAAATAATTTGTCTTGACATGGAGTCTAAGTCCATATAAGTAAACATGTCAAATTGGCTTTTGAAACTGTAATTTGACTATTAGCCTTTTCATTGCTAAATATCACATTCATGGCACCTTCTCTCCCTCTTGGTTCTCTTTGGCTTCTTAAACTGCTGTTTGCCATCTTTGCTTGAATTAATTGCAAATGATTTATTTTCCATTGTCTTCAGGTGATGGAGCTAATGATGTCAGTATGATCCAAGTCGCCGATGTTGGTGTGGGGATCTCAGGTCCAGAAGGCATGCAGGTAACGTATGCTTACCAGAACGCAACCCCGGGATAAAATTAGTTCCATATGTTTTCCATATGTCCACTTGCATCTTGTTTCCCGGGAAGCTGCAGCAACCTGCTTTATGACAGCCACCGCAGATTTCAGAGATGTTGCAAACTGCCTCAAGGTGGACCAGCTGGGCTTTGCAAAGATTACTTTAGTGGGGCTCTTCTGGAAGAACCATTTATTAGTCATATGTTTAATAATAAGGATATTTCTCCTAAAATTCCGTTCCTTATAAAATGTTAAATAGCTCTTTAAATGTCATGTCTTATAATATACAAAATAATTTTAAAGTAGCCATGTAATGTTACTTTATTAACAACTACCATGTACCTGGAACATTTCTTTTTTCATTAACCTCTGGCTGTGTTCCAACAATCTTAAGGTTATCTTTCAGTACAACAGAAGGAAGTGTTAGTTTGAGCAGCTAAGAGTACATGCAGATGGCTGCAATTGTAGGAATTGCATTGTTTCATTATGTCTGATGCCCAGTATTCAGATGTGCTTCAGCCTCTACTGTCTCCCACCAGTCTACAAAGACCAGGGCAGGAGGCTAACATAGGCTACACAGCCTATGCTCTGGTTTCCCACTTCATCACAGGGATGTTTTAAGAATCCTGCCCTGCCTCGGCAGTTGCATCTCTCCAGATTCAGGGGCATATTGTTGTGTGCTGGAACACTGATGCAGGAGTGCAGGAAGGCAGCACCTTGACAAAAGCTTAGTGCTAACAGTACGCGCAGTGGTGCCAAAGCCGTACTGGTAAAAGCAAACAGCTGATAGATAAAGTATGGAATTCACTACCACAAGATACCATCCGTTTGTGATAGCTAGCTAGCTATTTATTTATTTAAAGTTTTTATATGCCGTCCCCTTGCTATATAGCCTCAGGACGGCTCACAGCAATAAATAAATAAAACAATTAAAGTTAAAACCTGGAAACACACTGGCAGCACAATTAAAATCTATAAATATTAAAGATTATTAAAATACTGTTAGAATAAAAAGGTCTTGGCCTGGTGCCGAAAAACAAATAACGACGGTGCCAGGCGGACCTCTCTGGGGAGCGCATTCCACAGATGGGGCGCCACCGCAGAGGAAGCCCTCCTCCGGGTGCTTTGCTTCCTGATATCTCTTACAGAAGGCTCTTGGAGGAGAGCCTCTGCTGCCCATCTCAAGGGGTGGGAGGTCAAATATGGCCGCAGGCGTTCCTTCAGGTATCCGGTCCCGAGCCGTTAAGGGCTTTATAAGTGATTACTGACATCTTGAATTGAGCCTGGACTTCGATGGGAAGCCAGTGAAGCTGGTAGAGGACTGAGGTTGTATGAGAATAATGCCCAGTCCTCGTCAGCTACCTGGCTGCTCTATTTTGCACCGTCTGAAGTATCCGGACTGTCTTCAAGGGCAGCCCCACGTAGAGCACGTTACAGAAATCCAACCGGGAAGTAACCAGTGCATGTGTCAATGTCGCTAGGCAGTCGTCCTCCAGGTAGGGATGCAGCTGATGGATCAACCGAAGCTGATGGAAAGCACTCCTTGCCACCGCAGTCACTTGTGCTTCCAAAGTCAGCTCCGGGTCGAGGAGCATTCCCAAGCTGCGGACCCTGTCCCTAAGAGGGAGTGCAACCCCATTCAGGACAAGATCCAAGTCACCTACCCAGGAATTCAAACCACCCACCAACAGGACGTCCGTCTTGTCTGGTTTGAGCTTCAGTTTACTGGGCCTCATCCAGCCATTACCTCAGCCAGGCACCAGTTCAATACAGGCACTGCCTCACCTAGATTGGTTGAAAAAGAGAGGTAAAGCTGGGTATCATCAGCGTACTGATGATTCCGCAGCCCACACCTCCGGATGACCTCTCCCAGCGGTTTCATGTAGATGTTGAATAGCAAGGGGGACAAAATGGACCCCTGAGGAACTCCATGGCATAACTGCCATGGCGCAGAGCCATAGTCCCCCAGCACCACCTTCTGGAACCGGCCATTGAGATAGGAGCGGAACCACTGCAAAGCAGTGCCTCCAACCCCCAATCCCGCAAGCCTATCCAGAAGGATACCATGGTCGATGGTATCGAAAGCCGCTGAGAGGTCCAGGAGAACCAACAGGGACGCACCCCCCCATCTTTCTCCCTGCACAGGTCATCATACAGGGTGACCAAGGCAGATTCAGTACTGTACCCGGTTCTGAAGCCGGACTGAAATGGGTCCAGATAATCAGTCTCATCCAAGAGAGCTCCTCACATTGCTATCAGTTTGCCTAGCTTTAAAAGATGATTGGCAAATTGGCTTATCGGTGGTTTAGTCGTGCTCGCTGTGTGCTGCATGAAAGGCAGTATGCCTACATACAGCAGGTTCTCAGGAACATGGGCACAGTTGCACTCATGTCTTGCTTGTGGGTTTCCTGAGGGCAGCTGGTTGGCCACTGTATGAAAGAGTTCTGATTAGACCCACCCTGGTCCAATCCACCATGGCCTTCTCATGTCATTAGACAGTGTGGCCAATCCCAGCACCTTGGTTCCAATTACTGTATCATACACACATTTGTAAATGCATCTTTCATGATTGCATTCCTGTGGAAACATATAACACATTCGTACATACTATGTCATATTTTAGTTTTCTTACCATTTGAATTGTGTTGTATTGTTTTAATCCTTTGTAATCTGCCCAAAGGACATTTGTTATTGGGTGGCCCAAGGGCTGGGTTTGCTTCTTTCACAGTTCAGACTCTGAAAATGGGCTGGAAGAAGAGCAGGGATTGTGTTACTGAAATGCCAGCATTAATGAGTGAGATTAGCCAAATGGCTGCTGAGAACCAGTCCACCTCTAGTTTGGGAGGAGACACTGTAGCACAAGGAGGGTCAGCAGCATGAGCTCATCAACCTAGTGCTTTGCCGTTAAGCCAAACAAACAAACTAATTAAGTGATGTCTGGTATTCTTGCCATCTGGTCCTCAAGCACCACTAACCTCCAGGAGGGTACAGCCAGGCCCTATTGGAAATGGAGGAGGATTCTATTTGAAATCAACTCCTGACATGGGCAAGAGCTAACCCCGTCATTCAAAGAAGCACTACTTTGATAGATGCTACTTGTTTACAATCTTATTATTACTCACTCTGTATTGCAAAACCAGCTTAACCTAATAAAGGACCGTATTTTAGAAGCCTTTCGTTGTGATCTGCTGGTAAGGGTACAGGGGACAGACATGCTCACAACAGGCAGATTAAAAATAAAATCAATGAGGTTGCAAGGGAACAAAATAAAATGGGTGAAGTGGCCTTATGACTACTGAAGTGGAAGCAACCTTGTTCTGCTTCCCATCTGCATACAAAAAACTTAGTTGTCTGGTACTGCATGCACCATAAATTGTCTCTGAGATATTATGCTATTATATCTCCTTAAATAATTCATATAACATTGTCAATATCCATGATTCAAATGTTCACATATGGAAATGAGAATGTATTGATATCCTTCCTTAGACTGGAGCGCTGCGTCAGAAGAGATGCCCTGCCTGCCATCATGCTCTTAAGTGTCAGAATCCCATAAATCATAAAAGAAGTCATCTTTTCCAACATCCCACTCTTCTGCCTTCTATCATATTGATCAATAAGAAGCCTATCCATGTTACTGGACTGTGTAGGAGAGAGTGAAGGACAGAGATCCAGAGATTGTCAAACCATTTTCTTTGAGAAACTTTCATTGATTTGTAAATTAGACCACAGTGGTGTAGATGGCAAACCACTTATGCTAGATGCTTTTACAGGATACCTGGGTGTCCTCCTTTCGTGTTAACCCAGCTATTCTATTGAACAAAATGGGAAGCACTGGAAAATAAGGTGCCAGTGATTCAGACAGAAATGTTCATCCTATAACATGCAACATCAGCTATATTTCTCAGTAAAGGCGTTTCCACTGTGCAAGTCATTAAACAAATAAGTCATCAAGTGACAGGGTACCAAATGAGGGCCATGTATATCTGAATCAGCCATTGTTCTCTTGACTCCTTTGGCAAGCAGCTCAGCTGGTATCCTATCCCTTTAGGAAGATGTGGTCTCTAGTTTCTATCAGTGTTAGCCCAATGATATCCAGAAACTATTTCAATTGTCTAATGAAAAAGAGAAGCAATTTCCGTAATTACAACCCAAAATTATTTTCTGTTGTTGTTATTTCAACTTCTGGCATTGCAGGCTGTGATGGCAAGTGACTTTGCAATCCCAAAGTTCCGTTATTTGGAGAAACTCTTGCTTGTGCATGGCCATTGGTGTTACTCCCGGCTTGCCAACATGGTGCTATATTTCTTCTACAAAAATGCAGTGAGTATTGTATTTATTTAAAACATTGATTTACTGTTTGATTAGCATAATGCTCTCCAAACGGTTTACACAATATAATTAAAATCTACAAAATCCAACAATTTAAGCAACGTAATAATATTGCAAGTATATGATAGCTATGTAGCCATCTGCGTCTCTGGATTGTCCTAAGG
This sequence comes from Varanus komodoensis, assembly GCF_004798865.1. Lineage (NCBI taxonomy): Eukaryota > Metazoa > Chordata > Lepidosauria > Squamata > Varanidae > Varanus > Varanus komodoensis. The sequence goes on from NW_025335268.1 coordinate 85,887,883, forward strand.
AATTCCTTTCACTGATTTTACCTGCTGAGAAGGCGGTGATGTTTTCCCTTTGGGTTTGACTTGGTAACCATGCTCCATGCCTCCTGAACCTTGAATGCACAACTTGCAGGACTGCCTTTCAGGATGCTTCAGAGGCAGAAGCTGCTGCAGACCACAGTGCTCTGCCAAGATAAGGGGAGGGCAGTCAGGAATATTCCATTTTGGTGTTCCAGAGTCTATAGTGATTTCCTGTGGTGTTCTAAGACTGTAACATTTTCTTATGTGGTCCTGAAATGTGGTACCCTAAATAGTTTGGACCCAGATATCCGAGTTACGTGTCCCATCACTTTCCATTAAAAATGTTTTATTAGCAATGCATGCATGAATTGAACAGGAAGGATATATGTAGATAAATTTTAAGTAGATGCTTCATGCACCCTTCTACTTGGGATTCTCACGTGAGGGTTCTTGAACATGCAAATAGCAATGTGAAGCCAAGTTTTTAGTCTTCTGAAATGGACACCACTAATGTATTAGCTGAATACACCTGACATATGAGCACTCAAAAGTAATGCCAGATCTTGGAACAAGTATGCGTGCATCAGGTAGGAGAGACAGCTTGACAAAGAAACAGAAAGGCAATACATGTGCATCAATACAGGTGAGAGATGAAAGATGTGGTGGGGGAAAGAATGGGATTGGGAACTAGGTTGTTGGGATGGGAGATGGACAACAATAGAATTGGGAATCCGGGTCAGAAGAGAGACAGCAGCATGACGGCAGTATCCTTTCCTGGGGCTTATCAACTGGGGAGTATTTGTTGTGTGTGGGCTTTTATCAGCAAAACCTTGGCTGCAGGCCTTTAGATACTGTAGGTGCTCCTTGTTTCAGAAACACGGCTCTGAACCATTCTGTGGAACAGATGCTATAGTTCCACATTACCCCTTATTTTAAGAGATTTTATCTGGCAACACTTGTTAAAATGCAGATGGCTGGCATTTACAAGAATAGCAGACCCTGCTGTGTGACAGGAATCATGTGCAGAAGAATCAGTATGTGTAAATTTGATAACAAGAATAAGATGTGCTACTTAAGAATACTTTATTGAGCAGGGTTGGCTTGCATCGTTTACTTCTCTTAAGCCTTGGGGTCTATCAGCTAGAACTAATCACTGTTTTACAGCTTAGGGCAAAAGCAGATGCAAAATGACAGCGTAGAGGAGAGCCGCTCACTCCTACCTGAAGCTTTCTATGGGCATACACTGGGGCAACCTCCCATGAAATTGTACATCAGAAAAGGACAAGTGCGACCACTGAGGCTCAGTGAGGAGCAGGAATATACAATGTGACCAACAAACCTGTAGCACAACAAACCCAACATTTTTATTTTATTCACAGTCATTATGTGATAATCCTAGTGCACCCTTAAGTTTTATTATTAAAACCCCTGATTTGTATTATTATTATTATACTACCCATAGCCAAAGCTCTCTGGGCAGTTTACAGCAATAATCATAGAAACTTACACTTAAGTCACCCATCCCACCTCTGACCAGGCCTGACCCAGCTTAGCTTCCAAGATGAGGCAGGAACAGGCACTTCAGGCTACATAAATTGTGTGTATAGCAGATATCTGCAGCCTGTGCCCTCCAGATGTGTTAGACCACAAGTCACAACATTGCTACCATTGTCTGTACTGGCTGGGGCAAAAGTAGATTTCTACTGTTTATAGATAACCTTTGGTACACTGCTTTTCTGCATGAAATCATACTAGCTTACAGATGTAGCAGATGATAAAGAAATTATATTTGTATGCATAGTTTTCCCCTTATCTATTGTGAAATTGGTCCTTCTTTGGTTCAGAAAAAAGCCTGGAACTGGAGTTTCAGGACCTAATCCTCTGACAGCCAAAAAGGATTTTCTGACAGCCAAACAAATAATGTATATGAAAAAGAAGATGACTTATCCCTGTTTTACAGGGTTGTGTGATGCTTGCAAATATCAAAGGTTAATGCGTTGCTCTTTTTCTTTTTCAAGATGTTCGTGGCCCTTCTTTTCTGGTACCAGTTTTACTGTGGGTTTTCTGGTTCATCAATGATTGATCAGTGGTACCTGATCTTCTTTAACTTATTGTTCTCATCCATTCCCCAATTAATTGTTGGAGTGCTTGATCAAGATGTACCTGCTGATATATTAATTGCTGTGCCTCAGCTCTACACAAGTGGCCAGAATATGGAGGTAAAAAAAACCCTTACCTTTTCTCTGTATTTTCATGTCCTGCAATGTGAGGTTGAAGCTGATGGACTGACACTTAACTAAAACTTTTTCAAATTATCAGCCCCCAGTGTTGCTAATACAGTTTTGGAAAAATCCTTGAAGTATGTGCAGGGCGCAGAAGGTTTTCCATTTAAAGCAGTGGTTCCCGTATCCTGGGGCCCAGCTAACAGCTTCCCTGTGACTCTAAAATCATTCCAGGAAGGAGGACAAGAATGTCCCTGCCTGCCATTGGCTGAACTGTATCCCCTGCAACTTTTTTGGACACATGAGCACACTGGGAAATTTGAGAAACTGCTGTGGGCAGTCAGGCATTGATTAGGCATCACAAAATGCCTAATCAGTGGATTTCTGCTTTGCTATTTATCTGCTATGTCTGTGGATCTTAAATTGTGTCTTATTTGAGTTGTGTCTTTTGTTTCATGTCTACCGGACACTGCTCCTTCTCTTTATTAAAGGATTGTCTGATGCACTTAATGGTTGGCAGTGCAGTACAGCTAATAATTGTTTGAAATACTCATTTTGGCAATGCCCATTTGTTGCTTCTTTTTTAGGAGGAAATTATTACACAGATAAATTTTGCACTGGAGCAGTCTTTAATATTCAGTGATGTGCACACTCTTTTAAATTATTTACCTGCTTCATGGAAACTAACAAATGGAAGAGGAAATAACTTCTCTGCGTCCTTTTGATAGCTAAAAGATTGATACAAAAAAATTGGAATAGTCACTTCCTAGAATGCAATAGATTGAGGATCTTACTCTGTTTTCACTATATGAATGGATGACATAAAGATGCCAACTTCAAATCAATACTTGGTCCCCTTTTGTTGAACCCTGCATATACGTGCTAGAAAGTTATATGCATTTTGTACAAAACCATATTAAAGAATGGAAAACATTAAACTGGATACATATTTTTTTCAAGTGCCATTGTGGCTATCAGTAGATCCTTGATTTAGAGTCCTGAATGACATTTTCCAGGAATGGCTGTAAGAACACAGGGAAGGATAAAATATTATACCTCATGGTTCCTATGAAGAGGAATCCTAAGGACTTAAGTTAGATTGGGAACAAGATACAGTATTAGACTTGAAAAGCAAACCCAAATGAAGGATCATGAATGCTCTCTGCTCCCATATCTGTGAGATTCTTCTTTAAAGATCATGGTGTGGATACAGACTAAGAAATCATTGGGAATAAATCAGCACTGTTTTATCCCACTAATTTCAGTGGAAACTACATTCAACTAACTTTGTCTGGATTTCATTTGACAAATTGGTGTTATTGTCCATAATTACAGTCTGAGGATTCGGTCCATACTCAGGACTCCGGAGGTCAGGTTGGAGCTAAGGCTCCTTCCCAGTCCATGACAGATTGGCTCAGAAAAGCTTTCCCTTTCCACACAGCGTCTCAGTTGGGGTCAGGGGTGGTGGCACCATGCCTGACACAAGAGCAGTGTGATCGTTAGCAGGGGCCAGGAAGGAGGTAGCCAGGCAGCCTTCGGAAAACATTTTTTCAAGGGCTTCCCTGGGGAAGTGGGCAAGGTTGCAAGTGTAAGGAGACTATTCAACATATGTCAGATTGTAGAAGTTGTGCTGATACGGAAAGGGTGGAGGAGGTGGGAGGCATTGGAAGTTGCTGGGCTGGATTGAAGGGATTGGAACTGCCCATGGGTTTAGATTCTGAGCCAGAGCGGCATTTGAAGCTCACTTTTAGGTGAACTTTATAAGACCCAGAAGCTCATATCTTAGTCTGAGCTCAAAAAACTTCTCTGGGAGTAAAAGAGGCAGAGCCAAAATGCCAAACTTCGCAGTGTATTTTACTATCACTAAATTTACTTGATTTACCAAGCAAGTAAATCAGCCTTTTCAGAATGGAAAACATACTGCATAAAAGCCAGCAAGCCACTAAGCCATCGATGATTAGGGGAGGGGGCTATCTAAGGAATCCCAGAGGGCCAGTTTGGAACCCCGGGCCAGACTCATCCCTTGGGCTTGAAGTTCTGCACCCCAGTCTAGATGGACCTAGTTGAGACCGAAACCCCAAAATATGGGCTACTCACTTGGCACCTTTTAGCAGCTGATGTTTCTTATGAGAATCAGCTTGTCCAATATGAACCTGTCTGTGTTGCTGTCTTGCAGGAATACAAGCCACATATGTTTTGGATGAACATGATCGATGCTTTCTACCAAAGCCTGGTTTGCTTCTTCATTCCTTACTTTGTAAGTGCTCATTTCTAAGCACACGGAGAGTTGAGCCTTTCTTCTTCTGCTCACTAATCAGAGGGAAAGAAACCATTATTTGCAAACAGGTTGTAGGCAAAACAAGAGATGCAAGTGTGTAGCTTCTAAACATACAACTTGACCGCCCTGAGGCTCTTGGTGCAAACAGAGATCCTAAGCTATCACAGGGCTAATTATAAATATGAAACAAGGGCTGGTGCCTGTAAATGAAAGCCATTTCCTGTGAATCACACAGTGGGGGTCACATGTTCTCTGTTCCAAGCAGCAAGGACAAGGCTTTGTGACATAAAATGCTAGTGATGATTCTTCAGAGTAGTATACGAGTGAGACCGGTGGGGGAATCTTCAGGGAGCTGGTGGCAAGCAGTTGTAAAGCTCTGTGCAGTTAGAACTCTGCAAATGGCCAGCACAGAATAGGTGAAGGTCTCCCACCTATTTATGGGCAGCAGGGGACCATTTCTCTGGAAGAAGAAATTCTTCAATATTTTTTTTTAAATGGAGGTGAGCAGTGACAGTAACAGAGTTTTTTCTTTTTTTTCCTCTGGCTGTTGTCAATGTGTTGCTGTTGGTACAGCAAGGGTTGGTAGCCTGGCCACCATTTTCGATTGTCTACCACGCCTGGGCCTAGCATTTAGCATTTTGGTGAGCACATCAAGAAATATTTCTTTGTAAATATTCAAAGACAGTTCTGCTGACTTTTTCTCATGCAGGTGATAGAAACATCTCTGAAGGTTTATAAAGAAATGGCTTCCAATAATTTTTTTCTCAGTTCTAGTTATGGCAGTTCTGCTTTGACGGGCATGAGGAAATAGCAATAGGATGAATTAATATATTCCAAATTCCTCTTTAAATCATGGTTTCTGACTAGCTGGGCATGATCATCGTTTCTATTCGTCCCAGTAAGTAATCCCAGAACAAAAAGGGCTTCAGCAAGGGTAATCCAGAACTAGCATTTTTTAAGTATCCTCAGCTGGACTTCCATGTTTTGACCAGTTCATATATTCTGTTTTATGGGTTTGCACTTAGAATATTTTTAGTATTTTCCTCAATATGTCAAATCCATATTTTGAAACTCACACAGGGCCTTCATCATGAGTTGGGATTTAGATAAACGTCCTTGGTTACGAGGCCAGATTTGAAGTTTTCAAATATGCTAGCCTTCCATTTCTGTGTTTGATATTTTAAAAGACCACAATTGCTTAATGCCCATTTCATGTTCTCAGACATACTACGATTCAGACGTGGATATATTCTCATGGGGAACCCCTATCACCACAATAGCTCTCTTCACCATAATCTTGCATTTAGCTATTGAAACCAAAACTTGGGTAAGTTGGCTGCAAGGCAGTTCCTTCTGTCTATCCTGCTGTACATCTCCCAGTGTCTTCTTGCTTGTTCTGGTTCCTTCCTTCATCCGGGGATGCTAGGAGGTTTGGCCAGCTTGCTCCCAGGGAAAGTCTGCTTTATGTGCATGTTGTAAAAGTGCACTCAACAAATGGATTGCACAGCTTTCCAAGGCTTTTTTTTTTTGGGGGGGGGGGTTAGGAACAGAAGACAAGGAAGGAGCAAAGTAATTGTGAAAATAAAGGGCACAATTCAAAAATTGTGCTAGTAGGCTGAGGAGGGACTTATGTGGAGGTGTTGCAAGACATCATAATTACTGGACACGGAGCATGAATTTGTCTACTTCCTCATGGGGGGTGCAATAGGAATCAGAGAGCTCAGAGTGTCGAATAAGGTTTGACATGCACAGACTATGCTTTTAATACAAGTCTGTTGTTTGTCCAAGTCCTGGAGGCGAATTACTGCTCAGGCAGAGCTAAGCATCCATCCCAAAGGGGGATTTTGAAGCCTCCAGATAGCTGTTGGGATCCTTTGGAGAAAGGTAATGTGCCGTCACTGAGGTTGTGTCACTGAGCACTGGCAAACTCTCAGCTGTGCCCTTTGCAAAGCCTTTTTAACATTGTCTCTGCTACCTATCCCTTAACCTACAAAACACTTTCACTGTTACTAAATCCCAATCACAGTAGATGAAAATGGAAGTTAATACAATGAAAGTGTAAATTGATAACTCTCAAGAAAAGCAGGTAGTGTTCTACAAAGCTGTTTATAATGGTTATTTTTAGTGCAGTTCAGGCTGACGTGAGTTTGCCCACTGCTAAAGCTCTGCTCTGGTGTCTCAGGTGCCATTTAATAGGTGCCTGTGGAACCAGTACAAGTGGCATGCTACAGCAGAATGGGGCTCAAGTTTCCATTTCCTCGGGGAAGAATATTTTCTTTTCTGCAGCGGAATCGTGTGGCTTCAGTGCCTGGCACATTCATTCCCCCATGATGGGACTGTGCACTGGGGCAACATCATTTGACTGATTCAGTTCTGCCTGTAAAGCCATCTCAGCAGATCCACCCCATCTAGCAAGGAGTTGTAGCCAGTCTTATCCCTTCTTAAAGCAGACCCATTGAAATGAACGAGACTTACATTAAATAACATTGGTTACACATCAGTGCCCTTTTACACTGATCCTCTACTCAGTGTTTTCAGATTTCCCCACATATGTAGCAAAAAGGTTGCCGGAGATTTCATTTCCCTACATTGTCAAACCCCATGGCCATGTTGCTGCTTCCCAGAAGGTACCTGAATTGCAAATTAATTTTGGGTATGTTTCTTTCAGACGTGGCTCCACTTGTCATCTTGTGTCTTTAGCATTGCTTTATTCTTCATTGTGGCTCTCGTTTACAACGCATCTTGCCCAGTATGTTATCATCCATCCAATCCCTACTGGATTATGGAAAAGCTGATGAAGGAGCCTATGTTTTATCTGTCTTGTCTCATAACACCTGCAGTAGCTTTGCTTCCCAGGTAGAGTATTAATTTTACTCCTGTATATTAGTTAGTGAATCTTTTTAGTTTTCATTCTATTGCAAAGACACTGGAAATATTAGTAAGTAATTAGGCATAAGGTGAAATCATCGAAATATGTCATAGAGTTGACTAGTCCAAATGAACCAATCATTTTAATTTTAAGCCACTACCCGTCACACAGATATGAAATGCATAGCAAGTTGATCACAGTAAAACAAATGTGTGAACAGGATAGAAACCTATGGAAGCCTGTGCAGACAGCCATGTGGTAGGGGAATGCCCACATGGGGAGGGATCGGGGGGTCGTGCCTGCTGGAACAGCCAGGATCACGTGTAGGCATGGTTGGGTTCTTGCTGATGGCCCACGCCCCTCAGGAGCCTGCTGTAGCTGCTCCTCTCTGCCGTCACAACCTCTCTCCCTTGTTGCCTTGCCTCTCCCTCTGGTCCAGGTGACAGAGGGGACTCCTTGATGGCACTGCCCACCTGCTCACTGGCTCCCTGCTTTCAAGCAAGCGGAGTATGGGACTGGTGAAACAGAGGGCAAGCAGTGACTGTCATGCTGAGAAGGCAGAGTAAATGGAGCCCCATTGTGGGTGTCTTGTCTGACGGTCCTTAAAAACATGGGGCCGGCACAGACCGCTGCCTCCCAACAACGAACTCCATGGATTCAAGGTTTTGTTGCCCCAGAGTCTATGTGCATACATTTAAGCAGGCACAGGCACTATGGCCTACATGTCCCATTTTTGCCTGATACCAGATTGTACACTGGGAGTCTGCATGCACAGACATGCAAATCGATCTTGAACACATGATGGTCATGCGTAAGGCTATGCACTAATTTCTGTGTGCCTCATTTGCACAGGGCCAAAATCAGATATTATGCAACCTGCAACAAACCATATTAATTATGCTCTTATCTGATGGAAAATGTGCAGAGGTGCTGTGGATGCAAAACCTTTTATAAGCAGCTAAAAAAACACTAATGAGCATCATCAATAGCAAGGGAGATGATGATGGGAACACCAGAAAGTTTGAGTTGGATTCCTGCCACCATGAACCCTTTTAGTGCATGCCATTCTGGCAAATCATCCTTCCTGCGCTATTCAGGCAATTGATGCAGTGTTCTTTTGGTGTGCTTTGTTTGAATTCTTTGACTTACTCCTCTTTGACCTGCCCCGAGCAGATTTCTATACCGGACTCTTCAAGGGACACTTTTTCCAAGCCAGCTTCAGCTTGGGCGCCAGTTGTCAAGGATGTCTCCAGACACGCGCAATCTGCTTCTTAACCGATGGAACCGCCAGAAGGATGCTGACCTCCATCAATACCCGTGTGCCCTTTATTCTCCAGAAAGCCCAAATTCTACGGCTAGTGATTCACCAGGGGCGCTGCGAAACAGCACCGCAGAGTTATCTCGACACGGGCCCACTGAAGTATTTCAGCCAGGAAATGAACTCTTTCAGCCACCAAAGACTACAACAGGTTATACTAATCCTGACCCTCCTCTTGGTGCTCAGATATGTGAGGGGAATGGGCATTTCTCAGAGGCTCATGCTCAAGAGGAAACACCTGTGGGTTTTCTCAAAGACTCTCTGGAGCCAGAGCCAACCTTAATGGATGAAACATTCCAGTGGAAACCAATGGGAGACCCATCCAGCTCCAGCCTGTTGAACTGGATCACATCAACTCCACTGTTCAATGGCACTGGAAGTGATGTGCCCCGGTTATCATGCCGTTTACACAATGTCAGGCAAGACAGTACAGTTCTGTGCAGCCGCAGTACTCAGGACCTCAGAAGCTCAGCAGAGCAGCAGAACACAAGCTCTTCTCAGCAGCAGATGGAAAATTCTGCAGGTAGCTGCTTAAGAACCGAATCGCTTGACACAACTTTTTTATGATGCGGCCATAATAGCGCATGTTTTCTATTTGCACAAAGAATATAGAGTTGCTCTGTTTCCAAGATGAGACAGGAAATCAAGGTACATAGTTTTATTTTAAAATAAAGTTTAAGCACAATATGTCAAAAATAAGAGCTTTAAATACAAATAAAAAGTGCATATATGTGTGTGTATTTTTCATCTCATTTTACACAGATGCAATGGGCAGTATCCAACATACCTGCACATTAGTGAGACTTAGCTGCTGGCACATTGGGGAGTGAGTTAGCATTTCTAAAAGCAACCTGAAACAATAGTGCTCATTTCCAGGACAGAGTAGATCAGCAAAGCTTGTGGAAGGCAGTTCCACTGACCTGTCCAGTCTGCCAACATGCATTTCTGTTTCTTTCCAGGGATGCTTTTGGATCCGCTAGTTTTCTCCTGTGTGAGGACTAGATCTCACTTGCACAAGAGGTCGATCAGCAGCATGGTTGGCAGAATTGGGTACTGCTACTCATGATTTTTGTCTTCATTTTGCTGCTGTTCTGTTAGAAGCGCCTTTACCAGGTTGCTGGAGTGATGGGAGACCTGTTGGTTCAACCATCATCTGGGGGAAGGCAGCCGTTCCCCTGTGCTTAATGATATGCCCTGAGTCCTCATTAGGTTCTTTGGTGGGGAGAGCTGCCAGAGGAGGGGAAGTTGCAACACGTGCTTGGAAGCAGATGGTTAGGCTGTCCTTCAGAAACAAAGCACGCTGTGAAATTGAGTTCCATTGTCATAGAAATGATGCTGACGTTTTACACACGTTTTATTTTTATATTTTAACCATAGCAGTTTATGTATTGTGAAAAACACAAATAAGTGAAGACCTATATTGCAAATGTTATCCTGTCTGGCATCAGTGAAGGCACAGCTCATGCCATCATTTGCAGTGAAAGAAGTTGCAGTGTGTTCGGCGAACAGGGAGACCATTAAAGCAAGAGAGAGATTCATTGTGCCATTAAGGGCCAATCCGTACCTTACAGGTGCCGGGTGGTGGCTCTGATAGAACAGGTGAAATTTCTTGGAAGGGACAACAGTGTGCTTCCCACGCCAGCATAGCCTAGTATTGCAGGGAATAACAGTGATGCAAGAGCAACCCAACCATAGTGCCCTCCTAATCTTATGGCAGCGACATGGGATGGGGCCACAAAAGAACTTAATTTATATATGTATTATTATTGCAATTGAATGCCGCCTCATAGCCAGAGGGAGCTCTGGGTGGCTCACACTGGTACAGATAAAATAGATAACAATAATAACTAGAATCATCAATCATAATACAATAAAAATGCTATATAAATACAACAGGAGGATAAGCGTGGTATAATCAACAAGACAATAAACTAGCAGCAAGACCAATAAATCATATTCTAAAAACAAATACTAAGCTAAAAAGTCTTAATTTGGCACTGAAAGCAAGATAATGGTGCCGGTCCCACCTCCTTTGGAAGGGAATTCCAAAAGTGAGGTGTGATGACAGAGACAGGCCTTTTCTTTCACTAACTCCCCACTCACATCATTAATATGGGGGGTTAACAAAGAAGGGCCTCCATTGATGACCTGAGTGGTTTGGTAGAGATACATGGAAGAAGGTGTTCCTTTCGAGATCCCTTAGATAATGGAGCAACACTACCCGTGGCCCAAAGGGCAGCTTCAGAAGGACTCTTGAACCTATAAATCTTAATAAAGGAGGAGAGCCAAAAGCATGCGTTCTCTGTAACCATGGTAGGTCTGGTTCACACATGCATGTTCACGCTCATTTAGCAGTGGCATGCACATGTGAATGCACAGTCACAAGTTAAGCCAAACAGACCAGATTGTCATGTCACTCAAGATCAACTGAAGTTCATGTCAAGTTTAGTGGTTCTCCTTTGGGGCATCTTGTCACTGGTTTGGATATCTTGTCACTGCTTTGGGTATATGAATAAATAAAATTACTGACTTTCTTAGCAAACTTATGCATGTATGAATTTAACCTCTGACATCTTTGGTGTGAACGTGCCCAAGGTGGCTAGCAGTGAGAAAAAAAACATTTAGTCTATCCGTTTTTAACAATAACAAAACAAGATATCAGATAAAACACAACCAATCTGCAACAAGATGTGGATCAACCAAAATGTTTACAGGGTCTTAAAAGAACTAAAATTAAATAAAACATCAGAGCTTTTGCCTGGCATCAGAAAGTTAGCAGCATAAGTACCCGGGGAACCTGCCTGAAGTATTCATTCCAGAGATATTATGCCACAACTGAAAAAGCCCTGCTACCTGTCACCGCGGATTGACTCTCTCAGCAAAGCCACAGATGAAGACTCAGTGATTGCGTGGACTTAATGCTGGGCAAGACAATCCAAAAAGTAAGCATGTCCCAAGCTCAGTCCCTGGAGCTGAGTTAGAAACATACCAGGAGCCAACGGGCTCTTTTACTATTGGCAATATGGGATCCTGCCTCATTTAGCAGCCTAATGTCTGGATTCGGACTAACTGCAGCTTCTGATCTGTCTTCAAAGCAGTCCTAGATTCAACATACTGCAGTGGCCCACTTTGGAAGTTAACCAGTGCATGTGTTGCCGTGCCCAGGCTATTTCCACCCGGGTGGGACCAGAGTTGGTGTGCGAGCCTAAGCTGGTGGAAGGAGCTCCTAGCTGCAAGGCTCACTTTGGTTTCCAATGCAGCCTGGATCCATGAGCACCTCCACGCTGCAAACCTAACAGCATGGGGGTGCTTTTGTCTACAAATCCTATCATCCTGCACCACTGACTATGCTTACTAGGGCTGATGGAACTTGTAGGCCAAAATATCTGGAGGCTGCACAGGTGGGGAGTGCAGTAACTAAGCACCACCTCCTTCATATGACAGGCCAAACACCAACAGCACTGCCAACTTGTTGGAATGGATTGTCAAGTATTGGCACTTGTCCACCCAATTACTATTCTCTTACTCCAGTGTAGCACTCCCACTGCATCATCTAACAGATGCTAATGAGAAACAGCATGGGATGTGGTCAACATACTGGTGGCACCTTGCTCCAAATCCCCAGATGACCTCACTGAGCCATTTCATGTGGATATTAAATACAATGGAGAAATAGAGCGAGCGGACCATAGCAAAAATGCTATGCATTAGTCAGTGACGTTAACACCACTTTGCCTTAGTGTACACCGTGAAACCTGGTGAACGCACCTGGGAAATGCCATACTAGCCAGGTTTCCATAATACTAGCTGTGGATATGGATGGATATTTCTTCTTTTCTATTTCTGTTCTATCTCTTCTAGGAATTATGTTTGAGTCATAACATTTCAGAGGTTCACAATGAACTAGTCCAGTCCTTTAGACCAATAATAACAGTTTTAGAACAAAAGCCTAAACAAAACAATGTTTTCTTTTGCAAAGAGCAGTGGCAGTGCAACCATATACATGTTTACTTAGAAGTTTCACTGTTCGGTGGAGCTTAGAGACAGGTAAGTACGCATGGAATTGCAGTGTCATAACAAATTTTCTATACGTTTATGCAAAAGTAAAATACAGGGGAGATCCAGAAATAGATTCTTCATGGTATCATCAAGGAACAATCTGGCATTTTCCATAGTCAGAAGAGGTCAATGTTGCAGATTGGATGAACCTAGAGGGGGGAAAACCCAATCATTTGAAAGTAAGACCAGGAGGAGATCAGACCTGTGGAAGAAAATGCGTTGTCAAACTTCAATTGCATCTAGAACATCTTGGTTAGTAAAATGTAACTTCAGCCGGCCCCCACTGGATCCCAGCTCAGGGTCACGGTAAGTTATGGCAAAATTCCTGCTGATGTCTTTTAAGGGTTGCACATCCAGTGCAGCAGCGGCAGAATGTGCTCTGACAAGCCATGTGGGCCCTGAAGCCTCAGGGGCTTGGTTAGGTGCCAGGTGTCCTGCCGCTCTCCCAACGCAGTTGTCTGTACAGCTGAGCTTGAAAGCATGCATTTTTCAGGCTCTGACGAGATGCAGACATGAAGAACGACCATTAGACTAACCATGGATCCGCTTTTAACCTGGATTTTTGACCCTTGTCTTGCAATATATTCATTGGAAGAATGCAGCGTTTCCCATTCATTTCTAGTATAAACTGATTCTAATGCTTCAGGATAATCTTGCCCTATCAGGTCAGCATAGTTAATATGCACTGTTTTCTGTGGCTTGTCCCATAGTCCTACAGCAGAGGTGGACAACTGGCAGTGCTCCAGATGTTGCTGGACTTCAACTGCCGTTGTTCTTTACCATTGGCTATGCTGGGTAGGTATGACGGGAGTTGCAGTGGATCAGCAACTAGAGGGCCAGAGGTTGCAGATCCTGCTTCTCAAGCAGGGGGGAGTTGATGCTGCTGGCTGCATACCAGCTTTTGTTGTTTCATCCTGCCCAGTTCCTCCTACAATCCTCCATATCCTTCGTTTCTTTGATCCTCCCTTCAGCTCTTCACATGAACCACACTGCTCCCTTAATCATTACCTTCCATGTATATATACCATATTCAGGTGGAAAGATTGGACGTTTCCCCAGCATCCATGTACCTGTTGCCCCTGCAGGACTTCCCATGTATTGAGCAGGTTATTCATTGTTTGGCAAGACTAAAAGTATCTATACTTTTTTTATAATGTTAATGTGTTCTATATTTTTAGTGTTTTATATTTTAACTGATGTTTTGCAAGCCACCCCGAGGCTTCGGTGAATGGGGTGGCATAGAAATTTTTTAATAAATAAATAAACGCATGCTGTCCTTTCTGGCAGTCTTCTGAAGGTACAAATATCCAGAGTGGGGCTGGAAGGCATCTTCCCCCAACATGCAACTTCTGCATGTGGAAAACTTATAAGTGAGGAGAAGAGGAAGGGAGTTCATCTACAATACAACAGGGTATATAAAGATGTCCATATTTTGAGTAGAAAACCATTTGTATAATCACAGTCTCCTCTCAAGAGCACTGAACTCCGGGGCAACCAGCAGATGCAGAAGCTGGTCCCATGGCTTACTGATTGGGTAGCCCCTGTACCAATCAGGAATCCTTCCCAGCTGATTGTATAGCAGGTTAACTGGCATATGACACTCATAAAATTACTCCCTACCCTTCCCCTAATCCAAAATAACGTCTTTAAGTGCACAAAAAGATACTGACATTCTTATTTTAAGTTTTTTGTGGGTAACAAAATGAATCAGTTATTTGTCTAAACAAAAAAGTGCTTCACCTTAACAATAAAAGTACCAGTTGCTTGCCTCAAACTGAGAGGGGCAAGAATCCACGCTGCTTTCAAAGTGAGGTGAATGTGTTAGACAGGAGGGGGAAAGCAGAGCCTGAACTGCTGCAGGAAAAACAAGCAAGCACTGGCCACAGGCATTGGCCTTGTTGGCACCTATTGTTCCATCAGGATTTCCGCCATGAGAGTACAAGGTAATTTGCAACATTGAAGCCAGGTTCTGTGAACTAAGAACTGGTTCAATGTGTAAAGTAAACCTAAGTCAATTCTATCCTCTTCTCCCACCACACCCCACAATATTCTCTCCAGTTTTTTAAAAATTACCTCTTGGTTTTCCTCCAGATGTTCCAATAAGAGTTCAGTGGTTTAGGTGACCAAAATGTCTGCTCTTCAAGACAGGACTGGAAATATTCTCCTCCTGTGCAGTAAGCAGTGGAAATTTTAGCTTAATTAAAAATCATTGCAACAATCACCAGCCCTTTTACATGAGACTGATTTAAGCTTCCATGTATCCTATTCTTAGAACTGGATAAATGTTTAAAGTATTGTTATCATAGAATGGGGAGAACCAGCATGGTTCCAAAATATCTACAAAATGTCAGTTTGCTGCTAGTATCTAGCAACTCTGGCTTTCAGAGTCTTCTAAAGAACCCAAAACTGTCTGAAATTTGTTGTTGTTGATGATGATGATGATGATAATTTTCATAATTATTTCTACTATTTATTTCATTTCATTTCTATCAAATAATGAAAGCAATTTACAAAAATGTAAACCTAAAACACCTCGGAGTCTCCTCCAGGCTGAAAAGACCCAGTTCCCTCAGTCTCCCCTCATACGGCTTTCCCTGCAATTCGGTCACCATCCTTGTGGCCCTACACTGCACTGACTCTAATCTGGCTATATCCTTCCTGTAATGAGGGGCCCAGAACTGAACACAATGCTCCAGTTGCAGGCGCACCAGCGTCATATAGAGTGGTAGTAATACCTCTCTTGATCGAGAAGCCACATTTCTGACTATGCAACCAAGGGTGGCGTTCACCCTCTTGACCACTGCATCACACTGCTGACTCATGTTTAACCTGCAGTCCACCAGTACCCCAAGATCCCTTTCACAAGTGCTGCTCTCCAGCCACTTGTCCCCTAACCTGTAATTATGACACTCATTCCTATGCCCCAAGTGCAAGACCTTGCACTTATCCACATTGAACGCCATCCTGTTGTCTCCTGCCCACTTCCATAGTCTGTCCAGATCCTTCTGGACTCTGGATCTGGAGTACCTGCTCCTCAGTTGTGGCCACTGCCCCCGTTTTAGTATTGTCCATAGATTTGATCAGCAGACTGTTCACCCCTTCTTCCATGTCATTAATGAAAAGATTAAACAGGATTGACCCCAAGACAGAGCCCTGGAGGACTCCACTTGTCCCTGGCCACCATCCTGATGATTCCCCACTAATGGTTACCCTCTGCTTTCAGTCAGTCAACAATGCCCTAATCTACCGGATTAATCTACTGGATTAATCTGCTTTGGTGTATCCCAAAACTCCTCAGTTTCTCCACCAGGATATCATGGGGCACTTAGTCAAAGGCCTTGCTGAAATCCAGGTAAACCACATCCACTGCATCCCCTCCGTCTAGCCATCTCGAAACCTTGCCATAGAATTCCACAAGGTTTGTCTGGCAGGACCTGTTTTTGCGGAAGCTGTGTTGTGTGGCTGTCAGCCTCCCTTCCCTATCTAGCATCACTAGATCTCTCTCTATTATGAGCCTTTCCATTGTTTTTCCTACAATGGACATAAGGCTAACAGGTCTGTAATTCCCCATGTCCCTTCTACTACCCTTTTTGAAAATCAGGACCACTGACACCACCCTCCAGTCCTCTGGAACTTCACCTGTTCTCCACGAGGCCTCAAAACTGGAGGCCAGCAGGCATGAGAGAACCCCTGCCAACTCTTATTTATTATTTATGTATTAAAAGTTTTTGTATGCAGTCCTATTATACAAGATCTCAGGACAGCTTACAATATTTAAAAACAAAACTACAATTTCAATAAATCATAGAATAGAGCAAAACAATAAATCACAAAACAAACAGAGCGACTAAACTTAAAAGCTGTTAAATTTTAAGATAATGTTTAAATAAAAAGTTTTTGGCCTGGCGCTGAAAAGAGTATAAACTTGGTGCCAGGCGTACCTCTCTGGGAAGTACATTCCAGTACTCTTGAAGTACTCTCGGGTGTAACCCGTCAGGGCCTGGTGCCTTTGAGGAGCTACTTGACTTCTAGGGGGTTACTCTAATCTGTGCCCCTAAATCCCCGGCCTAATCTAATCTCCCATGCAGATCTCCCCCATCCTTCTTTGGGGAGAACACAGAGGCAAAATAGTCATTTAGCATCTGTGCCTGTTCCCTCACATCAGTCACTGGATCTCCTTCCTCCTTATTTAGTGGTCCCACCACTTGTCTCCCCTTCCTCTTCCTATTTACATGCTGAAAGAAGCCCTTTTTGTTGCTCTTGATATTCGTGGCAAGTCTCAGCTCGTAATCATCCTTAGCCTTGCAAAGAATCCTTCTGCAACGGGCCTCCTCCTCCCTGTATACCCTTTTGTCTATTTGCCGCAGTACCCATTTCCTACGGAGGTTCCTCTTGCATCTAATCCCTCTTACCACCAATGTGTGATGCACAGTAGCACCACAATAAATTTGCCAGATACATCATTGCTTGGTCTTCTACCAAACTTCATGGGTCCCTCCATTAGTTTTGAAATACTTACTTTGTCCAAATTGTAGGCGAGGCTACTTGGCCATTGAGGAAGAAAATGGAGAAGTAATCAATCAGAGAAGAGTAGATATGAGGTTTTTAAAATGTGTACAGGTAAAAAGGTATTTTGCTTCTTTATCACAGATGATTCCAGAAAGAAGGCTCCTAGCTACTAATTAGAAACAAATCTGTCTTTTAATCCATGTCCATAATTTCTTTCTCTGGAAAGATAAAAGACTGATGAAGTACTGGGAAAACGCAGAAGGTCTGTGCACTGAAGATACTGACGTCCAGACACTACAGCCTCAGTCAAATTCTGTGCATGAGGCAAGGAAAAAGTCCCAGGTTAGATCCATGGCATCTTTCAGCGAGGCTCAAACAGACCCACACGTGCAACCCTGGGAAGCTACTTGCTGCCAGTCAGAATGTGAGCTAGACAGACCAGTGGTTGACTCGATATGTGGCAACTTCCCCTAAACTAGCACTGCAAACGTCTCAGATTCTCAGGGACTGCTTCCAAAGAACTAAAATCAAATGCCTCTCATCAAATTTGATGGGCACAACCATCTAGAGTTATGTATGCCCCTTAGCACACTCAAAAGCAGGTGGGACCTCAGTCCTTTTCAACCTGCAATTTCTGAGCAGCAAAAAAAGGGACAGGCATTGCATCTTGCACACCACGTTCTTTCCAGATAGCATCTGTGTCTGCAAATATAAATTCATGCAAATATAAATACCCATGCAAAACTGAAGGTGAGATTTGCACAGTATACAGTACTGCTATTGTTCAAGATGGGACGTTCCTCACTTTCCTACCTGCAGGCTGCTACACTTTTCAGAACAAGGATGCCAGGAGACTGCTCTTCCATATAAGAGCAACTAAAGCAAAGGATATATCCATGGAAACAAAAAATGAGGACTCACACCTTTGCAGTACAGTTTTTTTCCTAAACTGAACACAATTACTGCCAGTGAGATGATATATTCGTGACATGCATTGCAACAAAAGGAATATCTGGGCCTTTAACACCCATTTGTGGTGATGGCTGAACTTCGTGTGAGTCATTTGATTTACGTGCATTAGATAAGACATTAATGGAAGATGGAACTCTTATTATTGGATGATTATTAGCCCTTTTACGACTGCAATGAGCTTTCCCCACTCCCAGAAATGAGTGGAGAATTCAGGAGACTTCTGTCTGTCCATGCTGCGCACTTGCGGCAGACAGCATGATTAACTACTTGAGTTTGGAGCCCTGGTTTAGTAGAAAACTGTGGCAAAACTCCCACCAACTTCAGCGATGCTGAGTTTTCATTTTGTTCGATTCTGGCGATGCCATTAGCAAGAAATCTACACGGCAATTACAAAAGCTGACAGGTAATTAATCTTATAATGCATGTGATGACAATAGACATAAAAGTACTAGATGGTACACTTTAGATTCAATGCGGGAGATGAAGAGATCAACCTGTAGGTTAACCATTGTTTCTCAGGAGCACCGGAACCCTACAGAATGGGACATACTGAACGTAGAATTCTGCTTCCTGGAAATCTCAGCTTTAATTTAGAAAAGACAGCAAGATTTCCATTGCTGTTGTTGGAAATAAATGCTTGAACGCTTGTGACAAATGTCTACTGACACCACAAGAGTGGCTGGAGGATTTTTCCAGGGTTTCAGTGTCTGACATATCTCCTTGTATTTTCCTTGACGGGATGAATTGCAGAATGTAGCACAAAATGTCGAACGAAGTATGCAAAGTGGGAAAAACCACACACGGTTCAGAACATTAATACGTCTGTTCCATGATGGATCAGAGCAACGACCTTTTCTGGTCACAGTATCCAACTAGATGTCATTCTGAAAACCAGATGGCAGCACCCCAACCTCCACTTGTATGCACCAGCAGCTGCTTCCAACTTACAGTCTTTCCACCATTTTGGTTTTGAATATGGAATGCCAGCTAAGTCAACACTACAGAGGCCTCACTTCCAGATTTAGGCACTGTTCACTCTCTGAAACATACTAGGCACAGTCTAACAGTAAGTTCTCCTGCAATCCATTATTAGCTGCCAGCCACAGTAATGAGTATCAGCCCCCCAAGGTCACTGAAGTAAATATTGCAGGTGAACAGCTGAACCTGCCACAAGCCTCTGTTGACTTTAGACTCAGAAACAAGAGTGGGCCAGGTTTGAAGTTGTGCCAGCACAAGCTATGGCTGTGTAAGAGAGATGGTTATATAAGTGGGTGGTGGGAGATAACTCCCATCAGCCCCAGCCTGCATGCCCAATGGGAAAACTTGATGGAAGTTGAAGTCTAAGAATGCCTGGAATACTACAACTTACCTACCCGTGCTGTAGAAGGTAGACAGGGCAAGAGGCCAGAAAATGGTCTTCTCCTCCAATGAAAGTGGATTTATTTAGTTAATTACATGTATATGCTGCCCACTAGCCAAATGTTGTATGGTGACTTATAGTAAAAGAGAAGTGATTTATGAAAGATGAACTACAAAATCTATATGTAGCAAAATAGAGAGATAGAGAGCAATGGAAGATACAGAACCAACATAATAAAATTTACTAGTCCAATCAAGAGGTAAAAAAGTAGTCTAAAGTTCTTTGACTCCAATTTGACATTAGCGCAACTACTTATAAGGATTGGTAGCAATCCATGTGGTTTGTCTGAAACGTATTTCAACCCGTCCTTCTGCCAAAACTTATCCTGGACTGGCTTACGTACAATCAATCAAACAGCACTGTCCCTGACCCCTGGTTTATGATTTAGAATTCATGATACCAAGAAGGAAAAGGGGCTGAAGAAGTGAGAAGAAAAAAAGCAAACTTGATTTTAGGCAGATTTATCACTGTTTGCTGTGCGTCAAATAATTAAATAAATGGAGCCAACCTGGTGACTTTCGGCCAGCCCCAGACTCTCAGTCCAACCTACCTCACAGGGTTGTAGTGGGGAAAAGATGGAGAGGAGCAGGAGGAGAATGATGGAAGTCATTTTGAGTTCTTTTAAAGAAAAGAAAAAAGGCAGGCTATAAATTGAATAAGTTAATAAATAAAACCATGCAGCTGGTAAAGGCTGTGTAAAAGGTGCGGGGCAGGGGTGGGGCTAGATCTATGTGGTGCATCTATTTCCTTGAATGTAAGTTCTTGCAGGTAACCACGCAAGATATCCATGCCGAAGAAGGAACCTGGATGCCTTCTGTAGACATTTACACTCCCACATGGGGGCATTTGATAGGTTTCACTTCTCAACTCCATCTGATACACTTGTTTACAGCTCCGTAAAATGGTTGACAAATTGTGTTATTCTCACTTGGCAGGACTTTAAGCCTACATGACATTGGCGTACACCAGGAACAAGACAGTGGAGAATGAAGCTCATGATTTATTTAACTTGCAAGTGAAAAATTGCCAGCTCTGGAGGTAAAAGGCGGTGCAGCTTTTTAATGCATTTAGCTCAAGTCCCTGTTTGTTTCTTTGTTTGTTTTTATTTCTCCATTTTCCAGAGAGTCTTTTGGTTTTCTGTTTCCCCCTACACACTCTCCTATCTCGCTCGCTCGCTCGCTCTCTCTCTCTCACACACACACACACACACATATACAGAGAAAGAATGAGAGAGAGAGCGAGAGAGAGTCCTCTTTGGGGTGCTCAGATCCCCGTATCACTGTTATAATTAAATCAGCCACAGGATGTGCAAAAGGCAGAGCTACTTTTCATTTCAAAGTCCAAGAGTCCTGAAGCACCTTAATGGCACTTTGTCTGCGTGAGGAAGAACTGAGTCGTGGTGACATTTTACCACACCCCCGCAAAAAATTCACCATAAATCAGGTCTGAAAGAACTTGGGAATCAGAGAAAGTTCTAATTCTAAGGTAAGCGAACAGAAAGAAGCTGACAGAGAAGCACTACCCCTTCCCTCCTTCTCCACCCCCAAAAAGCCTCCTTGGATAGTTGCAAGGGAGCTGCACAATGCCAAATGAGGCACAAAGGGCTGCTGGAGGAGGGGAAAGCCAAACAGAACCTGCTTTGCCCTCCAACAGCTTGCAGAGGCAAAAGGGAGCATGGATGGAGGACAGAGTCTTCTTTCACGGGCTTCTTTCTCTTCAAGAAAACCTCTTAGGGTCAAATCCCATATTCTCTGGGACCTCCAGAAAGGATGAGAGGACAAAACATGAGAGAAAAATGACTGGTGTTGAAGTACCCTTTGATCCCTTTTGACGTAATCAGATTGTGAGAAATGAAGTCCCCATGGATGCATTTGCCAACTATTATGAAATGGTTTCTAGTAATAAAGGGCTGCTTGGACCACCAATGGACCAAATTCCAGTTTTCTCTTTTTTTGGAGGGTCTCCTGACATGGTACCCTGACAGAGTTTGTCTGTCACAGACTTTTTGTTTTGAAAGAAAGTCTCCAAGCTGATTAAATTTATTTATTTATTAAAACATTTCTAAATTAGATTGTACAAAGTCTGGGAGTGAACATCAAAAGCTGAGCGGGAATTCACATTTCTATTCCAGGATGAGTAGGGAGGTTCCTTTGCACTTTTCTACATTTGCACAGGGATATAAACAGCACATTTCAACATATGCTTGAACAACAGCCAGAATGATCCAAGACAAATAAAACAAGTTAGATTCACAGCAGCAACATCCAAGAAGAGAAGGAACAGCCGGGCATCATATTTGGAACAGTTAATGAGCTCCCCCTGTTGACACTTTGGAGCAGTTCACAAATGTTCAGGCATTTCATGTTCAGATTGTCTTTTCAGGTCCATACTTGCCTTTTCAACTGCTAGCCAGCAAGCCTGAGCTAGTCATCATAAAATGTGAGTGCCAGCAGGAAAATGTTTTATTTAGGACCACAATGCTTTTGAAATCTGTTTGGAAGAACTACAGCTAGCCTTCAAAAATGGCTTGGAAACAAGTCATGATAACTTGCTGCAATATTTGATGTCATTTTGTATCACCGTTTCTAGTTCTCCCTTGTCATTTTATTCCCACCACAATCTAGCAAGGTAGCTCAGTTTCAGAGACAGTGGCTGGTTCAAGAGAGCTTTATGGCTGGGCAGAGTTTTGAACCCTAGGTCTTCCCTATCCTAGTCCACACATGCTATACCAGGCTTCAACCCAATGCCTTCCAAACTGACAGAGATAATGGGAATTGTAATCCAGCATCTTTGGCCGAGCCTATGAGAAGCACAACACCACACTGGCAATGGACACATTGCACCTGGGCTTACAAAGAACTGCACTGGCTTCCAGTTGGCTTTTAGGCAGGAATGAGTTTGCAGCTGCTGACGTGTAAGGCCAGGTCTTCAACCACATACTCCCATATGCTCATCACCCAATGCTCCAGCAGAAATCCTCCCCATTTTTTGAGTGGCACCTAGATTTTGGAATATTCTTCCCACAGAAACAATGTATAGAAGGGTAACCATTAGTCTGGTGCAAAAAACCAAACCAAAGCAGAGTCATGTAACATCTAAAAGACTAACCCATTTATTCTGGCATACATTTTCATGGACTACCATTTGCTTCAATGGGGTTGAAAAAAGTCCCACTCCACCCATCCAGTCTCCAGTGTCAGCTCAAGATCTTTGAGGGTCCTTGAGCAAACCACCCTCAATGGACTTCCTCCCTCACTGAGTCTACCTTCTTGCTGCCACTGCCTCCAGTGGTTAACGTTCCTCTCCCTCTTCATGAATACCACTTGCTTGTTTGAAAGGCATGCCTGACCAAGATGTCCAGCCAGTGAGCAAGGAGCAGTAGCATCTCCTGCTCCTCTTCCTAATCACCATCAGTTCTGCATCCAGAATGAGAGGCAGGTGAGTTAGCAGGCTGCAACATTGAGCAGGAGGAATAAGTCCAAGGGGATCCTGTCGGTGGGCTCCTACTGAGGTATGGATCCTCAGCAGATTCCCCACCAAACCCTGCCAAGGTCCTTCTTAGATCAAGAGCCTCACACCCAAAGGCCAAATCTCTGGCTCCCACCATGCCCTGCAGATTTCCCCCGTTGATATCCACCTTTCCCAACTGTGGACCATTTGGCAATTTCCTGGCATTTGTGCAGCAGCTTCCCTATTCTAAGTGGCTGAAATGCCTCTTCTTGGGCTTGGCTGATGGTATCCAGAACGTAAAGCTAACTTACACTGATGTGTTAGGCCTGCCCCTTTAGCCTTTTGCCCCACATACTGCTGGAATGTGACCTCAAGAGTTTCTCCAAAGTGGAATTTGATTCTCAAGATGAAAGGAGCTCTGTCCCGTAGTTATAAACAACATTGAAAGAAGACAGGAATATGTGGCTATACAGGTATCTTTCTTGCGGCCTTATATTTCTGTTGATAATTTATTGCTTGCACATTTGCTGGCCATTTTTAAGACTCCAAGAGGTTCAGGAATTGAGCCGTGTTCAACACACTGTTTGCAATGTTGATGAAAGGCTGTCATGGAGAAAAAAGTACAGATTTGTTGTCTGCTGCCCCAGGAAACAGAAGTAGATCTAACTGGCTTAAGTTGAGTCGGGGGGGGGGGGCAGTTGAATGTGGGGAGAAGTGTCTTGATGGTAAGAAGCTGGTTTGACAATGGCACAAGGGTGGTGGGCTCGAACCTGTGTCTGATCTTCAAGCAGAAGCTAGAAGCCATCTGTTGCAGAAAACAAATGTCTTTCTGGATTCCCACCACCAAGAACAGGTTTGGCTAGTAGGATTGCAGGGCTCTGTAATTCCATGGCATAACCATTTTTTGGTAGAAAAAGACAAGATTTAAAAAAATAAAGAACTTTTGTTCTTTAGTTCCTATGATTCTTCAAACTGAGACTCTGTGTTAATGGAATAGAGACGAAAGAGTGTGTTTTTCATTATTTGCTCCTTTGACATCTCTTTGACTCCCGGAAAGGATCATCTCCTACAAACATTAAACATGGTTTTGAACTGGCTTATCTAGCATAAAGCAAACTCCTTGCTTAAGGGCAAGGATGACCATGAAGTTTGCTTTATCTGCAGTAGTGTCAGCCCAAATGCCCTCAGCACAAGCAAGCCAAATTTAGTTGCACTAACAGCAGTGTTCTTCTTACAAAACAATGTGTAATTGCAGTCCTATTTAGATTTACTTGGAAGTAAAACCCATTGAAAGCAGTGTGACTTTAGATCGAGGTGAAGATACACATTTGAGACCATTCCAATATCTTAAACCAGTGTCTTTGTTAGGGAAAAAAAAACTTCACAGGCCACACAGGAGCAATTTCTTCTCAGGTATGTTAGAAAGCTCTTTCCACAAAAAGGTGTTCATGACAGGCTGCCTTGCTGATGCTGCATATTTCCTTGTTTTATCAACTGAGCAAATACAGACTTGCACTCGCTACCTGTTGACATTATAGATTATTCAAGGTTTGAATCTGTGCCTGTGGGTTCCCACTCCACATGTGTGCTGGGTGTACACCTGTGTTCCTTTTATGCACACCCAGATGGTCGGATCCAGATTTATATTCAAGTGGATTTCTCTCCCTCCTTCTCAGAGTACCTCTTCAGCCCCCCAAAAATTATGCACAGAGGATCAGGAGACCCCGTTCAATGGGGTGAGCTGTGGTGTGTGGAAGGGAGCATGTCTTCTAAAACAAGTGGAGTAACTTTGCATCAGCAAAACCATTCTTCTCATAGATTTTGGATCAAACCCAGAAAGTCCATGTCTTTTTGTCACCAAAGCAGTGCAATGTATAACATTTACTGTTCATAAACACCCTTCATAAATTCTATGATATTTACCTCCAACATGTGGGAGTTAAATTAACTCCATTTAGTTGACTTGTCCTTGAACAAGGTTTCATCCAGGAGCTAAAAGTAGGTTGATGCCTTTGAGCATGAACAGATAGCTTTCTGCAACAATAACACACTGCAATTAGCATCCAGACAACCTGAAAATATACTTCCAAGTTAAAAGGTAGTCTCCAGGCCTATCATCCTCCAATCCTTCCAGCAGTTTCCCAGCTAACTGAAGGATTCATAGTTTGTATTCCTTTGTGGAAATGATTCATGGCCTCTGCTTTTGACTCACACAAATTTTACAGGGATTGAGAAATTCCATGCTGACCCCAGACTTTGCTAGGTCTCAGCCTACTGGTTGCTGACAGCATTAGTGTATCAAAATCTATTCATTCCTCAGAGAAGAATGGGGAGTTTGAAAATATCCAACAGAAAACATTGTTTTTACTACTCTGCCTAGCAAAAGGATTCTATTGTGGCCTTATATATTTAAAACTCCTTGAGAAACCTTGAGGTGCTTTCTCACAGAATCATTGCAATGGCTAGAGCAGTGGTGATGAACTCATGGCATGTGTGCCACAGCGGGCACACAGAGCCCTCTTGGCATGCAAGCCAAGTCACCCCAGCATCACCCCAGCAGCCAGGCATTGGATAACAGCGCACACAGGGGCCACGCAATGCTCGGAAAGGAGTAGTGGTGCCAGGCGATGACGCCACAAGCCACAAATCATTAGCCGTGATTCATCTGAGCTTTGCATGACTGGTCAGTGTGATACCAAGGATATGCATATATTTGCTTGGGCTGGCTGTGATTTGTTTTTTCTGAACTAAAACCTCAGTTTTCATGTTTTCTTGCAGATTTGGCACTTTGCGATAAATAAGCGGGTTTGGGGTTGCAGTTTGGGCACTCGGTCTCTAAAAGGTTCACCATCACTGGGTTAGGGGTGTGCACCAGGGTAGGGTTAGGGTTGGCAAAATGAGGTGTCCTGGCATGATTTTGATGGTTGGAATGTGTTTAGAATGGACAGAAATGATGAGCTGTGCAGAAAAAACTACTCAAGGAAGGCTTTTTCAAAATCGCACACATTTTAATGGTACTTTTGCCGTATATTAGGGGTAAGGGTGTGCGCCAAGGTAGGGTTATGGTTAGAAAAACGAGGTGTCCTGGTATGGTTTTGATGGTTGGAATGTGTTAGGAATGGGCAGAAATGATGAGCAGTGCAGAAAAAGCTACTCAAGGAAGGCTTTTTCAAAATCGCTCCTTTCAATGGTATTTTACCCCTATATTAGGGTTAGGGGAGTGCACCAGGGTAGAGTTCGGCTTACAAAAATGAGGTGTCCTGGCATATTTGTGATGGTTGGAATGTGTTTAGAATGGGCAGAAATGACGAGCAGTGCAGAGAAAGCTACTCAAGGAAGGCTTTTTCAAAATCGCCCTCTTTTCAACACTATATTACCGTTATATTAGAGTTAGGGGTGTGCACCAGGGAAGGGTTAGGGTTAGAAAAATGAGGTGTCCTTGCATGATTGTGATGGTTGGAATGTGTTAGGAATGGGCAGAAATGATGAGCAGTGCAGAAAAAGCTACTCAAGAAACGCTTGTTCAAAATCGCCCTATTTTCAATGGAAATTTACCCCTATATTAGGGTTAGGAGAGTGGATCAGGGTAGGGTTAGGCGAACCTATGGCACATATGCCACAGTGGGCATGCAGAGCCCTCTCTGTTGGCGCGCGAGTCAAGTAGCCCCAGCATCGCCCAAGCAGCTGAGCTTCGGATAACAGTGCACATAGAGGCCATGTGCATGCTCAGAAAGGGGTAGCAGCACCAGGTGATGACATCACCAGCCGCGACTCATTCGCTGCAACTCGTCTGAGCTTCTGCATGGCCGGTCAGTGTGCTGTCAAAGATATATATTTATATTTGCTTTGACTAGCTGTGAGTTTTTTTTCTAAAATAAAACCTCAGTTATCAGGTTTTATTGTAGTGTTGGCACTTTGCGAAAAATAAGTGGGTTTGGGCACTCGGTCTCTAAAAGTTTTGCCATCACTGGGATACAGTATTCCAAGAAGCCAAAGCCCTGGAAATTTGGTACAGCTGTAGTCACAGAGACTCTATTCCTTAGAATCTTTATATTCTCCCTAAAAGTAGGAAACTAGTGCAAGTAACCCAGAACAGCCAAAGTACTTTCACACACACAGGATAAATGAAATGTTATATTCATTCATCCCAAGAAAGCTTGATAACTAGACCAGTGTGGAAAAAGAACATCTGTCCCTCTCACACTAAACATATGAAGCTTACCCTAACATTTTAACACTAAGCTACTAGCTAGTAGGCAGACATTCGGCTCCACTGTAGCACCTCACAGTCTGATTATGGAATAGTCTAGGAAAATGGAAAATTTTTCCTCTATCAGTTAAAACTCGGGAGATGAAGTTGAAATCATCATACAAGATGATACTTCAACAAAACATTGACAAAAACACATATGGAAAGATGGGCTTTGTGACTTCCATTCTACCTTCACCCATTTATAGTCCTACATATAGGACATATAGGACAAAAATTAATTCCATTGCATTCAGAAGAAACTGGGCATAGGATTGCAGCCTTAATTGAGCTGTGCGGGAATTTTGGGTTGGATCCAGGAATAGAGATCTGTGCTTACAGAATGAAAGTTTTCTTCTCTAGCTACTGTAGAGCCTGGAGAACTGTTTCTAAGTATTTCATGCTGCTTGTTAGGGTCAAATTCGCACAACCCATAAATATAATATAAATATAAATGCAGAATATAACATCAGTAACAACTTTGAAATCATGCTGTTGTTGCTGTTAGTCGCGAAGTCGTGTCCGACCCATCGCAACCCCATGGACAACATTCCTCCAGGCCTTCCTGTCCTCCACCATCCCCTGGAGTCCACTCAAGCTCACACCAACTGCTTCAGTGACTCCATCCAGCCACCTCATTCTCTGCCGTCCCCTTCTTCTTCTGCCATCTATTGTTCCCAGCATCAGGCTCTTCTCCAGGGAGTCCTTCCTTCTCGTTAGGTGGCCAAAGTATTTGAGTTTCATCTTCAGGATCTGGCCTTCTAAAGAGCAGTCAGGGTTGATCTCCTCTAGGATTGACCAGTTTGATCGCCTTGTGGTCCAAGGGACTTGCAGGAGTCTCCTCCAGCACCACAATTCAAAGGCCTCAACCCTTCGGCACTCAGCCTTCCTTATGGTCCAGCTTTCACTGCCATACATTGCAACTGGGAAAACCATAGCCTTGACTATATGCACTTGAAATCATAATACACCATCATGAACAAGAACCAGCAATAACACCACTAACAACATTCTTCCAGAAAGAATTCTAAAATCGGATAAATAATTCTAAATTCTGACTGCACTGTGTCTACAGTACTCTAAAGAAATCCCCTATTTAGGATAAAGCAGCTGGTAAAAGATGGGTCTTTAGGGCTTCTTAGATGCCTTCAATCATAAGGGATTTTTTTTTTTTACAGTGGTGGCAAAAGATTCCTCCTTGCAAGGCAGACTGGTCCTCATGAATGCTAAAGAATCTTTAGAACAGGGGAGAAATTCATGGTTTGCCAAAAAAATTCAGATGTGAAGTATCTCAGTCTGCGAAAGAATCAAATTTAGCTTGTTTGCAAGCTAAATTTGATGCACTTCGTGCCCTGTAGCACCCAAGTGACTGGTTTTTCCCCTGGTTTTTGCAGATTTTTTGCAACTACCAAATTCAAATTTCACTGGGACAAACAAGGGCAATGGAAACTGTATAGGATCCACAGCCAACTGCTACCTATAATGATGGACTTTACATATTTAGCAAGAACCATAGCCAAAAAGGCATCTGTTTTACCCTCTGTTCTACTATTTAAAGAGTGAAGAATTCTGTTCTTCATCAAATCAAGCCAGTTTGTCCTACTGTTATGAACTCTGGCAAAGAGAATCTGCTTGGAAAGGATATACTCTGGGCAAGTTTCAGATAAATCCAGCAAAAAAGCAGCTGAGCTTTAGCAGATTAAAATGTTTTGGCGTTGACGTGTGAAGTTCTCTATTTACATCTATTGTGCATATAGGTGCTTCAGATATTCAGTTTTTGTGAATCTTTATACAAACTAATTTATATTTCTTGGCCTAATGGAAGGACTGGCATGTGGCTATCCACTGGATTTCACACCTCTCTAAATGTCACAATAGAGTCCTCAGCTAAAAGAAAAGAAAATCAGAGTCATGTTGAATTGCATTTGCCCTCAAATGCATTTAGTATTTTGAGAGAGGGTGCATGCAGTAGTATGTATTTAAATATGAATTTTCATGAGTGTGCATTTGTGTGTGTCACACATTAATGCAGAAATAGAATGGAATGTGTTTATCAGTAAATATGTGAGAACAATTCATTCCCAAAATAAACAGACTCATTCATCCATGTTTGGACCTACAAAAATATAACTTACATTTCTCCTTTTGTGAGTTTGCCTAGTGTTGAAAATAAAATGATGTGCTGTGGGGATCACCTTTTCACTGGTTTGGTGAACATCTGTGATGTATTTCTAAAATAAGGATTCAAAAATTCCAATTTAATTAATTGAAAGTGAGGTAAATGCCCATTATGATTAAGGTCTATTTGTGAGCCATTTTCAGAAGTATGCTTTTTAGTGCATGTTGCTTTCAAAAAATACACATGCTGTCATATGCTTTTTTGTTTGGTTGGTTTTTAGAGCGGATTCCTGTGAATCACACTAGAAGTTTGGAAATGGATGGATTGTGCCCACAGATTGCATGTGAGCCCATGTTTGGTCTGGAAGGAAAATCCTGATCAAAAGGAGCCTAAATGGCTTTCTCATACATCTGCAGTCACAGGCCATGCCAGCGCATGTACTCTTCCAGCCATGCCAAGCTGGGATCTTGCCCTCTACTCTTTTGGAGCCAGGCTGCTTAACTGACTCGCTGTAGAAAGTACAGCAAGAGAAGCTGTGATCCCAGCCCACATCACCTGCAATTGTTTCTGCTAAGCTGTCCAGGGCAGCCTTCACTAACCTGGCTCTGGGAAGGGAGTGAGAGCAACCAGACATTCTGGGCAGCTGATACTGGCACACCCTGTAAAAACAAGATAAGGAATCTGCAAAGTTACATGAGTTCATATCGCATCATGTGATGAAATGCACCGAGCCTTTTATATTCCAGAGAACAAACCTGTTTTTGACAGCTGATTCTACCCGTCTCTCGCAACCTTCTCTAGCTTACCTGAATGTCTCATCTTGTTGAACTAACTCAAAAACCTGGAAAACACGTTTGTGTACATATAGCAGTAGCACAAAAGAAAACCTGCATGTACGTAATGGAAAATCCTGCCTCCATTCAGCCATTTGCAATATCCTGCCTGTCTCTTCCACCTAAACAGCTGGTTGCTGTGAGTTCTCACTCAGTCCACAGCAACTAGCGCATTATTTCAGAAACAGCCAGTGCTTTGAATAGTAGGAACCGGTTGTTATAGATTAAGGGAGTAATTAACTGATAGTGCTATAAAGTGTCAGCTACCAAACACATGGGAATGGAGGACTTCGCAGAGGCTTCTCCAGTCCCTGGCACTGCCTTATTAGTTGTATTCGTTTTGTGTTCATTTTCAGAAGAAAAGAAAAATTGCATCCATGCCTAGTTTTCTTTATGTCAACAGAGATATTTCAGTCAGGATGTCTCGGGTTCACTCTCATATCCAAATGTGAGCACAGCAAGCCCTGTCAGATTCAGTAGGTCTTTTCCTTCTGCCACTTATTCATGCTGAGCTATACAAGAATGTTTCCATCTTGTTTGCTTGCTTACAAGCATGTCCAGACGTGGAAGTCAAGTGTAAAATCTCCAGGAAGCACAGAATTGTCTTGGCTTTCCCACCTTGAAAATGGGAGCCTCAAGCCCAGCTGCTACGGAAGAAAAAATTCACTCGGGCAAATGTTTCTGCAGCTCAGCAGTTTGATCCTGCAAGGCTCCTGCCGAACTGCTCGTTTGCAGAACAATTGCTGCATGCTTGTTTGCTTTGGGACCACCCTCTCTCCTCTTTGAAGGCAAACTGAGAGAAATCTCTCCCCCACCTGCATCCAAGGCAAAAGTGGTTCACACTGCAGCAAAAATTGTGCGACTTCGCTCACCCACTTTGTTCCAGGCCTGGCTCATTGCCTTTCACATTAACCTTCTGGGCATGATCCAGTCAAAACTGAGCTGTTTGAAATCCTATTTGTTTGAATGGAACAGATCTAAGCAGGCACTTAATGCCCACTGAAATTGTTAAAGTGCTTAACATTAGTGGGAGCGTGCCCATTATCTGGCAAAACAGAAACATCGTACTTCTTGCTGAAGGCACTTCACACATTTAGCTTCGTGGCCCTGAGAGATAAATGTTCAAGAGGTGTTTATGTGCTCTGGACACTATCTAGCTGCCATAACCTTGGCCAATAGGTCTTGGGATGTGTCTCTAAGAACATAGAAAGAGCCCTGTTGGAGCAGGGCCATGACCTAACTCATCCAGCTTCCTGTTTCCCACAATGGTCAACCAGTACACATAGGCTAGGAATATGTTGTTACCTAATTTGGCACTTCACTGTGGAAACTGGAATTCAGTTATCTTTCAAACTGCTTCCTTTCCAGATTTTGCAACTGAGTTGTCCAGTCATGAATGTGTACAGAGATGTGTATATTAAAAGGAAGTGCAAAGAAATGATGTATATATTCTTTAAATGCACTGTATCAGGAAAATGACTTGCAAAGATATGTGTATCTTAAGCAGAATCACTTGCCATCTACAGATAGCAGGAGAAATATGCCCCCAAAAGTGTACAAATATCAAAGCAATCTTCTTTAAAACTTCAAACTGAAAAAATGAGAAATGTAGAGGAACTGAAGGTGACATGTTTCTCCATCTCTACAAGATGGAAGGGCAACTAGTCTCTCCCACAGCTGTTTCCTGGCAGTTGGTACCTCGGATCTGCAGCTTTCACCTGACCATCATGAGTGGCTGCCACTGATTCTTTAATCCTCATGTCAGATCTATTTGGGAGTCAACACTCTAGTATGACTCTCATCCTTTTGCAAGATAAGGTGGACCTAGATGTACAATCTACTCCACCTTTGTAACTGATGGTGTGTGGTTAAAAAATACCCATCTGGCAGAATAAAACAGAATGCTACTACAGCAAATGATTATATGGTCTGTTTTCCCTATGGTAAATAGGGATATTGCTTTCAAGTAAGCATCAAAGCTCCAAAGCTATAGCCTCACAGGTCCCAGAAGAGAGTCTCAGAGTGAGCTGAGAGTAAAATGTTAGTTCATATTGTAAATATGAACTTTTATCAGTTCAATGTAATTCTGAAGAATACCAGTGGGGTAAATTAGTATTTAACTTTGATTCTTGCACTTCCACAAATATCAACATTTACTAGTTGTCACTGTGAGGAGGAGAAAAGCTTTGTTTACATTTTGCTTCACTATGAATTGTCCTTTTAGTAGTGTAAGTGAGCTTCCCTCCAAGGTATCCAAAGCTCTGCTGAAAGAAGAGAAGTGTTCGGCTAAGTTTTATTTTGTTTTGTTTTTTCCTCCCACTTCCTCCCCTACTTCTCTATTTATAAGCTATATTGCTTGCAAAGGGAGAGAAATTATCTACACCTGTTACGAGCTGCTGTAAATGTCCCCCCATTTTGGAAGCGTATTGGAGAGTAGAAGGATTTTGTGACCTTCCCTTGTTCTGCCCATGCCATGGCCCCGAATTGCTACCTTTTTGTCTCTGGCAGTGTCAGAGTGCTCCGAAGTCAGAAAGGTAAAAACCATCCCCACAGAAACTGGGAGGGAAAGATCCAGTCATATTTCCCCCTCTGAAGGTGGACTTCCAAAACATCTTGTGAATACTCAGATGCCTTCTCAGGAACAACAGCAGCAGCATAATTGAAGTGGGCACCTTAAGAATAAAAGCAAGGAATTTTCTCACAAAGTAACTGAATTTGCTACTAATTGTGCAAAGTTTTTTTTTTTTTTTGTCTTAGAAAGGTCACTTTAAATGAGTAACTTCTTCCTTCCTTCCTTCCTTCCTTCCTTCCTTTTGCACTGAGCTTTTAACAGGAGCCGAACCAAACAGCTGACAGAATTCTATATTACCCAATTTCCTTAAATGAAAGCCACCATTAAAATGCAACCTTCTGTGTCTTGACAGTCAAATGAATTTGAGGACATTTGGTGCAAAGGCAACAAAATTGTTCGCCTTTTTCATGAGCACCATTCCTTGTTTACGCTGCATTTTCCCCACTCCCACATAAACACTGACCTTATATTCATCATTTTAATAGTCTACCTCCCATTTCTAATTGTGAATCCTCAGTATAACAAGCCAACAGCAACCCACAATCTGCTGTGCTGAAGCAGTGACTCACCAAAAATTGGTGGTCAAGTTTTCAGCTATGAAAACAGAGGGAAAATGTATCCTTTGGTTCTGCCACAAGGACACAACCTCAAAAGTCTTCCCCTTTTAGGGCAGTAAAGAACCAGCAACTAAATCCCACAGGCTGTTCACTGGAGCAGCTTCCTTGCTGGCTTCCATCCTTCCTTTCTTTCTCCCCAGCCGAGATACCAAGACATCACCTTTGTCACTCCTAATGGTGTTTTGCAGATTTAGGACACAATCCTATGCATGTTTAGATATCAAAATGAGCCCTACAGTTACCAGCCTGGCCTAGTCAACTATGCTGGTGTTCTTGGTCTTTTTTCTGAATTTCTGAATCCCTCAATCCTTTATTAAAGAAACACAGCAGTATCCAGCAGACATGCAACAAATGAGATTGCTTTAGAAGACACAAGTTAAGTTCCATAGCTACAGCAGATAGATGTCAAAGCAGAAATTCACTGAGTAAGCATTCTGTGGCTGTGTCCATGGCAGTTTCTCAAATTCCCCAGCGTGCACACAGGTTCAAAAATATTGGGGACCGTTGTGGCAGGGTAAGAACCGCTCAGCCAGTGACGGAAATATTCCTGCTTCCCTTCCTGGAATGATTGTAAGTGAGGCCAGAGCCACAGAGAGTAGTCACAGGGGAACCAGAAGCTGGGCACCAGCATGTGTATCTGAACCAAGCGACTCTCCAGGCCCAGGAGCACCTTATGGGCCTACCCCAACCAGCCCGTCTTGCACAGTCTTGGAGATTCATGAAGGCCCAGGCTGCCGGGCTTCATCCAGGATGCCGTCTTCCGCACACATCTTCCCAGGGCTGTCCGTGCCATAGTTGTAGGGCATGAGGTAGCCCTAGGGAAAGTAAGCTCGCCAGTGAGCCTTGGCATTGTTTAAAGCAGGGTTCCTGGCACTCAGTGCTCAGAGTAAATGTGTTTCACCTGGGTTCCTTCTACTCCAGGGTTCCCTGAGTAGCTAGGGTCCATCCCTTCCTACTAACAGCTGCTTGGTTCTTGGCTTCCTGGCGTTAAAATTCAACAGTTAAACAGCCTGACTCTGGTTGTGCAAGCACAGGCACACTGCCCGTGTCTACAAGCAAAAGAGGAAAATGCACGCCTTGCGGGTGGGACTTGGGCGCCACCATCATGCTCCTCCCTGCTTCATTCACTGCAAGCGTGAAGGATCATCAGAACAGGGAGAATGGAAGGTTTCTGGCTAGAAAGGGCAGAAATGGGGGATAAAGCTTGAGGGGAATAAATTGCTCTCTACAAATCTACTCTGTTGTTGTTGTTTTTTTAAATCTGCTTGAAGTGGTCTGTTCTACATGGTGCCTGTAATTTTTAGCTACATGGGGAAATGGAGAACAGATGAATGGTCCATTTATATCCCACCCATGTAAGTGTGCGTGGCTGCAATCATAACTCCACTTAGTCCGGTCTCCTGCAATGAAGTCCCCATTTCAGTGAACAGCTTCTGTGGTGGAGTGGTAGGAGGTTGGAGCAGGGCCCCAGAGAACAAAGTTCTAGTCCCCGTTTGGCCGTGAAGCCCACTGGGCCACTGACTCTCAGCCCAACCTGCCTCACGAGTTGTTACGAACTAAAAGGCAGAGGAGGAGTATTATATCAACTGTTTTGGGTTCCTCATAGGGGAAGAAAAGACAGAGTATAAATATACTAAATACTCTAAGATGTTTGTTTAATGAGAGGCATTTCTCCCTAAAATATATTTGTACACATTTTTCCTAAAATCTTTGGAGAACTGCACAAGGAAATGCAACATTTGGACTACTGCAGGGTTGGTAAAAATAACTTCATTTTTGAACCATGCATTAGTTCAGGAAGGGTGAATTAGCTTGGTTTACTTAAGAAATTCTCCAGCATTTCTCCAAGTAACAATGTAATTTGAAGGATCAAACCTCCTTCTCCCCCTCAAACGAAATGAAAGGCATTTGGCTTTATTCCAACTCTTAACCATTGCTGGGAGTGTTTAGCTCAGCACACAGTGTCATCATAATAAGCATACAGATGGTATCATGTCAATAAAACACATCCAGATCAGGAAAAAGAGAGAATGGAAGAGAAGACAAAATCACACGGAGAGGAAATGCACAGAGTTCTCCAGCTGTGGTCTAGAATTTCTTCAGAAAGGCAGCCTTCCTTGTTGCAAACAGTAACAAGCAACCTGCTGGCAGTTCGTAATCAACTCCTCCGAGGACAAACAAGTTGAATCAGAGCTTTGAGGTTACACAAGCCTTGGAAAGTGAGGGAGGGAGAGCTGCCTCTAGCAATGAGAAGAAAGCTTTCATTTATAACCCCAGCAGGAGCATCTTTTGTGACTTGTTCTATTTGTACGAATAATTCAAGAGCTTAAAAAAGAAAAGGCAACAACCCACAGTTAAACTGGGGACATAGTCACTTGCAAGTGGAAAATAATTAAAACTTGACCTGAAAACAGAGCAGGGTGAGACATTCCTTGGATCTCCCTTAGAATAACACTTACAAACAAAATCTATTTGATTTCATTATTTGGTTAGTTTTAACGGAAAGGGGACCTAACCTGGGCAAAATGTGCATTCTCCATTTGGTCAAAGCAGTGGACTGTTGTTGCTTAGAAGGTACATGGAAGGATCACACACAGAGACCCTACTGCCAGGGCAATCTGCTGAATCCTATACCTCAGTAAGGCTACTTATCCATTGCATCTTTTATTTTGAGCTTTGAGCTGCCCATGGTGCTTCATGGTGGTGGAGCTATTATGGCGATTAGGAAACAAACATGTTTCATTGCCACTGTAACTTCAATACCCTGTGTTTCTATAAGCAGAAAATGGTACTAAACATTAGGTCAGAATTTTAAACCAGTAATAAGAATGAAACATGAAATTATGATATTGAAAGCTTCAAGTAAATAGTTCACATATTACAGTCCTGTATATCTTGAATTATATATGTATGATATCATTTTTCTGAAAAAATGCTAAGAAATCTATCTTTAAACCATCTTTGTTGTATACACTAACATTGCATGAAATGTTAGTCATCCGGTGAGTGTTGGCCATACAAAACAAACTTGATCTTCTCAAGTCTCAGTTCTCTTTCTGTAAAATGGGTGACCTACCAGACTTGAGTTGCCTGCTTCCTGCCATCCCAGATCAGTGGTTGGAATTTCACTGCTAGTTCTTGATGTCCAACCAACTTTTTGATGTCATAGTAAAAATGCTGAATTATTCAGACGGTTTGTGTTCAACCATTATTTTCCAAACATCCTGTGAATATTTTGGAATTTTAATAGACCTATGGCCCTGCAACACTGTTCTAGCATCTATGAAAGGTTGGTATAACATTATATGGCAATTTAAAAGTTATGAAGCTTTTCTGAGATAGGCGTAAGATGGGACCATTAATTTCTTAAGCCTGAGCAGAATTTTATAGGGCCTGCCAATATAAAAATGAGAAAGGGGAATGTAATGGAAAACCTGTAACCTGGGGATCAAATCTGGCCCTCTGCCCGTGCCAGAATGATCCTCCAGGCTACACCAGGAGGCCACACCCCCTTATCCTTACCCCACCTCCTTTTCCTTAAGCACCAATCAGCTGGAAATTTCCCAGCTTTTGTGCAGTCTTTGCCCCCATTCTAAACAGCTGAAATGCCTCTCCCCAGGCTTGGATGAGAGCTTGAGGTTAAAATTCGCTGGTATTTTAGGGGGATGATTTTGTTCTTGTTTTTTGGTCCCACCTTTTATTTTTGCTTTTGAACCTGCCTACTATGGGAATCTGGCCCTAAAGATCTTCTCCAAAATGGAATTAGGCTGTCAAGCTAAAAGAACTTCTGCAGCCTTGTCTTCGATAAAGACAACCATAAGCATCCTTAATCTTTAAAGTACATTGTTGTAATCTTTATTCTAATTCAATAACAACTCATTTCTGTTGTAATGAGAAAAAAAATCCTAATGCTTTGACCTCACTGCTTTCCCAGTTGGTACCTGCATTATTAACTCATAAAACACCACTCGGGAATGCGTGGACACGGCAAGCAACCTACTTTGCTGAGTCCTCTGCTGTTGCAGCAAAAGACGGCCTTTCACCTTGAGGTGTTTGTGTAGTTCACCCCTGGGAACTTTAAAACAAAGATCCCTTTACTGCTCTCAGAGTTTTTGACTTCTGGCTCTGCTACTGTTCTCTTACTCTGCCATGGCTAGGGAGAGCAGAGGCATGCAGTTACCCACTTGAGTTTGGGGGAAACTATTTTATTTGATATTAATGTGTCACTTTTTGCAATCGTGGCTATCTAGGACAAAATGAAAGGGCTGGCAAAGCCAGCACTGAGATCCCCCTGACACCAGATTCATTTTGAGATGTAATCAGATTCTGAAGACGTCCCCAAAGAGTTTTCACACTGATGCTCATAATTAAAGAGGGAATGTGACTGCAGCGGCAGTGCTGGATGTGGTTGGCAGGCAGGCAGGCAATCGGCCTGCAGAATTCATTGCATCCTCGAGAGGCTGTCAGCTTCTGTCGTCATGGATTTTCTTGGCCAAAGCCCAGGGCAGACAAATGCTTCACACCGTGTAATGTTGCAGTGAGAAGCCTGGAAACTAAATGGTTTTGCAGTAAAGCCCAGGAAAAAAACCCTAAGGATTAAAAGGAAATGACTGTGAAGAGCATTATCTAATTTGGATGAGAAAGAAGAGGAGCAGGAAATGAGATGAAGGAGAAGGAGCACAAGAAGAAAGTCGGTGTGGAGTAATGATTAGCATATTGGCTGGAGATGGTAGAGACCCGGGTTCAAGCCTCCAGTCACTGATGAAGCTCACTGCTACCCACCTCACAAGGCAAGATGAAAAGGAGAGGAGGAGGCCTTAAGTTGTGTTTTTAAAGGTTTCAAAGCACATCCTGCTTTAGCGCCCCCACCTGAAGGAAAGCAGGAAGTAGCAGTAGTGGAAGAGGGCAAATACTGCTTCACTTTGCCTTTACAGCTTACAGAAGCAACCATCAGGTTCTCCAGGTGGAACTCTCCCTCCTGATCAGCTGATTCCATTGTCAGACTCCCACATGTACACACGAAGAAGTCAGGATACAGAGTTCAGGTTCTGCTAAGTTTTAGCTTATCTCTCTCCAGATATCTCTTGAGGGGTGGGCATGCCCTGGATACCCTGCTGTGTCATTGTCCAGGAGGTTTCTGGTAACAGTGACTCTGAGGACTGAGAATCAGTTCCTGGACCTTCTCAGGTGGAGCTCTCCACCATGATTCCAGCATGCTGTCTACTGAATCCCCAAGAGGCATAATTGCTCTTTGATACTAATGAGAGTTCTTCAGATTCCCCAAGTGAGGAGGGAGGTCCTGAGGCACATTCTAAAACCAGCTCCTCACTCCACAGCCCCTCATCTTCTAGAAGAAGCCAACAACTTCAGGAAAGAGCACTTTTTCTTTATATCAAAAACACCCAAAAAAACAACAACAAACAGATGCAGCACCTAAGGATATGGAAGTCCCAGAAGATCTGTCTGACTCTAGGCTAGTGCTGGAGTAACTTAGTTACAGGGTTTCTCTCCATGGTGCTGATATAAGCCCGGCGGCGGCGGCACCTCTGCCTCTGTCCAGGGTGCTGAAGCTGCTGTATACTGGTGCTACTTCAAAGAGGGTCCAACCTCCTGCCCTTCACTTGAGCTTGGTTTTAATGGTTGTGGACCATCCAAAGAGTTTTGGCTATCAAGCAGTATAGAAATGTAATGAGCAAACGAACATGGGTAGGTGCTTTGCACGCACCATGGCCTAGGCGCAGTCTTGTAGGGGTTATGGGGTCTGCTGTGGAACAGGATGTTATGCAGTTGCTGAGTCCAAACCATTACAGGGCAAGAGCGTGCCATTTCATCTTTCCTTTTTTCCTATTTCATCAAAATAGTGCAGAGGCCTTGCGTTTCCATGTCAAACTTGACTTTCAGATTATCTTTGAAAAATCCAGCAGGCACAAGTATATTCAGGAAGGAATCCAGTAATCTACCTGTAGTCCATGATCTTCATAGCAATCACTTCAAACTGTCCCCACTGATGAATATAAATGCAGAGGCAGGCAAGCGGTAAAAGCAGAAGCACCACCAGGTCTGAGGGGCCAGGAGAGTTCCTGGTCACCCTCTCCCTGCTGCTCTGCTGCTGGCTTGGGGCTGTTTAGGGGAGTTCTTTGGGGGGGAGGTTATCTACTAGGGGTGGCTCCTACTCCACGTGCTCTGCCCTTGCCAAAAGACTGACCAGGCCACAGCCCCAAGACTCACCATTTTAAATTATAACATATTCGTATACAAGGTTGCTTGGTAGTGAACTAACCAAGCAGGTGTCGCTTTTGCAGGTATGCAGCCAATGACGGGAGCTGAAGTGGCAGAAGGCTGGACTTCCTGTTGCCCCAATTTTCTCACGGTCGGTGCCCCCTCCCCAGGCACACACACACAAAGGCCATGCTAATGGCTGCCTCACTGTTCGTCAAGCACTGTGAGCCATTTAAATGGTTCATGGCATGGCTGCAGCCTCTAACAGCAGCTGTGGCTGCAGCACTTCCCTTGGGCAGGGGGAAGGGAGGAGAAGGAGCAATCTGTCCTGCTTGTGGCATCACCTGTAGGAGGATCATCTCGAGGCCTTCCCAGACTGCAGGGCCCTGGAACTGTGTCCTGTCGTCCAGCCTAGCGGGTGAGCAAAAGCGGTGCTGGGCCAAAACTGCATCTGGTTTACCTCCTCCACCAGACACAGACAGCTGACCCACCGTTCTCTGAGCTTGTATTAGAGTAGTGTGGGATATGTGAGACCCCTTTGGAAAACAGCCCAAGCTTCAGCTGGCCCAAAACCAGACAGTAGGACTGCCATGGTAGGATCCTATCAGGCCAGCATTTTTCTGCCTGCACTGGCCATGACTCCATATCCAACAAAGACCTTATTTTCCCAGGCATTTTAGTCTTTCAGTTTCTGTTCACTGTTGAACCTGTCAGTGCTTTTTAAATCTTTGTGCAGCTGCTAGGTTTTGTTTTGGCTTTAATTTTTATTTCAAAATTTAAAACTTGAATATCATAGTTTATTAGGTTGTTTTTATGGTTTTAATGGCTGTGGACCATCAAAAGAGTTTTAGCTATCAAGCAGTATAGAAATGTAATGAGCAAACAAACATGGGCAGGTGTTTTGCATGCACCATGGCCTAGGTACAGTCTGTGATGTATCCTGTTAAAGACTCTCTCGTTGGAAGACCTTGGAAAGTCACCCATGATGTTGGTGATATCCTGACAGATGATGTTCTGACATAGTATAACAGCTCCGGCCACTCTTACATGTACAGCATCACTCCACTGTTGGAGACGTTAGGATCCTGAGCTCATTAAACAGATACACTATTCTTTTTTAATCAATTTTAAAATTTAAAATTTCCAAAGGAGAAAAGATCAACAAATGCATACAAAGCAACCAAATTAAGTCAACATTCCCTTTTCCTTATTCCTGTAAAATGAGCTGCCAATTGTCCTTTGCTGACAACTACAAAGTGTTTTAAATATCTTCCCTTGTTTCTTAGCCCAAGACTTTTCTTCATGACTAACTTGACTAGCCCAGGTGAATTTACTTAGCACTGCAAAATTCCTTAACTGAATGAAATCCATTTTTACAGAGCTGGCCCATGCATTGGATGAATGGGGGATTTATCCCAGGTTCTGACTCTTTAGAAGGACCTGAACACTTAGCCATCACATGTTTCATGTTAAAGCTGCAGCCCCCTGATAATCTGCTATTTAATCAGATTTGAACATGGACATAGCTTAGCAATCAGGAAACATTCTTCTTGACCCACTTCAGTTCTTCAAAATCAAATGGGGTGCAGATAGGTATTGACCCAACTAGCTCTGTACCAAGGAAGGCAGAGGGAAAAGCTTCTTCTCAGCATGTCCTAATATTTAGACGAAAACTTAGATTTAATGTCGGCAAACACCAATCATTCATCATGTAGTCTGCTCATACCAGTGCATATTTGTAATCCTTTAACTGACTTGATAGAGCAAGGTTACTTGAACTTTTTTTCTGGGACAAATTTGTAAGTGTCTCCATAAAACTGTTCAAGTAAGCAAAAACACAATGGGGGTGTCATTGTTTTCTTTGAACATATACATACAGCTGATAACAGCAAAAATAAACAAAAGCCCTCAGAAGCAGAAAGCTGAATAGCTGAATGAGGCAGTTTCCAGCTATGGCCGAAAGAGTATTGAAGAACTTGGGGTCACTGAACAATTTAGTACAACAAGCTGAGGCAGAATATCTTCTTCTGCAGTTTGCTTCCAAGGGCATGCATGCCACCAGAGGCAGAGATGGAGATACCCATGCTGCCATTCCCTCTCTCTATCTCTCTGGTCTCTTCAGCCATCCTGCCCCAATCTAGTCCCCTCCAGATGTGTTGGACCATAACTGGCTGGGAATGTGAAATCTAACCTATCTAGAGGCACCAGCTTGGAGAAGGTTCTCTTAAGCAAACCATCGGGTGCCATTATCCAGACCAGGGTGGGATTAGATTCACTCTGCTTCATGAAGGCACCTCATTCTCAAAGGGATTTTTCTTTTTCCTGTCAGCTGTTCCAAGCTACTATTGTGTCCAT
The DNA here is from genome assembly GCF_004798865.1 of Varanus komodoensis. Classification (NCBI taxonomy): domain Eukaryota; kingdom Metazoa; phylum Chordata; class Lepidosauria; order Squamata; family Varanidae; genus Varanus; species Varanus komodoensis. The sequence goes on from NW_025335268.1 coordinate 85,929,941, forward strand.
ACCTACATCAGGTTGACTGCTACGTGAGACTACACAAACCAATATACTCAGCTCTAGTCTTTTCTTCTCGGCTAGCATGAGGCAAGCTGCAGGAGTGCAGAGGTTGTGGTCTCCAGCTTGCCTGTTCCCTGCACAGTGGGCGTACTGGCGTGGGCTAAAGGGAACTGGAGTCCAACATCTGGAGGGCACAGAATCCCCACCCCTGTTCTAGGCTCATCCTGGAACATGCCAACTCCTTCTTGATACTGCACACATTCTCTGCCTTTTCTAATTTGCTGCAGATGTTTTCAGACTCAACTTCTTCCTCTACTGCTGTGTGTGTGTTTGTGTGCATATTTAGTATCCTATCTGAAATGAAGCCAACCATAAATCTGGCCTTTAATTAACAGATGAAATGCAAATGTGGGATTTTCCTCTGACAAAAAGGCACACATTTTTCAACTTGGGAATCCCCATCCCCATGTGAAACAGCTGAGAAGGGGACTGGAGTAGCCATCTCAATAAGCAGTGATGTCATAATGCCTGCCCACCGAGACAACTTCTCAGGAGTCACCATCAATGCGCTCACATCCTGGGACCAACGTGGGATTTGCACCGAGCTCCTGCCAGTGCTAATTGCATGCATTCAGAGCAGCCCTGTGGCACAGCCATAGGGCAGCAACTGGCCATGGAGCCAACTGGGTGGTTTTGGGCCACTCACAGACTCTCAGCCCAACCTACCTCACCGGGTTGTTGTTGTTGTGGCAATAAGATTGAGAACAGCAGGAGGAGGAGAGCAGTGCAAGCTGCTTTGACTTCTTAAAAAGAAAGGATGGGTTAGAAATCAGATAAATAAATGAATTTGCTTCTTCCTGGTTTCTGTGATCCAGAAACAAGAATGGAAGGTACATGACACTTACATGGCCCTGCCTTTCTAGTCTCTAGAATTCATTCTACTGGTTACAGAGCCCACAGGTGAGTGTGTGCTTGCCCCACACTCCATGACAGGCGCATGAAGTGGCAACTGGCATATGCAAAACAGCCACCCTCAAAGATCACACAGCGCACTTTGCACTTCCATGCCCCCTAAGTTTTCAATGAATGTGCCTTTTTTCTGCTGACACAGGTGTGTGCCACAGGATGAGCTGCTGAGTGACGTAAAATGCTTTGTGTGAAACAGCCTTACTGCTAGGCCATGCATCCCCTGTGGCGCACTCCTGCCTCCTCATGGAACACACAGGCGTCTCCATGGCAGTCACACTTTGCAGTTGGACACCCAGTGCTGCCCGTGCAATGGCTCTTCGTGCAGCCTCTGTCCATTGTCCCCCCACCTCTGAATCCTCTAGTCTCAAAGGTGGCAACCCTAGAGCACAGTCTTCCCCAACATCACATCCCTGAAATTTATTAGGCTACCACTCCCCACCCATCATGGCCATAATATGGGATGATGGAAATTGTAATCCAACAGAACTGCTGCGCTCCAGGTGGAGGAGCAATGCGACAGTGGAACCAGCTGCCCAGAGAGGTGGTGGGCTCCCCCACACTAGAGACATTCAAGGCAAAACTGGACAGCCATCTGAGTGGGATGGTGTAACTTGGTGACCTGCACCAGCAGGGGGTTGGACCTGATGGCCTTCTTGGCCCCTTCCAACTCTACTCTTCTATGAGCCTATGGTTCTATGAGGCTTATCTACAAATACTGTACCTCTCCCCTTTAAACTAAATAATAATCCAAGCTCAGCCACCAACGCGTAATGCCTGTTCAGCTGACATACCTTTGCTCTGATGATGCTGGGAACCATAGTTTGGTTTGCGTGCTGACTAGCCTGCGCAGAACCACTGTTTCCCTAAGGCAAGAGTGTGGAAACTCCTGTAAAAATGACTTGGGAAAAGTATGGGGTGCATTCCAGTGGTAGGAAAGGCCAAAAGCAAAAGTGGCAGGTCCCAAATTATCAACACTACCAGTGTGCTTAGCATAAAGCTCGTACTGCTAGTAATTGAGTCTTTGGAGAAGGATGTCAACCCTTTAGAAGTGGGGAGAAAAATCATGCAAAAGCAGGAAATGACCAAAACATCCACAGTGGAGGGGAAGGAGGCAGATGCTTTTTGGAAATCCCAGATGGTTGAGTAGGGATACCCACTGGGCTGGATGTGGCCCACAGCCCTAAGATCCAGCACGCCTGTCCAGGAAAGGGTGATGACTATTCAAGCAGTGTAGATATGCCCTGGTATGTTTAATGGTTTTGGAATTACTAGAGACTATTTGTTCTTCAAACAGACGGTTAAGTTTCTGCATGTACTTTTAAAATCTGGCACTTCTTCCAAGATTTCACTGTCTGAACAACATGAAACTGCTCCCATTTTGGATTTGCTAGTGTCTGTGTTGCAAAATTCTGTTCATCCGTTTCGGCAGACAAGCAAGCATGCTTATGACTAGAAAAAAGGCAGCCATGGATGCCCAAGGCTTATGCAGTTTCTTAGGAATCGTGAATGAGAAAACCATATGGCAGCTTTCTAAGGAAGGCTGCTTAGCTGCTAATATAAATGGTCAACAGAAAGCCTTCTGTAGAAGTACATCAAGAAGGGAAATACATCTCTCTTCCTGGACCAGAAAATAGCATGCAGTGCCCTTTCTGTGGCCTCTTTCCCCTGCAGAAGCTGAACTACCTCCCTTGGAGGCAGTTGACTGGCAGTCAAAGCCTTTTCCCTCCACAAAGGCATTTTGACATACATAAGGAGTGTGTGTACATCTGAACCCTTTACAGGGCACCCTCCCTCTCCTGATTTTTATACACACAGTATAACTTTTCAACTATGTTAAATCAATGAAAAATGTACTGAGAAGCCAGCATGCAGAATGATGCACTGATCTCTAGCACTGTGCCATCTTTATTTCCACATGGGACCCAGAGTCATCAATAGAAAAATAAAATGATGGGAAGCTGCATTCCATGCTGGGGGTATGAGTTGTTTTCCCTGGGTCTCTCTCTCTCTCTCTCTCTCTCTCTCTCTCTCTCTCTCCCCCTCTCTCTCTCTCTCTGCATGTGTGTGTGCGTGCATGCACACTAAAGACAGACAGAGAAAGAGAGAGAGAGAGAGCATCACCAAATCATCTTTTACAAAATGAATAATCTCATGTGCTTTTTCGGACCAAATGTGTGATTTGGTATTGGCACAGACTGCTCCTTTGTTTTGTACTCAGTTTCTTGGTAGAGCTACTTGTCTCTGTGCCTCATCAGTTTGTCTTCTGTAAAATGGGTGTTGCAGCAGCAAAACTGTGGACTCCTCATAGTAGTTTTGTGCTTTGGAACTGAGACTCCCTCACCAGTCCACCTCTTTCTTGCACTTAGGTCTTGCACAACGTACTTTTCTTTAGCCTGAGCACTTTGCCTCCTGGGAAATAGGTGTTTTGTGCCTGGGCATACCCAGCATCGTAGCCATTTTGTAAATGAGACAGCAACCATCCTGGCAGCCATGTTTTAGGTGCCCACAACCCATTCTCAAAATTTCAGGTGAGTCCACTGACAGAAAAGTGTTGGGGGCTCCTGACGTATCTGCTGATGCAGCAGTCCTAATACCAGGAGTGCTTTCCCTTATTCTTTCCTGCAAAGGTTTATCTAAACTTTCTGATACATCTTACTACTTCTATCATGCACAGTTAATACCAGAGTGACAGTTAAAAACATATTGCTATTGCTTTAATTAGCATGAAATTGTGTTAATATCTGATTAAACTAGAGGCAGATTCTGCCATCTTCTGGACAGATGAAAGATTGCTAGGGCCTGGATGTTTTCATATCACATATCAGTTAAATGACATTCACTTGGATTGCTCCACTCTGCCCTGCAGAAAGGTAAGGCATTCCCGAGGAAGAAAAGAAGCTCGTGAGCATGCCAGCGAGATGGTTTATTCTCTAAAAGTGGTGGTCCATTGAGGGGATCTTTCCTTAGCACCCTCAGAAACTTGAAGCTAAGTTCTAAGTCCTTACTGCAGGCCTCTCTCCACCGATATGGGTAAGGCCATGGGCTTTCTGATGGGGATGCAACAGAGGGGATGGGTCCAAGGAGAAAGAGACATTGCAGATCATAGTCATTTCTGGAGACATGCCCAAGCAGGGCTATCATGCTGGTCCAATATGGCAGTGTACAGGACTCTCTTCCTTACTATTGAAAATACAGTCAAGATAGTGAAAATCTATTGTGTCTTCTCCAGTGCCATTGTGACCACATTGCACTGGATGTCCCTGATGTTCCCAAGTGGTGCTTCTCTTTTTGCACCTCATAGCTAAGGATGAAACCCTGTAAAGTGTTATGCTTATCTCTACCTATCCATAAGTCACACAATGTCTTGTGAACCTTGTAGTCAGGCTAACACAGTATTCTATGCACAGTGAACTGTCCATGGTCCTGATTTGCTCCGAAATTCCTGGCTGCTTCTCTAGATCAGTGGACTTATCCTCCAGGGAGTGGGGCAGAAATATTAGGGAACTACAGGTTAATTGTTCCCTTTTGCCCTTGTTTCAAGCTGACCCCAGTTCTAATGACTTTGGCACAGCATAGACTGGATTGTGCCCAGGACTGGCCCTGGACAAGGGCAAGATCATGCCCACTCCATTCCATGCACGGCAGCTTTCTCGGTTGACTGTCAAGAGCCGGTGTGCCCGACTTCACCCTCAGGCTAGCTTGTGGGTGGAGGTGGCTCTGCCCTTGCGCACTGCTGCTTCTGCCCCACAGCAGCGGCTGTCGGAGGCACTCCACCAACTGGTCGAGCCAGCTCTGTTCGTGCCACCTTAACCTCTAGTTTGACCCTCAGGTAGACAACGCAACTCTGCAGGGCTTATGTTTACTATCACTATTATTCCCATAGCAGTAAACTCCTCAACCTGTTCCATTTTAGATCAATGATACATTGCACTTCTCCATAAAACTCCTTTCTATCTCTGAGAACCAAGACCAAAACAAATGTTATTTTAAACATCTGACTTAGTCTCCTTTTCTTGCTTTTACTCTAGAGTAGGTAGAGTGAGGGGCAGATCCAGATTTTTTAAAAAACTCTATCCCCATGCAGGGCTTCTGATCCAGAATGGTACAACTGTGCCTTCTCTAATGTAAATATGAAGCTACTATAGCTGCTGGATGTATATTTAAAGTAATATCTGATTTGGCTCCCACTAGCTTCTCATGAGAGATCTTTCCCAGGAGGACTGTGCTTTAACTACTAACGACATAGAAATAAACTACTAAATAGAAAGACAGGCAGACAGACAATATATGACAGCAGGACAGCGGGGGGAAGCCCACCTTGCAAACCCTTGTAAGCGGGCAAAGATTCATTGGAAAGGACCTTTTCTCGACATCTTCTGCAGACAATGATCAGGCAACTTCAGATGGGGCTTTATGAATCTCTCTTCCTTGCTCAGTGGAATGAAAGGCTGGGCCCTTTGCTGGCTGTGGACCTGTTGGCTGTGAAATCTCCTCACAGCCACTTTGAACAAAGTGCACTTCAGCCAACAGATCTCGGACAATCCTTCATGAGAAAACTGCAGCGCACAGGAGACCTTTCTACTCAAATATGTATTTGTGAGTTAGCAATCTGTGCGATGTGTTAGGTGATCTGTCACCTGTCATATAAGGTTCACCTTATTGGTTTTTCAAGATTTTGCACAAAAAGAGCACACCACGTGCTAGGATTTTGACTTCACTTTTGCATCAGTGTATTTCCTAGTGGACCACTCGTCATCTTCTTTGTATCTTGGTAAGTTGGTTTTACAAATAAAAGTTGGCATTGTTTCACCTGCATGCTCAAAGAGCAGCCTTTTTCTAGCCTCTGTTGAAGGGTACCTTTTTTAGCACTCGGCAAAAACAGACGGTTGCCTTATTGCTTGAAGGCTGCAACAGTACAATCTATTTTTCAAAACATAATGTGAAGCTATGATGGAAGAGAGGAGGCATCATTCCAAAAAATATCTGCCTAGCCACAGAGTACTATTCCACACACACCCCTCCCGCCGCCACACTGGTATTTATTTTTTTTATTTTATTATATTTAATTTAAGAATTAAATTATATTTAATTTATTTATATTTTATTATATTTAATTTAAGAATTTTTGTAGATCTTTCTGAAGCTCAAAAAAAGCATTCACAGTAGAATATGTATTTGCTCTCATTTTGGGTTTGTCTTATTATGGTCAAAAGGGATATGATCCTCAGTAATTTTCTACTGGATGACTTTGGTCAGTGAAAACATTTATCTTTGCCAGAATGCTAACAATTGCTTTGTTCTTTCTTTTCTACATGAAGCGCATGGAGGTAAAGATAAGGAATACCACTATTTTCATAAATGCTAACTAATAGCGCTATCCATTACATGGCTAAAAGACAGAGTGACCGAGGGCACCTGAGTTCCAATCCCTGATCAGTAAAGTTTTCTGGGTAACTATGGGCCACTCCTCATTTCTTAGCCTCACCTACTTCGCAGGACTGTTGTGAAGATAAAATGTGATGGGGAACTGTCTGTGCTTTGCTGAGTTCTGTGGATGGAGGACAGTCTACACATTGAAGAAGATGGCCATCTTACATTAACGTACCTGGGAGGGAGCGCCACTGAATTTAATGGAGCTTCCTTCGGCGTCGATGTGCATAGACCTGTGATATTTAGAAATATTGTCTGATGCACGAGCAGGATAGTTAGCACAAGCCTGAAAGGCTTGTGACTCCCCCTCACTGACAAAAAATAATAAATAGAATTCACCAGCCATGTATTAATACAAAATAATCTCATTGGCCTGTTAATGTTTATGTGACTTTTTAAATTATGTTGACTTTGTTAATGAATGGTCTTGGATCACCACTCTATCTTGTATAAACTTTTCTGATGTTGCAGTAAGCCACCTTGAATGTGCTTCTTCCATGGCAGAATGGAGTACAAATATGACTATGACAATGATGTCATCAAGTCATCTGCCAGGGGCTCAGGAAGTCCCCCTTTTTTGTGCCTCTCACAGAAGCACTCGAAACTAGTCTTGAAAATCAAATTACAATGAGATGAAAGTTATGGTGCTCTTTATTTACAAGTTAGATCTTTCCAACAGCAAAAAGAGGAAGAAGATCATATATTTAACCATGACCAAATGGTGACCAACTTGAATGAAGGAACTTTGGTAAACATGCCTTGTCCTGTTATGCAAAGACTTGCAAAGATGACAAAAGCTATGCCTGCTGACATTTCACTTTGCAAATTAATACAGCAGAAATGGAAAACCTCAGGCCAAAGGATGAAACCCAGCACACCTGAAGACCCAATCCAGCCCTCGTGGCCTCCCAGAAGGCCATGCCCCTCTCCTATGCCCTCCTGTGTACCCTGACTTTTGTGCAGTTCCCTTTCCCGCTTTGTAAAAAGATGAAATTGCTCCCTTGAGGCTTAGTTACTGGCGATAAGAGCTTTAAGGCAAAATAGGCTGGTTTTTTTAGTAACTGTACCCTGATCCCTTTTGTCATCAGCACCCCCTCTTCTCTCTTCTGTTCCATCCCAGAACAGTAAAGCTGGAAGGGGCCTATAAGGCCATCAAATCTAACCCCCTGCTCAGTGCAGGACTCCAAGTTAAAACATCTCTTAAGCACCTCCAGCGTGGGAGAGCCCACAACTTCCCTAGGCAACTGGTTCCAATGCTGTACTGTTCTAACACTCAAGATGTTTTTCCTGATGTCCAGTCAGGATCTGGCTTTCTGCAACTTGAGCCCATATTCCATGCCCTGCACTCTGCGGTGAATGAGAGGAGATCCTGGCCCTCCTCTGTGCAACAGGTGTTCAAGTACTTGCAAGGGCTATCATATCTGCCCTCAGCCTTATCCTCTCAAAGCTAAACACGCCTAGGTCTTAGGGCTTTCTTTCCAGTCCCTGGATCAACCCTGTTGCCCTCCTTTGAATGTTTTCCAGTTTGTCCTGCCTGCTTTTGGAATGTAGCACTTGGCAGCTACTGCAAAATGGCACTTGGCCCTCTGTCTGAAAGGGGTTCTGTGCCCCACTAAATGCAGGGACAGGAACTGTGCTTTCGATTGTACTGGGTCACCCCGTGGTCAATGCAGTTACGTGGCAGGGGGATTACTCAAAGGAAAATGATTGCTCAAAATTGCAGTCCTTTTAAAATAGAACTGTGTGCACTGACAAGGTCACACAAAGAGTCCCAGGCTCTTTTTATAAGAACAGCTTCCTTTTGGGGTAGGCAGGGTGAGCAGTAATTTACAGCAAGGAGAAGTGGAAATAAAGATATTAGTATCAATAGAACTTGCATTTTTTTTCTTATTTAAAAGCCTCAATAAACACGTGAGAATGGCATTAAGGTTTAAAAGCAGATAAGTGATAGTCTAAGCTGCAAGGGAAATAGATAATTTAGAGCAAGCACCAAGCAATCTCCTTGTTCACTCCCAAATCTGCCATGTAGCTTGTCTAATAGGATTAACTCTAATTGCTTCCAGAATCAACCTGAAACTGAAGCACAGAAAGCTAGCAGGCTGGAAGGGAGCCACCAGACAACTTATCAGATGGTGAAGAGGCCAGATCGGCTCCCGCATGCACAAACAAGATTGATCGCATATTTTGGCTGTGCTACAGAGGCATCATTCACTGTGGTCCTGGCAAGAACAGAAGAAGAGCCCTGCTGGATCCAACCAATGGTCTATCTAGTCTACCATTATATTCACACAGTGGCCGACCAAGTGTCAATGGGATCTCACAATCAGGAGTTGAGTGCAACAGTACCCAGCAAGCGTGGCACATAGACATACTGCCTCTGAGCTGGAGGTAGCATACAGCCTTTCCAACTAGTAGCTATGGTTAGCCTTCTTCTCCATGAATGTGTCCAATCTCCTTCAAAATTGGTGGCCCTCGCTACATCGAATTCCATAATTTAACTTCCTTTATCAGTCATCAATCTCCCACCAGTCAGCTTCATGGGATGTCACCAGGCATTAGTGATATGGGAGTGGGAGAAAAATGTTTCCCTATCCAGTTTCTCTACACTCTGCATAATTTTGTGTACCTGTATCATGCCTCCCCATACATGCCTTTTTTCCTATGCTAAACAACCTTACCTGTTGCAACCTTTCCTCATAACAGAGTTGCTGCAGCCCTTTGATCCAGAGCCACGTCTGTGTACCAGAGGTTTGTGCAGTGAAGACCCTTATAGATTAGTGCAATCGTTTGCATGTTCAGACAGAAAAAACTTATCCTACAACTTCTGGATTCCCCAGCCGGCATGGACTTTATAAACCACAGACCACCACTGCCTCTCCTCAAATTATTCTTTTGGTGTGAGATTTAGTGCAGATTCAGTTTTAAAGGCGTCCCCAGAGGCAACGCTGCATATGGCCAAACAGCAGAATGGCCCTTAGAATAGCAGCAGGGCAGAGTGGACGGTGCATGGGAATCCAGGAGGCCTTCACCATAAGGAGTAAACTGTTGAGTACGGAATAGCTTTGCAGCTGCTGTTAGGCTCTGGTGAGATTAAAAACATATGGATTGCTGTGACACTAATAAATCATGGGCAGGTGATGAAAAACAACATCTCATTTCGCTGAACTGCTTAGGAAGGTGCTGTTAGATGGCTCAACAAGAACCAGGGTATCCATTTCTTCCTAGAATTGTTGTAAATACAGTTGGCTGGTGTTAATAAAAGTTTAAAATATTATCTGTGAGTATCTATTGATAAAGCAACTATACTGAGTGTAAACTTACATGAATTCTTCTTGGCACTAGAAAATATACAACCCTGTGGACTCAGATATAGGCAGGAAGTAGAAGCCTGTTGGGATAACAAAAGAGATTTATCATCTCTTTTGTTTTATTGCTTTTGATAAAATACAGGTTTATTTTCCATAAATTGTTTTTTTCTACCCAGCAGAAGGCAGAATCCTGAAGCAAGTTGAAAGTCTGGACCAGAACGAAAGTTAAGACTGGAAGTCAACCAGGAGACGGCACTGAAGAGTGAGCCAGAAGTCAGAACCATTATAGGAGGATACAAGAACATGCCAGAGCTCAGGAAGCTCCTGTTGTTTAAGCAAGTCTAACTGGAAGAGGTAGCTCTGTCATAGTCCTTCTTGTTCAGGAGGATTCAAACTCTGAGTTGAGCAATAGGAGTCCCTCCTCCGGAAACATGGCCAGTAGCAACCAGGCCAGCTTACAGGATGCCCAAAGCAAGCATTGCACGTTTTTAGTCTGTTTGTTCCACCAGGCTGTCAGATCACAAGCCTGGGGGGATACTGGATTACATGAGAATTATGGAGTATAATTATGGGGGGGAGATGCCAGTTAGAAGACATGTTCACCTTCAAAAGCCCTGCTGTATGCAGTGTTGCACGATCAGTGGTTGCTGTCTCATTTTCTGGACAAGTCCCATTAGAGCATTTTTGCTATTGCCCATCCTCTGCCCCTCACTAAGCTATGGTTGTAACCAATGACAGGGAGGACACCTTGGGACTGATCATCAGCAATGCACACAAGTAGCCCAGTCTGAACTCCTAAAACAACAGGACTGGCTGCCTTCACTTGGAAGATGGCAAGGCCCCTCTGTATCTTGCCTACATACAGGATGGCAAAGGCTCAACCCATTGGATGTCATCCTGAAACAGATGTGGGATCAATGTGGCTTCCAAAAGAACTGTCTATTACCTCTTGTTCATGCCTGTTCATCCCCAGTTCAAGATGCAGAAGGTCCTGTAGGAAGATCCAGAGCACTGGACAGTCCTGCTACAGAGAGTACAGTCTGGTGGGAAAGACACCTGATACCTCCAAAGCCATGCAAGCCATCCTCCAAATTCTTTCACCACCCCATTTCGCTAAAACCATCCAGGAACTTCCTATATACCAGGCACTTAAGCCCCTTCCATGCTTGGACAAACAGCATATGACAAAAAATGTGGCTATTGTTTTTCCATGATCTTTTTTTTTTTTTATGTCAAATTCAAATGAAACCTGTTCAGGCAGGATTTTCAAGGGTGCTTCAGGCTGCAGACCAAAATGGGAGGCTGGCAACTAGGGGGAGGGCCTTTTCTGTGGTGGCCCTACATGTTTGGAACAACCTTCCTGCCATGGCCCTCCTGGTGCCAAATCTGCCATCTTATCAGCACCGAGTTCTTTGTGGAAGCCTTTAAAGATCTCCTTGGATATCTAGGGGTCTGATGGGTTTATCCAGGTGCCTTTTTATTTCCTTGTCTGGGTCTTTTTCATTGTAATTAATGTATTTTAATGCTATTTTAATGAATGTTTAAATGTTTTAAATGCTGTTGTGTTGTATTTTGTTGTCATTATATCATGTTGTGAACTGCCCAGAGAGCTTTGCTGATGGGTGGTATAGAAATTAATAAAAACAATAAAAATAATAATAATAAAACGCTGACCAGGTGGGTGGGCTCAGTCAAGGTCTGAGCTCACTGAATGGTTCCAGACAAATTTGGCAACATGCAGTTCAGTGGCTCCCCTCATGGAGCAGCACTGCAGAACTCCAAGGACTTCTAGGCAGGGTAGATGTTGACAGCACCGTGTGTGCGCGCATGCGTGTGTGTTGGAGGTGGGAAGAGACTCTATTGTACAGATAGCCTCACAAGGGGGAGAAAGCCTGCTTCTTTCTGGAAGGGTCAATCTAGCACTTTCTCCTAGTTGGTTACTGGCCTTCCATTGAAATCAATTGGCTTCCACTCAGTTAAGTTCTACAGATCCATCTGGTGTATTCATGTGTCTGGGACACATGGCTCATGATCCAGCTACCAAGGAATCTGAAGAGTGGCTCTGTTGATCTGTAGAGATGTATTGCTCCTCCAGAGCTTTGAGTCAGATGTGACATGTCCAGCTTGTCTGGGTCAACCTGAGTCAAAGTACAGGTGTACATTGAAAGCAGAACCGGGCCACATGCAGCCCACAATCCCCTTTCTTCCCCACTCAGTGCCTCCTCCGCCAGTGTTGTCAAATTCAGCAGCAGCATCAAGTTTTTTTTTCTTCTTCCAATCACAAAATTGCAGCTTTAGTACTACAGAGTGCTAAAATGGTCCGATTTGTATATACAAACCCTTTGGTGCTCTTTAGCAGTTTGCTGCCACATTGTTAGGGCAAATAGTTGATTTTGTCCAAGTGCACTGTGGAGTGCTGCTCATAGTGGAGGGGCATCTAAAGAATAAAAATAGCCCCCAGCCTCCCAAAGTTTCCACGTTCTGACTTAAATGGTTAAAATTGAATCTATATGTTAGTATAGCAAAAATAATGCTAAAAGATCAAAGGTCCTTAGAAATGCAGTGGGACAAATACGCACAATTTATTAATTCATTTCTTAGCATCGTTGAGGCCATCTGAATAAAACGACTGCTATATTGGTTTACTTTAGATGGATATCTTCTCGATGTTTTTAAAAGACACTCTTCTCCAATAGCGATTAATTTCACAGAACAGGCTCTGCAGTCGAAAATTACACGTCTTCTGGCATAGATTTATGAAAATGGATAAAGAGCTTTTAATAGTAGACACGACAGGGTCTCTTGCAGGCTCACGCGGCGCATTCAGAAATAAGGATCATTGTTCAGCCTGCCATCTTTTTGTACATCAACAATTAAAGTGCTGCTGATACATTTGCTTTATGAGGTTTGCACAGATGAAGTAATGAAACCAAAAGCATTAAATGCCACAAATCATCAAAGTCAGTGCTCCCGCAATATGTACGGCTCCCAGATTTAATGTTCCTGCAGCTCAATGTGTCACCCAAGTCTGCAGCATGTTGCCCTATTTCAATTACCCCAAACTGCTGCATCTGAAAAATGTCCAGGGAAGGAGCAACTGTTTGGAAGCTCCGGCCTTCCCCCACTCTCTTTGTTGGCTGCCTCTGTCAGGGAATCTTGACCTCAAGAAGTTTGCCTGACTGTTAGTGTAACTCTGACAGGTTTTGTGGGGTTATTTATTTACTTAGAAACCTGTTAATGAACATCACAAAACACAATATCACAAAATGTATATTTTCCTGTTCACAATTATATAACAGGCAACATGAGCAATTATAATGCTACAAAACGTTACAACCTGTGCACCCAAGTCCTCAGCAACAGCAGTGATCATGGCTTCCACGCAGATACAGTTGTCAAGGGACTGGGGTCGCAGCAGCTTCCGGCCAAGCGCACAAAATAAAAGCCATGTTTGTTGCTGTATGCTGTGTGAAGTGTCCTGTCAAGCAGAAGACACTCAAGATGTGTGAACGCAAGAGATGCGGGAGCAGCAGACAGGTATGTTGAATCTAGTGGAAATCACCTTATGCTGCGATCTGACAAACATGCTCTGCTTGTAAGCACAATTTAGTACAATATGACTTCCTTCTAGAGATACCTAGGATTGTGTATAGAAGAGGTTTAGGGGTATAGAAAATAGCTGCTATACGGTGCATTTGAATTTTACACATGACAGGATGCTTCTGCCCCTGTGTCGAATCAAATATTGTCTGGTTTGCCGTGTCCACCTTTGTCACTTCTCCCTCCATAACACAGTAACACAAACCGTATAACGTGAGATTTACCTGAGAATCTGCTTACTCTTCTTTCCTTGTTCACCACAAGGATATTCTCCCCATAAAGGTATTATTAAACTGATGCGTATTTTAACAAATGCTATTATGTAATCTCCTTACACTGGTTATTAATGATCACTTCATTTTTACATTGTAATCACTTCCATGGCAACCAATTATATTGCCTTTCTAGGGGAGAAGATTATGGACTCCGGTGGGAAATAAGCAGCAAGAGCAGTGAATTTAAAAAATAATAAAAAATCATCATAGCAATAAAATAAAAAAGAGGGATGGATGTGTGCAAGGAAGTGAAGTGTTTCCACTGAGAGTATTTTTAAAGATTTCCTTAGAAACAGCCAGTGTGTATGTTCAGTAGAGTGATAGCCCATCCATGAGAGGCTTGTTGGTTAGCAATCTCCTAGGAGCTTTGGTTTCTATGGTTGCACAAATGTCTGCAAAGACAAGTCTGCAAAGAGCTGTGTTAAATCTCAGACACTTGTGTTATTAAATGATAGCTGCTATTATCAAGGAAAAAGTGTGTGAAGTCACCCTTAGGAGCAACATTAGCTCCTTTCACTTACACATCTAAAGCCCCATAAGGACATCATGTGGTGGTCATTTCACAGGGTATTTGCATATCTGGCCAGCTGCCTCCTGGGGGATTGACAAATGTGGATTTCCAGAATGAGTTAGGCAGACGTATAGTGATTGGCCCAAATGAGCTTCGTGGTCAAGTAGGGGCTGGAACCCAGATCTCCCGGATCCCAGTCCAACACCATTCAATCAATCGATCAATTCCATTTCTATGCCACCCCATAACCCAAAGGTTCCCTGGGAGGCTTACAATACTAGAACACTTTAACACCCCTGAAATTGCTTAGTCTTGGAGACAGGGTACTATTTATGGCAGTGGAAGATTTGTTCTCAGGGAAAATAGCATTTTGATTAATGGTGTATGTTTGCATGTAGGAGGCACCGGATTTTCTTTAGAACCATGGCATGGAGGAAAGCACTGACCCTCCTCTATGCAAGTTCTGGCCTCGATCTGGAAGTTTTCCCCTGCATCTGCTTAAAAAGGAAAAGAAAAGAATATATAGGAATACAAAGAAACATTTAATGTAATGATTGGGTTCAGACAACATGAGAAAGCATGATAAATCATGTTATCTGAACTCAGCTTCACTAAAAAGCCATGGTTTATCAACCACAAACAATCCATGGTACATTGCTGGGTTGTGAACTGTTGCTTGTTCACCATGGTTTGTTATATTGGCTATGTTTTGACAACATGATAACCCATGTTTCAACCCATCTCAACACATGTTTCTTTAAAATCCTATGGTTCAATGACAACCCACTTTCAACCTATATTTAATCATGTTCCCTGAAACCAGTGTGTTCTTTAGATCTAAGTGTGTGATTTAGTTCAATATGTAATTTAGTTCTAAGATGGAAATATAAATGTTCACATCAGGAGCAAACCTAGACACTAATCCTAGCTGGAGTTGGAAAGATGCTACATGTTTTCCACTGATCACATATTTCCAGCAAGTTGTCCCAGCCAAAGCAGTAAATGAAGCTTTATTATCAAGAAGCAGCTGATCTGGTTTGCCTTTCCAGGGATGCTTAATTAATAAATTAAAAACAGTGATCAGCTTCCTTTTAGGGCAAATGCCCTGCCAGAGCAGCTTCTATAAAAGAAATAAAATAAAATTACACATTAAATGATGATGATGAAATAAAATATTACAAAAACCATTATAAGAACACTATATAATCATAGCTATGAACCAGAGCCATAAAAATTACAGTATCAAATTAGGACTCAGTGAACTGTGATGTCCCAAACCAAGTCTGAGATTACAAAAACCAACAATGAGTAGAATACACCACTGAAGTACAATCTTTGCTCCATGAGTCAATGCCAGGCACTAAAATTTAGATGGATCAGTGACCTGATAGAGCATCAGATGTGTTAAAAAGATTATTTCTTTTACAAAACTTACATTATACAAAACAGACTAACATTTACAGACTATTTGGATCAAACTAGTAATATTATGCTAGATCTATCAGTAGAAGAAAGTGTGTGGTACCTTTTTGCTATTGTCACAGTATTTTAGTTTTGCTATATTTTAAAATCTAATGTTTTAGTGATAAAGGCATTGTGTGATTACTGTCTCAGAGCTGCTCTCCTGTCTCCTAATATTTCATTGTGTTGGTATTCCCTTTTTTTAAGGGTCCACTTGCCTCCCTTTAGATAGGAAAATAATATCAGGCTGTTTCTCCAAGGAACCTGGGTCAATGAGAACTTGTAGACATTTCAGAGGCTGGGAAAAATACTGATATAAGATGCAGTAGAGAGAATCTCCAGACACAGATGCTCAGCAGACCCAACTTGCACGTTGTCAGCTGATGCCTAGGAGAAAAGCTGAAGAGGTAGCAAAAATGGAAAATGTGGTTAGATTGTTTCCCTTTGGGACATTTACTGCTAGGCTACTGCATTTTAACAGAATTGTTTTAGGTTCTGCAAACAGCACATTTATGGGCACCTCGGGAAGTCTCGGCCTCCCCAAATAATTAACTCTCACCTAGAGTTGTCGCCTCTCGTTCATTCATTTATTTATTTTAAGTTGCATTTTTTGCCCAAAGGCACCTGAGGTGATGGCAACACACAGCTCCTCTCTTTAAAATGATAAAACAGAAATCCAACAAAATTCATTTCGAATGGGCTCAGTGTCAGCCCTTTTCTATATGGTGCTCCTCAGATGTTTTGGACTACAGTGTCCATCAGCCCCAGATAATGTGGTCAGTGCTCTGGAGTGATGCAAGATGCAGTCTAAACATCTGCAGGGTACAAGGTTGAGGAAGGGTAGTCATTGACAGCAGCAACAGCAATAAATGAGCAATTTCAAGTAATTTTAGAAGGGAGCTGTCAGTAGCCATTTCTGCTGGGATGCCCAAATGGTGGAATGCTCTCTTTTTAGAGCAGGAGTGGGCAACTTGTAACCTTCCAGATGTTTTGGTCTACAGCTTCCATGATTCTTCGCCATTGGCTATGTTGGCTAGGACAGATTGGATTTATAAGCCAAAGCACCTGGAAGGCTGTAGGTTGTCCATCCTGATCTACTGCAAGAGACACTCTGTTCCACAGATGCCCAGTATATTCTGACACTGTCATTTAAACAAATGCAACAAATGTTTTTAGTGGCATACAATGGAAATCAGCAGGTGCCTGCAGATTCCCATTGCCTGGTACACTGGAAGGACTCTGTACCTTCATTCTTGCATACATACACATCTGGTGATGAGGTTTATAACTCAGGTCAACTGGACTTGGGGGTTGGATCCAGACTTAGTCAGACTTCAAGCAGAGCCATTGAAATTAATGGGGCTGACTTTAAGCATAACTTAAGTCCTATTGATTCCAGTGATCTATTCTAAGAATGATAAGTTTGGCTCCAACCCTCATCATTAGTGTGGAAATCTCAAAGCAATCTGATATAGTTCTGTTCAATAAACTCATGATACTTAACCTCAGCCATGAGATGCACAAAGAAGCTTTTTCATGTCACAGGTACTATATCTCACATTTCACATTTTGTATTATTGCTTTAGGCATATACCTTTGTTCAGTGAAAAGCAGCACAAACATTTTCAGAAACAAAGAAACAGGTTGTTGCTGAGAAGATAGACAAGGGCAGCACAAGCCTACGACAAGTCCAATATGGCAGGTCAGCAGAAGGCTTCAAAATCCACGGCATTTGTTGGGAGAGGCCTCACAACACCTGTCCTAAGTCACAGGTGTCAGTGCACGGGTGTCAGGGGTAGGTTGAGAAAGTGCCCCTACGCACCCATAAGAACACAGGGCCCTGGAATGTGTGAAATTTGGCAGGTCTGCGGAAGGCTCTGGATGCAGGATTGCAGTCTTATTCAATGTGAACGCTTTCCTCCATCTGCAGAGCTCAGCAAAGCTCACACAGTTCCCTCCCACATTTGAGCAAGGACATTTCCCATAATGTTCTATTTCTCCCCCAAGTCAAGCAACCTGCAAGTGAGAGGTCAGAAGCAAACTGGTTCAGACAGCCATTTTCACGATGTCTCTTTGATGTGCCTGATATGGCCATCGCCTTAGCATTGCCTTCAGCTGAATGCGCCACCATAGCATAGTGCAGCCAATCCATTCCTGAATATGGGTTCCTGTAAGAGCTCTGTTCTCTGTAAAAGCCCTTTTGCAACTCCTGCACCATGGGACTATGTATATTCTCCCTTGTCTCTTCATTTTTCAGGGCTAGAAGTGAGCAGTTACAGTATCATAAAAATATAACCATGGGGCACATTTATCCTGATGCCTCTTTAGTTATTCATATTACCAAAATGTGAATGGTGATGTGGCGGAGATGTATCTGAACACATATGCCACTAAAAGTAAGGCGGTGTGGTTGGATGGATTCCATATTCAGGTACATACCCAGTATATTCCTGTGATTTCCCATGCAGCAAGTGACACAGGAGCAGATCAGAGGAAGCTGCCCCAGCTGGTCCAGGGACTCTGGGATACAAGCGGCCAAGTTCCCAGGGAGTGAGTGACCAGAGCGAGCAGCAAGGGAGAGCAAACAAGAGTTGTAGTGAAAGGGGGGACAAAGGCTGAGGCAAAGGGCACAGGGCCCTGGACTAGCCCAGCAAGAGTCTCTTCCAGGAGACCATGTGCTCCTGATAGCTACAACTGAAGAGGGCATGACCTGAGAGCTGCAAATGAAAGGCAGTGGCCTGATTAATATTAGGAGCTGTGTGGGTGGGGAGAATCAATTGGTTCCTGACTCCTAGCTGAGAAGCTCAGAGGAAGCTGCCCCAGCTGATCTAGGGACTCTGGGATACAAGCAGCCAAGCTCCCATGGAGTGAGCGATCAGAGCAAATGACCAGGGAGAGCAAACAGGAGTTTGGTGGTGGAGTTCAGCAGGGGAGGTCAACGGGGTGGTCTCTAACTTTTCTTCTTCTTTTCTTCCCCTTTGTTTTTCCTCTTTGCTTTCTTCCTTATAATGTATTCCCATACACTGGTAGGACTGCATTGTTGATCTTTGGAGAAGACAGGAAGCCCTGGTTGTTACAACAGGCCCAACAAGATGGAGTCAAGAAATGTAGCAGAAAGAATGGACTGAGAAACTCCCCAGTGGTGATGACTTGCAACATCTGCTCAATGTTTGTTTTCCTGTCTAAGGTCAACATGGCCTACACATGCAACAAGTGCAAGCTAATACCCTGTCAGAAGAAAAGGGGAGTTGCAAGTGCTCAAGGTCATAAAAGAAGATGAAGACTTTTTAGACAGAGTGGTGGAACTGGAACAGCTAGGAGTAGTACAGAAGCTAGAAGTGCAACGGCAAGCTGAGGCAGAACAGGGAAGGGAAAATGAGGAGGAAACTCCCTGGAAAAGGGTGACAAGTACAGAACAGCTGGAAGAACCAAAAGACACTCTGCACCAGTGGAAGTAGTGGAATCCTCAAACCCCTTTCATCGTCCCATGCAACACTGAACAAGAGGCTAAAGGTCAACCAAGTAGTAGGAATGATACCAAGGCTTACAAGAACAAGGAGAGGAGGGTGTTAGTTGTGGGAAACTTCCTGTTTCATGGGATGGAAATATGTGTATGTCAGGATGACCCCTGGGCTCCTCAGGTATGCTGTCTCCCTGAAGGACAGATTAGTGATGTAACTGAAAGATTGCCCGTACGTTATTCCTTGTTATTGATATGTATCCCTTCCCTTCTGTACATGTAGGAATAAATAATACTGCCAAGCAAAGCTTTGAAGAAATCATGTCAGGCTTTGAAGCTTTAGGAAGCAAAATCAAGAACTTTGGGACCCAAATAGTTTTCTCTTCAGTCCTTTCAGTTCTTGGCAGAAGAATAGACAGGGAAAGAAATGTGGTTTTCAATGTCTATATACAAATGCCCAGAATATAGGAAACAAACAACATGAACATGAACTCTTAATACAGGAGGGAGAATATGACCTGATAGATATAACTGAAACTTGGTGGGATGACTCCCATGGCTGGAATTCAACAACTGAAGGATATAACCTGTTCAAGAAGAACAGAAGTAGAGAAGTAGAGTTGCACTATATGTTAAAGATACATATTTCTACACAGAAATACAGGAGGATGAGCTTGGTACTCCCCTCAAGAGCATCTTGATTGGTATAAATGGAGCAATAAATGGAGGAATAAAAGCAACGCAGTGGTTGGAGTCTATTACCAACCACCCAGTCAAGGAGAAGATGAGGACAAAACTTTTGAAAAGCAAATTGCCAGTGTTTCAAGGAGGCAAGCTGTCGTTTTTATGGGAGACTTCAATTTCCCCAATATCTGTTGGGAGACAAATTCTGCCAAACACAGCCTCTCCAAGAGATTCCTAGCATGTGTTTCTGATACCTTCCTCCAACAAAAAGTGCAGGAAGCAACAAGAGGAATGATTATTCTTGACTGACTTGACACTAACCAACAGAGAAGAGCCAGTGGGCAGAGTGGCAGCTACAGGAACTCTGGGGGAAATCCATACTTGGATTCTTGGTACTAAAGGAAGCAAAAGCCAAATGTAGCCAAACATGTACCTTGGATTTCAGGAAAGAAAACTTTAATAAATCCAGAACTGTGATAAATAAAGTCCCATGGCAAGCGACTCTAATGAGAAAAGGAGTCCAAGATAGGTTGGAAGGTTTTTTGAAAAAGGAAACTCTAAAGGCATAATGACAAACAATTGCAACAAGGAAAAATGATAGAAAACAACAGAAGACGCCCATGTGGCTTCACAAAAAGCTTTAAGTTTATCTGAAAACAAAAAAAGGACATTTATAGGAAGTGGAGGAAGACCAAGCTACAAAGGAAGAATACAGGCAGATAGCACAGAATTGCAGGAAGGGCATCAGGAAGGCTAAAGGTGGGAATGAATTGAGACAAGTGAGGAATGCTAAAAGCAACAAAAAATTCTTTTTCTGAGATCTCCAAAATAAAAGACAGAGGAAAGAAATGTGGGCTCACCTACTTAATGTGGATAGTAAATTATAACAGATGACAAAGAAAAGGCAGAAGTGCTTGATTCTTCTCCCAAAAGGAGATCTATCACCTTCCTGATAAAGGGGAATTACAACCTGAAGAAGCAGGATGGCGGCTCAAGGTTGACAGGCAAGTGGTCAAGGATCATCTAACTGGGTTGAATGAGTTCAAATTTCCAGGGCCTGATAAACTCTATCCTAGAGTCACAAAGGAGCTGGCAAAAGAACTCTGAGAACCCATGTCTGTTATCTTTGAGAAATAATGGAGGACAGGGGAAGTGCCAGATGACTGGAGAAGGGCTAACACTATTCCTATCTTTAAAAAAGGAAAAAGAAGAACCCAGGAACTACAGACCAGTCTGTCTGACATCAATCGCTGAGAAAATTCTGGAGCAAAATTTTCAGTCATTCTGCATAAACCTGGAAAACAATGATGTGATTACTAGAAGCCAGCATGAATTTCTCAAGAACAAATCCTGCCAGATTAATCTGATTTGAATTTTTGATTGGCTAACCTCCCCAGTGGACTGTGCAAATGCTGTGGACGTAACCTGTCTTGACTTCAGCAAAGCTTTTGACAAAGTGCCCCATGACACCCTGATAAGCAAAACAGCAAAAAGTGGGCTAGATGGAACAACTATCAGGTGAATCTACAGTTAGCTACAGAATCAGACTGAAAGAGAGCTGATCAATGGTACCTTCTCAAACTGGGGAAATTTAACAAGGGGTCAGTCCTGGGCCCAGTGCTCTTCAACATTTCCTTTAATGATTTGGATGAAGAAGTACAAGGAACAATTATTAGATTTGCAGATGACACAAATTCAATCAGGGTAAATGCCAAGTTCTGCACCTAGGAAAAATAAACCAAATGCATCCTTAAACTCGGCTCAACAATAATGCAAGTGAAAAGGATCTTGTAACTGTTGTAGATCCCAAGCTGAATATGAGTCAACAATGTGATGTGGTTGCAAAAAGAGCAAATGCTATTTTAGGCTGCATTAATAGAAGAATCATTTCCAAGCCCATAAAGTACTAGTTCCCCTTGTCTGGAGTACTGTTTCCAGTTCTGGACAGCATAGTTTAAGAAAGATGTAGACAAGCTGGAAAGGGGTCAGAGGAGGGCAACCAGGATCATTCAGGGACTGTAAGCAAAGCCTTATGAGGAAAGATCGGAAAAACAGTGCATATTTAGCGTTTTGAGGAGAAGACTGAGGAGAGATTTAATAGCACTCGACAAGTGCTTGAAAGGCTGTCACAAAGAGGAAGGGCAGGACCTCTTCTAGATCATCCCAGAGTGTAGGACACAGAATAATGGGACTCAAGATACAGAAAGCCAGATTCCAACCAGATATCAGGAAAAATTCCTGACTGTTACAGCAGTGCAAAAAAGGAACCAATTACGTAGGGCGGTTGTTGGCTCTCCCACAGTAGAGGCATTCAAGATGCAACTGGACAGACATCTGAGAGGGATGGATTAACTTGGAGTCCAGCTCCAAGCAGCGGGTTGGACCCAGTGGCATTCTGGCCACTTCCAACTCTACTGTCCTATTATTCTATGAATCTATGAGCACTGCAGCAAAGTCTGATTCCATTTGCATCTTGTCCTTTGCCTGAAGGAGCAAAATGTCTGCAGCCATCCCTGCCTGCTACCCACCACCTTTCTATTTCTGCCTATGTTTACATTTGTATAGGGCAAAGGAAAAGCAATGACTTCTGGCTCCTGGAAGGAAGACAAGTTCTGTCATCACCAGGCGAAAAGGTCTTTCCACTTTCTGTCTTCCCACGGTTGTTCAGTAAACTCTGTCACAAAAGGGCATGACATGATGCTGAGTCAGGCAGAAGAAATCCAGGACATGGGCATTCATGCCTTTCCAGAACAGCAGGAAGCTTGAACAATCCGTCTTCAACTCAATCAGATGTGAAGGGAAGCAAAGCTGTAATAGGCACAGTGATGCACAGCCATTTTGGTAGAGCCCAGTAAACATCTGGCCGAGTTATGAATCAGTCTTAACTTATGATCAGAACCAGAGTAAAAGGAATGCCGTTATTTAGTTTGGAAAAAGTGAAGCTCCTTAACATATTCCATAGTGCCCTGTCCCTGAAGATGCGTATCAATGATTTTAAAAATACAACAAAGCAACACCCTATTTTTAGTATCATATTCATGCAATGGAAAATAACATGGGGAGAAAGGACATCTAGTTGGATCTGCAGGTAGTTTATCCCCCTCACAAAGCATCAATAAGTATTCCTTTCCTACGTTTGTTCCATCACTTTTTGCAAACGTGATAGGTTATATAAAATAACCATTGCTTCCATATAGCCCAGGCAGACTGAGGCAGTCAGCTCGAGTGGCAGGAAGGGGGCAAGGGGCCGGGAGAAGCAGAGAGATGGAGGACAGAGTCTGCCCTCTGCCTCCTAAGCTGGCCTGCGTTCTTCAGTTGCAATGGAGGATTTTGTCCTGTTGCCAGCATTGAAAGCTTCACCTGCCAGTCCAGTTGGCTTCCTTATGTTGAATGGAGGATTGGTGTCAACTTGTCCTTTCCTCTGGCAGCAAAAGAACTTGGACTGGCCCTAGCTCCAGATAAGGCAAACTGCCATGAAGGGTTCCTTCACAGAGAGGAAGTAAGCATCCTTTCTAAGACAGTCAAAATCATTATCATGGGAAATGATGGAGTGTGTTACATGGTCCATGTGAAGTTGGGTGCCTTAGACTCATAGAACCAGAATCATAGAGTAATAGAGTTGGAAGGGGCCATGAAGCCCACTGGGTCCAGCCCACTGCTGTTGCAGGACACCGAGTTACACAATCCCACTCAGATGGCTGTCCAGTTTCTTCCTGAATGCCTCTAGTGTGGGAGAGCCCACCATCTCGCTAGGCAGCTAGCTCCGCTGTCATATTGCTCTGACAGTGAGGAAGCTTTTTCTGAAGTCCAGCCTGAACCTGGGTTGTTGCAACTTATTCCACAACTTGAATTGATTATTACCCTTGAAATTCATTCTTTTGAGTGGAAGCTAACTCTTCCATTCACATCAGTAGGACTTAAAGGTAGGTCTGCTGCATCATGCCAAAATGAAATATAATCTTCTAATGAAATAACTGAAACATATTTAACAATTTAGTATTGGGCTCAGCTCAGTGTGGCTTAGTGAAATTGAGGAAATAAAATATAGAAAACAAAATGTAGGAGGATACCCATGTCTTTGCACTGAATGTCAAGCTCCTTTTGAAGTTCACCTTCTTCTGTTCACCAATAGAAAGTACATGTTTTGAGGAAACATTGCGCAATCCCTTGAGAATACCAAACCAAAATATATGCAGACCCCCCCCCAGATGCTCAGCAGTAGAATGATATGCATTAGTCTGAAATCTACCACTGCTTTACTCTTTCATTTGCACAATACCACTTTGCCTTATGCAACCAGAGTTGAATATGCAACTAAATTAATTAGAGATAATGCAGTGTACATTAATGAAGCAGTTTTAAAAATGGAAAGTGACACAGACGGGGTCTGACTAGAGTTCCCCAGATGATTAAAGCTATGCTTTTACTTTGTAAAAGCCCTTCTCTGTACAATTCCTGCCAAGGCCTATGCAAACCCTTTCCAAGTCCTTTGAGTCAAGTGCCTGCTGTCTTGGCATCAAATATATAGCGAAAAAACTCGTACGCAGAAACAAGTCTTCTTCCAGTTTGTACAGTGGAAATCATAACAGAGCACAATGCAGCAATGAAGATGAGAAGCTGCCCTCCGGCCAGGCTGTCCCAGCAGAGCCCCGGTTGATGCCACCTCACCTGAGTCCCAGCCATCATTGCCACGATCACTCCATCTCCTGCAGAGCGGGGGGAGGGGGGTCCCACAAGATCCACAGCCGCCATGGAGCCCCTCACCCTGAATGGGTTTGCCTAGAGCGGAGCAAGTAGCATGGGAGCTGGCGGCCACTCATCACTGGGCCTCAGGCAGCCATGAAATTAATCTCTCATAACTCAGTGCCTGACTGGGCATTGTGCTCTGTCTCTAGTTCACAAATAGACGGACACCATCTTGTCTTGTAATAGCAACAACATTTATTTGGCTTCCCAGCACTTGCTCTAGAGCAGTGTGGAGAGAATGCCTTCTTGAAGAGTTCCATCTATGATGCCCCTCTTTTGAAGCAGACTGCCCCTTGTTTCTAATTCAAAAGGAAAGAATATTATTTTGCTGCTTCATTTATATGGGTGCATCATCCGTCCAGATCGTTGGCTTTAATTTCCGACCAAGTCAGGAATGCTGCCTTCAATCTGCTTGCTGTTCTGCCACTGACATGTTGATGGAATCTCTCCCATCCTGCCACATATGTAAACGCTTCCTTTTCCATTTGTGCATAACTACACTCTGCTGGAATGAGTGAGTGCCCGTGCAATAGGCTTCCCTCTTGGCAGTCGTCTTGTTCCTCTTCCCGGCCTGAGGGCATCAAAATGTGGCAGGACTGGTCCTGTGATGCGTTATTTCAAGGGTTTGCCAAATGGTTCCTTCTAAGTCCATTCAGTGTCCTTCCTGAGCGCTCCGTTTGTGCCAATCCTGGGGCCCATCTGGCTAAGGACTGAGCTATTCCCACTGCAGCTCTCTGCTCTGAACTGGACTTTATGGTTTCAACTTGCTTTCTCTCTATTTTCTTGCTGGATGTCAACATGAGCAGAATGCATGCCTGGTTCTCAACAGAATCTGTGCTACACAAATTCATCCAAAGGCAGGGACACTGCCAGTGGCCAGGCAGGTTCTGCCAAAGGGATGGCACAAAGAACCCAGTAGCTCCCAGGCACAGTCAATAGCACCATGCTGAGGTCCCCACACCACCACTCTGGCTGGCTCACAAATCTAAATGGGAAGAGGACCACATCCAGGTAACACCAGTGTGCTGTTGCAAATAGAGTACTGGTCTGGGACTTGGGAGATTCAGGTTTTAGTTGCTGCTTGGCTATGAAGCTCCCTGAGTGTCTCTGGGCCAGTCTAACCAAAGCCTAACCCACCTCACAGGGTTGTTGTGAAGATAAACTGGAGAGAAGGAAAACCATGTGAACTGCCTGGGGCTCCTTGCGGGAAGGAAAAAAGACACAGTATAAATGCAATAATAAAAAAGAACACTGCATTATGCTAGGAACAGGGTTGCCAACCTTTCAGGAGGATCTATGTGCAAAAACTGTTTATTCAAGGAAGCTGTTTTGAAACTCTTCAGCCAGTGGATGGTTTTCTTAGCTTTATGGTAACTAAGAGAAAGATTCTCTTTATTTGTAACACTGAGCCACAACCTTTAGTTGGCACTGTCCTCAGGGCATTGGCCTGGGCTGATGTTTTTGATGACTTCCCACTATATTGGATTGCCTAGAAAAGAGAATATGTAGAATAAAAAGAGCAGGCTTTCAAATATGCACACGCTGTAGCTATTTCGTCTTTCATGTAACTGCAATATAGTTCTGAGGCTACTGAAATAAGTGGCTAGTATTGCAATCATGCATCATTCTCTGCATGATGAATAGCCGATGGATGCCTTGGCTAGTATGGACGTGTCTGTATGCTACAATCAATATCCGAGACACCTCTCCAAGTGCCTCCTTGAAGGACCTTCTTAGTCGTAACTTGGTTGTAGGAGCTCTCCCCAGTAAGTTCAACTTGGAGCCAAGACTGTCATCTTTTCAGCACCCAGTTAAGACTTGCTTCTATTTCCTGTCATTTGATGGCATATTATGGTGCTTTTCAATATTAGATTTTCTATCAGGTCCTGGTAGTTTTATTGCTGATTACTTTTAACTATTTGAAATAGATTTAAATTTTTGTATGTTTAAGCTTTTATATTGGGTTTTATCATAATGTGGTCTGTCCAAAGCGTGTTGGCTTTTGGGCAGCATAGAAATGTAATAGATGAATGGAAGAATACAAAATGAGTGTGATTATTTCATATACAAGACACTCTCCCATTTGAAAATAATATCCTCCTGTAGCTTGTTGGGTTAATTATATACTCTGCCACCCAATGACAAGATCCAAAGCACAGTTTATTTCTGAGTCTAGTTTGTAGGTCTCAAATTGCACAGCCATTCTGGGTCACCATAAAGGATAATTCATATGTGAAGAAACAAATCACAATACTGGGAAACAGATCCCATAACCGGGGCATTACTGGTGAGAAAGCCCTTCTGCATGTAGCCACTCTTCTGATCTCTTTCAAAGACAGCTCCCAGAGAAGGACCTCAGCAGATGATCTCAAGGAAGGATCGGACAGCTGTATATGGAAAGAGATGTTCCTTCAGATATCCAGACCTTAAACCCTTTAGAGCTTTATACGTAGTTCTTGAGATGCTGCTGATCTTACACTTACATCAGCCCTAGCCAGCAGAGAAAAGGGTGAAAGAGAATGGGAATCCAACAGTATCTACCACATTTTCCCCATCCCTGTTATTTAATAATAGTAGGCGATACTTCATTTTATTTATATATATATATATATATATATATATATATATATATATATATATATATAGCATTGTTATATATTATTATAATATATAATATTAGTTGATGATGTTCAAACAAAAAATATCTGTCTCCTACTTGCAGAGAGTTCTAATGCCATGTCTCACTGGATTTGGTACTTGCCCAGCAGTGCTCCCAGTTCAAGTCTGTGGCAAAAGAGCAAAATGTACCCCATTCAGGCACATCTTTCACTGCCCCTCCTCCATCTTTCCACTGTCCCAGTTGTGTCATCTTTTCCCCCTGCCACATTCTCTGCTGCTGCCCAAGTGCTTCCAAGTGGACTGAGAGTCTACCAAGTTCAATGGACCAATTTATCATCTGGCTGAGGGGAAAACAACTTAGCATCAGGGATAAAAATCAAACTGATGTGTGCAAACGTGCAGTTTCTGCATGCTGCAAGGACAGTATACTGGTGGCTGGACAGAAAGAAGAGCTACAGCTGTGAAGGCACTGTGCTAAGCAAAAGCATCCTGAGCTGTCTGCCGTTCACAGAATGCCAGCTGATCATTAGACTTGTTCATCGTTTATTTGGGTGTGTTATGTTTAAGCTGATTAAATGCTTGTCCACTGCCTGACAATAGCTGACAAATTCCAGATACATGGACCAAGTTCCGTTTAGTCATATTTTGGAAACTTTGTTTATGCTATAGTTTCACAAGCATTGCCCTATTAATTAGCGGGGTAATGGTTGACAATGGAGAAGCAACAATAGAGAAGTAGGGGAATTATTTCTGAGTGCCAGAAGGATAATGGGAAGCTGAAAGCTGATGTGGATGGAATGCATGGCTGCTAATTTCTCACATTCTAAATCAATACTTTTAAAAAGTCTTCATCCATTTAAGACACTTATTCATTTTATTAGTATGTTTCTATCTCTCTTTTTTAAATTCTTGCAAGGAATGGTCTGCACGGTCTTCCTTCCCATTTTACATTCACAACAGCCTTGTTAGATTGGTTAGGCTGAGTCTGTCATTAGCTGGAAGTCATTTAGTGAGTTTCATAGCCAAATGGATCTCCTGAGTCCCAGTCTAACACTCACACTGCATTGACACTGTTTTCAAATGTTCATGATGGTCTCAAATATTTACTTGTGTGTTTGAGTGACACACAACTGCATTCAGAACATCCATGTGACCTGACGTCAGCTAAAATGAAATGTTTTTAAATGGAGCCAGTTCAAAATCCACCTGCACATTATCCTCTATTGAGTGTTTAAAGGAACAGAAACAAAGTAATACATGTCCCTCTATCTGAATTCCATTTAAGCATTATATTTCCATCACAACCACTGGCTCTCCAGAAATTGTTGGACTACAACTCCCACCAGCCCCAGCCAGCATACGGAAGGGGAATAATGAAAGTTGCAACAAGTTGTAACTGCAGAGCAACAATTTGCCCACCCCGTCTTAGATCTCAAAACTTCAGATTTCTGATGTCATGCTTTCTCATGCTTCCTTTACCACAAGAACCATGCCTGACCTTCAAAGATGTCCTCATAGCTCTTTCCTGTATCAGCAAGATGACTAGTGGCCAATGAGGCGGCAGTTCACTTTACAAAAGAGTTCCCCTTTCTCTAGATGTTCTACCCAAATATTTAAAACTCATCAGGAGCCATTGGAGAAGCCTGTGGCATAATTATTATTATTTTTATTATTATTGTAACATTTCTGTGCCGCCCCTTGCCGAAACCTCGGGGCGGCTTACAACACAATAAAATACATTGAAATACAATAGAACATAATAAATTACCATTAAATACAAAAATACAGAAAATACACTGAGTTACAAACATAATAATATAAAATTAAAATTATCAGTATAAAATAAGTAAATAAATAATATAGGAAGAGAAAAGAGAAGGAAGAAGAAGTTGCCCTGGCCAGATCATATGTTTTAACAATTAAAATGATGTTTAAATAAAAAGGTCTTTACCTGGCGCCAAAAAACCAGTAACGACGGTGCCAGGCGGACCTCTTTGGGGAGTGAATTCCATAGGTTGGGCGCCACCGCAGAGAAAGCCCTCCTCCGAGTACTTACTCTCCTAATTTCTTTCATGGAGGGTTCCCGGAGAAGGGACTCTCCTGCAGATCTCAAAGGGCGGTCGGGCATATATGGACGTAAGCGCTCATTCAGGTAGCCAGGACCCAAGCTGTTTAGGGCTTTATAGGTCATAATCAACACCTTGAATTGGGCCCGGGCTTCAATGGGCAGCCAGTGAAGCTGACGGAGGACTGGAGTCATGTGAGCATAACGCCCCGTCCCCATCAGCAACCCGGCAGCTCTATTTTGCACCAATTGAAGTGTTCGGACCATCTTCAGGGGAAGCCCCACGTAAAGCGCGTTACAAAAGTCTAGGCGGGAAGTCACCAGCGCATGTGTCACCGTCGCCAGGCAGTTGTACTCCAGGTAGGGGCGCAGCTGATTAATCAGCCGAAGCTGAAGTAAGGCACTCTTCGCCACCGCTGTCACCTGAGCTTCCAAAGAAAGCTCCGGATCGAGGAGTACTCCTAAGCTGCGGACCTTGTCCCTAAGAGGGAGTGTTGCACCATTCAAGACCAGGTCAAATCCACCCTCTCCGAAGCCCGATCCACCAACCAACAGGACCTCCGTCTTGTCTGGGTTGAGTTTCAGTTTATTGGCCCTCATCCATTCCCTTACCTCGGCCAAGCACCGGTTCAGCACAGCTACTGCCTCACCTGGATTAGTGGAGAACGAGAGGTAAAGCTGGGTATCATCAGCGTATTGATGATTCCGCAGCCCACACCTCCTGATGACCTCTCCCAACAGTTTCATGTAGATGTTAAATAGCAGAGGGGATAGAATGGAGCCCTGTGGTACTCCATGGCATAGCTGCCATGACGTAGAGACATGGTCCCCCAGCACTACCTTCTGGAATCGACCGTTGAGATAGGAGCGGAACCACTGCAAAGCAGTGCCTCCAACCCCCAATCCCGCTAGCCTATCCAGAAGGATACCATGGTTGATGGTATCGAAAGCCGCCGAGAGGTCCAGAAGAACCAACAGGGATGCACTCCCCCTGTCCTTCTCCCTGCACAGGTCATCGTACAGGGCGACCAAGGCAGATTCAGTACTGTACCCAGGTCTGAAGCCGGACTGAAAAGGATCCAGATAATCAGTTTCATCCAAGAGTGCTTGGAGTTGTCCCGCCACCACTCGCTCCAACACCTTGCCCAGAAACGGGATGTTGGCCACAGGTCTATAGTTAGTGGCCATCTCTGGATCCAGTGATGCTTTCTTCAGGACCGGTCGTATTACCGCCTCCTTTAAAGGGGCAGGCACTCGACCCTCCCTCAGAGAAGCGTTAACCACTTCCAAAATCCAGGTCCCAATCCCGTGCTTGGAGTTATTTATTAACCAAGACGGGCAAGGATCCAATAGGCAAGTGGTGGGACGTACTCGTCCAAGCACCTTGTCCACATCATCGGGCCGCAATAATTGAAATTCCTCCAATAATTTTGGACCAGACGGTAGCATTGGTGTCTCCCCAGAGACCTCTGATTCATTAGTGGAGTCCAGCTCGTGACGAATCTGAGCGATTTTCTCCCTGAAATGCCTGGCAAAGTCGTCAGCGGGCCTTTGAGGGTGGCATCGGATCTTCCTTAGGACCTGGGCGAACCAGGCCTTGTACCACTCGAAAAACTCCACCGGACGGCATTGTGAGGAGGCAATGGAAGCGGAAAAAAACTTCTTTTTCGCCGCCTTCACCACCACAGCATAGGCCTGATAGTGGGCTCTCAAGTGTGTTCGGTCAGATTCATCCCGTGATTTCCTCCACCTACACTCTAGTTGTCTCCCAACCTGCTTCATCGCCCGCAATTCAGGTGTATACCAAGGGGAAGAGTGGACTCTGCCCGGTGGGAGAGGACGCTTGGGAGCGATCGTGTCCACAGCCCTGGTCATCTCTCCGTTCCACAGTTCGACCAGAGCCTCGACAGGAGCACCAGTCTTGTCAGCCGGAAACTCCCCCAGGGCCTTCAGGAATCCATCCGGATCCATCCGGATCCATCCGGCTCTGGGGGCGGGCCCATACAATCGGGTCCGCACTCTTATAGAGGGAGAGGCCGCTCTCGAGCACAAACCTCACCAGGAGGTTATCTGACCATGACAGGGGAGTCAAACATAAGTTCCTCACCCTCAGGTCATCCTCTTCCTGCCCCGTCGTGAATACCAGGTCCAGAGTGTGTCCACGTTCATGGGTCGGGCCGATGACGTGTTGAGACAGGCCCATGGCCGTCATAGAGGCCATGAAGTCCTGAGCCGCCCCGGTCAGTCCAGACTCGGCATGGAGATTGAAGTCCCCCAGGACCAACATCCTGGGGGTCCTCAACACCAGGTCCGAGACGGTCTCTGTTAGTTCAGATAGGGAGACTGCTGGGCAGAAGGGTGCACGGTACACCAATAGAATCCCCAATCTGTCTCGTTCGCCCAACACCAAGTAGAGGCACTCCAGCCCTGGTCTCGAAGGGACCGGAAGACCCGTGAGAGAGATGGAGGCTCAGTAAACCAACGCGACTCCCCCTCCCCTCCCTTCTGGGCGTGAACAGTGTTGAACCAGATACCCGGGCGGGCACAATTGGGAGAGGGCAACATCCCCTCCCTCTCCCGCCCAGGTCTCCATTATGCAAGCCAGGTCGGCCCCCTCATCCACAATCAAGTCATGGATGAGGGAAGATTTATTATTGACCGACCTGGCATTGAGCAGCAGCACCGTCAGGCCCGAGGGGTGGTTGACAAGGCTACCTGGCGCCCTCTGGTTGGGGGCAGAACCAGAAGGAGGGATAGGTGTCAGCCATCTGTCCAGCCTTCTTCTACGTGGACACATTAAGCCCCTATTGCTGTAACGACCATTGCCCGTGACCACGCCAATAGCAGCACCCATGTGTTCCCCAGGATATATAAACGTCGACATGGCCAGGGATGACTCAAAGCACTGATTAAAGCAGGGTAAAATTATAAAGTAGGTCGAAGGAGGAGGAAAAAAAGAACGATAAAAAGAAAAAGAAAGGGGGGGGGGAATCCTTCCCCTTCCCTAAGATTCAGCAGTAGGCAAGCCTATTTCAACAAGAGTCCTTGGCCAGCCCAGCCCCCCTCTCATCCCCCGAACGGTACCCAAATGGCGGTGACCCCCTTTGGTTGCCACCCTTCGGCCGCCACCCTTCGGCCGCCGGCCCTGGCCGCGGCCGCTGCTTTGTGTCCGCAGGGCACCTCCGAGTCCCGCCCCGTCACACACCGCGCGCACCCGATCACCTGGGCCGGTGGGCGGCGTTGGCCACTGGAGTTGGCTGCCGTCGACATCGTGATGCCATAATGATGCCACCTTTCCTGCCCCACAGCTTCTCCATGTGGGAGAGGCTGAAGAACTAGCAGAGCTTACTCAATGCAGGTCCTGAAAGCAGAATATGAGCCATTCGCCAAAGCCTCGTGCTATCTGTGATCTGTGAGGGGAGATGACAAGGGGATTCCACTGCAAGGTGGAGCAACATGGGGGAGACCTTTTGCTATCTTCAGTCTGAGATCAGAGATAACAAGGGGATTCTTTCTTTCACTGCCTTCTTTCAAAGCCCATCGTAGCTTCCTGGCTCACTTCAGGGCCTGGCAAGTAGAGGCTTGGGGAGCTTCCCATGGATGTATCACCACCAACAGATGCCCCGGCCCAAGCAAAGAGACACCTCTGCACCCTCTTGGCAGAGCAGCAGAGGCACGGGCTGGGAGAGAGTGCTGAGTGGCCGGGGGACTGGCAAGGGAGGAGCTGGGCAGGGGAGCAGAGGGCCAGGAGCAGCGGAGAGGAAGGGGGCGGGGCCAGAGAGGCTAGAGGGGCCAGGAGGAAGCGGACAGGTGGGGCCACCGGCCTGAGGGACTGATAAGGCCGCGCTCAGCCACTGCCACCCCTTTTGGCTCTTGCCTCTTGGCAGAGCAGCAGAGGCTGGGAGAGAGGGCTGCGCGGCCAGGGGACTGGCGAAGGCAAGGTAGGAGCTGGGCAGGGGAGCAGAGGGCCAGGAGCAGCGGAGAGGAAGGGGGCGGGGCCAGAGAGGCTAGAGGGGCCAGGAGGAAGCAGACAGGCGGGGCCATCAGCCTGAGGGACTAATAAGGCTGCGCTTTGCCACTGCCAGCCCTTTTGGCTCTGGCCTCTTGGCGTCGTCCCTTGTCTGCGTTCCTTAGCTGAGGCCTTCCCAGGGAGGCTGAGGATTTTGTCTTTTGCTTTATTGCTTTGTTTTTCTTTCTTTGTTTGTTTTTGCTTTGCTTTGTTTTGCTTTTCCTGCAATTTATATTTTATTTTATCCTTGTGTGTGTGTGGGTGGGTTTTTGTCTGGGAGAACTGGGCGAGTGCAAGGTACTGCAGGGCAGACAAGGTGGGGGGGGTCAAGGTAGGGTCTTGGAAGGGATCCAAATGGCAGAACAGAAGATGGCCTTGATGGGAGTCACGGGTGTTGTTGTCTGCTGCAACAGCTGCAACATGTTCTCCCTTCTCTCCCAGGAGTGGCAGGGATACACTCGCCTTTGGTGCAAGCTGGTGGTCCTGCTAGAGGAGGAGTTGAGGTGCCTGAGGGCCGAGAGAGCTCTCCAGGCCCCTCGGGAGCAGACCCCTCCGGACAGAGGGTTGAGGGAGAGGCCATGGGAGGAGCAGCCGGGGACACATGGAGGCATGTCACTCACAGGAGGAGGAGGCCAGCACGGCCTCCTCCTCCTCCTGGCACCAATCTGGAGCTGGGAAACAGGTTCTCTCCACTTGGGGAGGCTGGGGCTGATGAGGCCTCAGGGGACCAGCAGGACCCCCAGCCTGGGACCACAAGCGGCAAGGGGGCCGCTGCAGGAGAGGTGAGGGCCAGGGCACGGCCACCCACCACCACCAGGAAGACACAGTGGCAGGCGATTGTTGTTGGGGACTCCCTGCTGAGGGGCACTGAGGCAGCGGTGTGCCGCCCCAACCTGGAGACAAGGGAGGATTGCTGCCTGCCAGGTGCACACATCCGGCATGTGAAGGACAGAGTGGAGTGTCTTGTTCGCTCTGGGGGTCACCAGTTGCTCCTGATGATCAATGTGGGCACAAACGACGTAGCCAGGCAGGGTGTGGTCGGGATCACCAGGGACTTCGAGGTCTTGGGGAAGAAACTCCGGGAGCTAAAGGCCCAAGTGGCCTTCTCATTGATCTTACCAGTCCAGGGTTTTTTTGGGCCAGGAAGGGACAGGAGGGTCTCCGAGGTGAACGACTGGCTTAGGGTGTGGTGCCAGAAGGAACGTGTTGGGTTCCTCGACCACGGACCTGCTTTCTTGCCCATGGACTTCTGGCAAGGGATGGGTTGTACCTCACGATGATAGGGAAAAGGTCCTTTGGAGATGCTCTAGCGAGCTTCATCCGGAAGACTTTAAACTGAGCCGGGGTGGGTGGGTTCAGGACCCCCAGAAACGTGTCTGCACTGGGCAAGTGTGGGGAGAGGATCACGGCTCTGGGAGCAGGGTTTTAGAGGCACTGAAGGGACTGACAGGACTCCTACAGAGAGGGGCTAGGTATCAGGGAGAATGGGAGGAAGGAGGAGGCTGGGAACTCCAAGGAAAGGAAGTGGTGGAAAGAAGTTGAGGTGCGTGTACACCAATGCTAGGAGCATGGGTAATAAGCAGAAAGAGCTTGAAGCTGTCCTGGGAATAGGAGAGTATGATCTGGAGGGAATCACAAAAACTTGGTGGGATAAAAGGTAAGACTGGAATGTGAACATAGAGGGGTATCATCTTTTTAGAAAGGACAGGAAGGGAAAGAGGGGTGGGGGCATGGCTTTATACATCAGGGAAGGGGTAGGATGCAGTGAGATAGAATGCAGCACAGATGGGGATTCAGCAGAGGCCGTCTGGGTGAAACTTAGGGATTTTGACAGAGAAAGTGACCTGACAATGGGGGTATGTTATCACCCTCCAGGTCAACTTGAGACACTGGATGATGTCCTGACTGACAAGATTCTAAGGATATCTCAGGGGAGAGACACAGTAATTATGGGAGATTTCAATCTCCCAGATATTAGTTGGGAGACTCACTCAGTGGTGACAGCCAGGTCACGTTGCTTCCTAGAAGCTATAGAGGGAGGGTTTTTCACACAGAGTGTCCAAGAGGCGACGAAGGGGTGGAACATCCTTGAACATCCTTGACTTGGTCTTGACCAATAGAGAGGAGCTGATAGATGAAGTTAGGGGAGTTAGGTTAGGGGAGTTCTGGATGCGAGTGATCACTCCATCCTTTACTTTGAGATCACGGGACTGGGGACGTGCAGCAGGTCGAGCACTAGAAGCTGGGGCTTCAGGAGGGCCAACTTTGGCCAACTGAAGGCCAGACTGGGGAAAGTCTCCTGGGATAGGTTACTGGAAGGTTAGTGAGTTGAGGAGGGGTGGATGGCACTCAAAGGGGAGGTTTTGGAGGCTCAAGCCTTGACGATACCTCTAGTTAGTAAGGTGGGGAGGTGGAGGAGAGTGCCGCCATGGATGCGAAAGGAGGTGGTTAGAGGGATTAGATGAAAGAGGAACCACCATAGGAAATGGGTACTGGGGCAAATAGACAAAAGGGTATACCGGGAGGAGAAAGCCTGTTGCAGAAGGATTCTTCGCAAGACTAAGGCTGATTATGAGCTGAGACTTGCCAAGAATATCAAGAGCAACAAAAAGGGCTTCTTTCAGCATGTAAATAGGAAGAGGAAAGGGAGACAAGTGGTGGGACCACTAAATAAGGAGGAAGGAAATCCAGTGACTGATATGAGGGAACAGGCACAGATGTTAAATGACTATTTTGCCTCTGTGCCTCTGGACAGGGGAGATCCGCATAGATTAGTTGAGACTGGGCCTTAGGGGCACAGATTAGAGTCACCCCCCCTTGAAGTCAAGGGGCTCCTCAGGGCATTGGACATTACAAAGGTGCCAGGCCCTGAAGGCTACACCTGAGACTACTTAGAGAGTTGACAGGGGTTCTCTCATGCCCGCTGGCCTCCATTTTTGAGGCCTCGTGGAGAACTGGTAAAGTTCCAGAGGACTGGAGGGTGGCGTCAGTGGTCCCAATTTTCAAAAATGGTAGTAGAAGGGACATGGGGAATTACAGACATGTTGCCTTATGTCTATTGTAGGAAAAACAATGGAAAGGCTCATAAAACAGAGAGATCTAGTGATGCTAGATAGGGAAGGGAGGCTGACAGCCACACAACACAGCTTCTGCAAAAACAGGCCCTTCCAGAAAAACCTTGTGGAGTTCTAGATGGCTAGATGGAGGGGATGCAGTGGATGTGGTATACCTGGATTTCAGCAAGGCCTTTGACAAAGTGCCCCATGATATCCTGGTGGAGAAACTGAGGAGTTCTGGGATACACCAAAGCACTGTCCGGTGGATTAGGGCATGGTTGACTGACTGAAAGCAGAGGGTGACCATTAGTAGCAAATCATTGAGATGGCAGCCAGTGACAAGCGGGGTCCCCCAGGGCTCTGTTTAATCTTTTCATAAATGACATGGAAGAAGGGGTGAACAGTCTGCTCATCAAATTCGCAGACAATACTAAAATTGGAGTAGTGGCCATAACTGAGGAGCAGGTACTCCAGATCCAAAAGGATCTGAACAGACTATGGAAGTGGGCAGGAGACAACAGGATGGTGTTCAATGTGGATAAGTGCAAGGTCTTGCACTTGGGGCATAGGAATAGGTGTCATAAGTACAGGTTAGGGGACAAGTGGCTGGAGAGCAGCACTTGTGAAAGGGACCTCGCGGTACTGGTTGACTGCAAGCTAAACATGAGTCAGCAGTGTGATGCGGTGGTCAAGAGGGTGAACGCCACCCTTGGTTGCATAGCCAGAAGTGTGGCTTCTAGATCGAGAGAAGTATTACTATCATTCTATACGACTCTGGTGTGCCCGCAACTGGAGTACTGTGCTCAGTTTTGGGCCTCTCATTACAGAAAGGATATAGCCAGGTTAGAGTCAGTGCAGCATAGGGCCACAAGGTTGGTGGCCGGTTTGCAGGGGATGGGGTATGAGGCGAGACTGAGGGAACTGGGTCTCTTCAGCCTGGAGAAGAGGAGACTCAGAGGGGATATGTTGGTGACATACAGGTATGTGAGGGGATGTCACACGGAGATGGGTAGAGACCTGTTCTCCCCTGCAGGGGAAGGCAGGACACGCTCCAATGGAGCAAAGCTCAGGGATCCTGGTTCCATTTAGATGCCAGGAAGCACTCCCTGACAGTTAGGACCCCGAGGGTGTGGAATGGGCTTCCACGGGAGGTTGTTGAGGCCCCATCGGTGAGGGTGTTCAAAGATAGGCTGGACATGCACATGGTGGGCATGTCTTGAGCGGAGCTGGCTGGAGCTGGGGGTCAGACTAGGTGGCCCGGGAGGCCCCTTCTGACTTGTTCTGTTTCTATGTTTCTAATCCTCAACCACCCACTGGATCTGGGAGTCAAGACTGTGCTGGTTGCTGCTATCTTATTCTAGAGGACAGAACAGGATTGCACTGTTAATTAGCCAGTGGCTCAACTGGCTTAATAGTGCAAGACTCAAACAACCTGAAAAGAGGGTCCAGTGGAATGCTCAGTGGAAAGATAATCAGATTTGCAGATGATACAAAACTGGGTGGAGTAGAAAGCACCATAGAAGACAGAATGAATATCCATGCGATCTTGATAAATTTAAACACTGTACTGAAAGCCAAAGAATGAGATTCAATAAGGAAAAGTGCCAAGTTCCCCACCTTGAAAAAAGAAACCAAAGGCATCGATACAAGATGGGGAATATGTGGCTAAACAGAACTGAAAAAGAAAAAGATCTGGCAGTAATTATGGACAATAGGCTAAACATGAGATGTGATGTTGTCATCAAACAATGCGATGCAGTCACCAAAAGGGCAAATGCTATTTTGCATTAACAGAAGTATTTCTTCCAAATCATGAGAAGTAGTAGTTCCTCTATACTCCTCACTAGTCAGACCTCACCTGGAATACTGTGTTCAGTTCTGGACACCAAGATTTAAGAAAGATGCAGGTAAATTAGAAAGGGTCCAGAGGAGGGCAACAAAAATGGTCCAGGGTTTGGAAACACTGCCCTATGATGAGAGACAGAGAACTGGGCATGTTCAGCCTCGAGAAAAGAAGACTGGGTGGGGGGACATGATATTCCTCTATAAGTACCTCAAAGGCTGTCAAAGAGGAAGGTCAAGATCTCTTCTCACTGATACCAGAGTGCAGAACATGGAATAATGAATTCAAGCTGCAACAACCCAAATTCAGGCTAGATATCAGGAAACGTTTCCTCACTGTCGCAGCAGTACAACAGTGGAGCCAGCTGTCCCACACTAGAGACATCCAGAAAGAAAATGGATGGCCATCTGAGTGGGACGGTGTAACTTGGTATCCTGCAGCTGCAGGAGGTTAGACTCAATGGCCTTCATGGCCCCTTCCCACTCTACCATCCTGTGATTCTATGACTATTATACATCTGTCCTATGGCCTGGTTCCCATGTCCCAACAGTCAGAGTAAAGGTGGAGTATGAGTCATCTTTGAATCATGGATTGAATACTGGAGTGTTATATGCAAATCCTCTACTATGATTTAACTATCGATTGTTAACCAAGAAAAATCCAGAGTTCACAACTCATTGTTCATAGTTAACAACCCATTGTCACACTACAGCACAGAGTTCACATGCAACAACAACCCACACGCAATGACAACCCATATTCATTCCAAACTCTTGGTAGTTGCTATATGCAAATTGGGTTTGTATATTTTACTGTGCTTCATTGTGTGGGCAGTAGCATGGTTGTTCTGCCTGTTTCACAACCATTGTTCAAAAAAGCAATGGATTTATACCTGAAATGGTTGTCATTCGAAGGATGGTGCCAATGTTTGCTAATTTTTGAACAAATACAAATGTGCTTTTCTCATTCTGGGGGTGGAAGAGAGATTAAAAAGCATCTGCTTCATTAGAATTTTGTTTGCATAATTACCATTCCACTGCTGGGATACAGCTGCTTCTAGATGCAGGTGCAAAATTTCGGGTAACACTTTCACATCAACATATTTTTAAATGCTAATTTTAATAATTTGGGAGCTAAGGATTTAATTTTGTGCTCAGGAAGACATACTTAGTTCTGCTGAAGTCAATTAGGCTTAACCCCCATGACCAGGTGCAGGATTACAACCCAGTAATAAAAGTTAATTTTTAGATCCTTTTTAATATATATATTTCTGTGCTGCACATTGATCTGTTACATCTGTGTGCTTTGTAACTTTGCTTAGAGTTCTCCCCTTATCCAAACATTTGAAATAAAGCCAATTTTCCACATGCCACTTAAAGTTCCTTTCCTTCTGCTGCTCCACATGCATGAAGGGAAGAAACATAGTCTTAAATGCACTTCTATCAGATTTTTAAATCAATTTAAGGGCCTGTAGGAAGGTGGCTGTGCAATTACATGTCAACCCCTTGCATTTTTGTGACACTTGAACATTTCTGATTGAACTACACCTTTAGATCTCTGCCTGCATTTTCCCCACTGAGTTGCATATGTCTGAGAATAGCTTTTCCTTCATTTTCCCCTCCTCACTGCATCAAGGCATGTCTCTTTGTCCACTAGTGAGAGATATACAGAGGCGCAGTGGCACGTTTTGAAGTACAGGTGTTCATCCTAGTCACACTCCCCAGGAGACTCCAAAATGGTAGGCAGCTGTCTTGGTTGCAGCAACAAACCAGTTCAAGGAATTTTCATCTCCTAGGAGAAGGTCTTCTGTAAAACTAATGGGTCTTGATTGCCTACCCCTAAATACTTTAAATCAGGAACCACTCTAGACAGGTTGCTGCCTGAGAGAAGGATGATGGAACCCATGCCATTCAATGTGCAAAAGCCAGCTGGACTAGCAGCTGACTCTTTCTTCCACTCTGATGATGGGACAGTTCCATCCCCTAAAATAGGCAGTGCAGGGCATGGAAGTTGTGTCCCCTAACACCTTGGTACCGACCCCCAACATTGCTGCCTGAGGTGGTCACCTTACCTTGCCTCATGATAGGCCTGGCCCTACTTTATATTATAACAATACTATATTGTCTCTGGGAAAACTTGTTTTCCTCCTCTCCAAGCTATCATAGCAATTGCAGTTTGGTTCTGAAGGCCCCTTGCAAGATCCTGGAAACCCTAGGACCCCTTGCTCTGCTACTTCACTGGCAATGGGCATAGCTTCCTGGAGCAATTCAACACTCCCACAAATTGTTATGGTCATGTGAAAACCTCGTCAGTTTCATCAATGCCTCATACAATTTGTGCTTCGCTTCACTTTGGAGTAAGAATTACTGTTCTTAAAGTCTACATCAGCTTGGGTACTGACATATGTGCGTCATTTCAAAGGAGAAAAATAAACACTGGTAAAATTAACAGTGCTTCTTCCCAGCCTTGTCAGTTTCCCAAGGGACTGGGACAGGGCCTTTGGTGAAACTAACAGAGCTATTACCCAATTTTATCAATTTCATTCAGCTCAGAGAGGGATGGAAAAATTGGGAGGACCTTTGCCCAAAACTGCATTCATTTCCTAGGAAACCAGGAAGAGTGAGGAAAACAAAGAAAGAAATGGTGCTGGGTGAGTGGGGAGAAAATGCCGGAATGTGAGAGGGGCTGAGGCTGAGAGGGGGCCACAGGAGCTTTGCCAGGGGGCACAGAAGCATCCCTTTCCTTGCGCCCTGCCACCCCACTGTGGCATATGCTATTCATGGGGGAACTAAGAGGAGTATGGTGATATTCCTTCTATTTAAGTATAGCTGCTGATCAATGGTAATATGCATTAACTAACATTAACTAACGTTTTCACTGATCAGTAAAGCACTTGGAAAGGCATGTGGGAATTCACCCAAGCAAATCCAGCGTTTTGTTCCTTTTGTCCAATGCTCTCTGTGTCCTTGAGCAAGAGCTTTTAAAATCCTCTCGCTGAGCATGTGCAAAAGGAATATTTTAAAAAATCTGCCAACCAGCATAGGATTTTTTTTTACTGTTAATATGTGTGATGCTAACAACCTGTCGAGATGAGATACGGATTACAGCACAATATATTGAGCCATAAGCTTTTATTTTAGAGAAGAGAGCCTGGGCACTGGGGCAAAATTTGGCCTGCTGGGCCAGCACGAGTGCTCCACGGAGCCTCAGGCAATGACCTTCCCCACCCCAAAGACCTGGCTCCTCAGAATGGAGAGGGGACGAAGGGGCAACGGTGGCTGAGTCCACTTCACTCCTCCATTGAGTTCCCGCCATGATGAAGCTGACGGAGAGGCAAACCCTCCGTGGGCTTTGTTTCACATGGGCTCTTCTCAGAGCTCCTCTAGCTCGACCGGGAACTGGCTTCACCCTGTTAATGTGGAGCAATGCAGGCTCCCTGACTGAGAATGAAGCCACCATTTCAACTGGGGATCCGATGACATCAGGAGGCCTGTCCCATGATGTCAGCCAAGCCACAGGAAGCAAAATGTTCCCTGTTTCTGCAGAAATAGCCATGTTTGGATGTGTGAGAAAGAAACAAAATACCCTTATGCCACTGGTGTGGGAAGGCTGTCTCTGTTACACACACATCCTCCTGTCTTTACTGGGTCTGGCAAGACTGCTGGTATTACTGAATTTACGTTCACTGCGTTGCTTGGACAATGAAACTGCATGACTGAATGCTTCTGTTGACATCGCTCCCTACAGGAGAGGAGAGAGCCAAGACGCAGCTTAAAACGTTATTTTGTCAAGTGTGGCATTGGCTAGGATGGAGGGTGCTGTGGGTGGGAGGTGTCCAGGGGACAAAGCATTTTCTTGGAACCACTCTATGCATGTTCAGACAGAAAAGGGTCCTGCAAGTAACGGCCAGCGTGCCTCAGCCATCCAGGCTGACTGGAGCATGTAGGCGTGTAGGGCTCTGTCCTCTTTAAGCATGTACAGGATTGTGCCTTCGGTGGCATAAAAGCATTCATTCTGCACCATTTTTGAGGAATTAAGCTGCCTGCGTCTCAAGCTGGTGCGGGCGGGGGAGCTTCTCCAAGGCTCTGAGGTAGGTCCAAAGTCTTAGGGCCAGCCCACTTCTCTACAGATTACCTTGCATCCAAATGGCCTCATGTTATGCAGTACATAGAGGGGACATCAGCCTTGGATTCTCACTTTGCCTATGGCATTTGCACAACGCTTGTATCATTCCTTCCCTGGGGACGAAAAGAGCTGCTGTGACATTAGATTCGTCTTTGCATGAATGTGCACATTTTTTAAAAATGCACCTGGCAGCCGCTGGGGTGGATGCCTAATTTCCAAAAATGAAGCTGCTGGAGAGGTGGCGTTCAACCCTTTCCTACTCTGCTGTAATCCTGGTGGAAAACCCTCCTCTGAAAGCACAACCTTCCCCATGCAACTGGGAGCTTCTCAGGACCATTTTTTGGTCAGGAAAAGAAAGGATTAATTCCTCCAACCCTTCTCCACTCAGTGCTATAATTCCAAAACTGATTTGCCGCTTCCCCACCTGCACCCCTTGCTATTATTGTTTGCTTTAAGTGCATGTGAAATAAATTGACTGTTTTAATATCAGATCTAGTTTGGCCCTGACTTGATGTTTGTGGCTATGTATGATCATCTTTATATGTAACTGCACAGTCCAATCATATGCATGTTTACTCTAAAGTAATTCCCGCTGTGTTTAATCTGTCAGACTTTCTTCTTAGTATCTGAACATCGGATTACTAGCCTAAAAAGAAGACATGTCATGTTTCTGTCTTTTCCAGACCTGCATCTGGCCTAATTTACCCTCCTAAACTCTGACAAATTCATCTCTCCAGCTACAGTCTCCCCTGAGCTTAATTGAGTCACCATGGTATATTCCAATTACAGTTAAACCCTTAGAGCAGAAATACTCCTTTGAGTATGTCAGATCTGCATTTTGCAAAGTATGGAAGGCACTTTTTAATGACCTTTGGTGAAGCAGAGAGCAGTGAGTGTATAAGAAATAGTGAACTTTATTCAATGAAAGCCTTATGCAGGATTTGGTGAGAATTTAAAGCCTATGGAAATGATGTAGTGCACTATCACGATATCGACCTCTTAAGTATTTCATTCTCCAAACCCATTACATTGCATATGGGGAAAAATGTATTCCTCTAAATGAAATGTATTCCATCCCTCCTAAAACCAGGCAGCTTTTTGAGTTGCCTGGTACACTATTCATATAATCTTTAACATGGATCACAACCATAATGCTACTGAATCACTTAATTGGCACTACATACACCATATGAAGAGACTTGCCCTTGGATCTCCTTCACTGATTATTAGGACCACATTCTGGTACTGATTCATGATAATTAGATATTAGATAGGTTGGATATCTAATTAGATAGATAGGATATCTATCTAATTAGATAGATATTAGATTAGATAAGTTCAACCATCACATTCCAGCATACAGACAATGCTTTTATTTCCTCAGATGAAAGGGTTTTTCTGTTGTCTCTATTCACAAATGGTGCTTCCAGTCATCAAACTTCAACGACTCAAATTAAAGTTATGTCCATGAATATGTGGAGATCCTTGGTAAAATAATACTTGGATTCACATGATGGTCATCCCAGCTTTTCCCATATTTTTTTCTACTGACAGATAACTTCTAGGAGAACCAACATGGTTTTCATAAAGTGTTTGCAAGTATTCCAAAAGTTGTCTGCAACTTCCATTATGGGCTTTTCTACATTTCTCTGCCCTCACTCACGGAAGTGTGTGGGGCCTTTTCATGGTGTTGTCATCCTCTAGAGTCTATCCCATCTTTTCCTGCCTCTTCAGTGTGTTTTTTTAGAGTGACCAAAGTCTAATTTTAAACTACAACACATTGGCACAAATGCCTTCTGAGATGTCAGAAATCTGAGTGAGGTTTTAGCATGGTGCCACCTTGTGCTTGGTTAGCAGAATACATAGCAAGGCAGAAAAATACAAATACAAAGGACACATTTTCCTTCTCACAAAGAAAATGGAAGATGACACCTCAGCAAAGCAGCAGATTAAGCACCTTATGTAGATAAGCCCTCATGTTATTAAGTGATTCTCAAGGTAGCTTTCCCTCCACTAGCCAAATACGGTCAGATAATAGAGTTATACATTTATGCACAGTATCTCTGCAAATATGAGTTGCTAATCACTCAACAGAATCACCCTTGTTTGATAATAATCAGGCCGTACCATTATAGCCCTTGCATCATACTAGCTGCATACAGCAAAGAACCACGAAGTGCTGAAGAGACCCCTTGGATGATAGCAGCCAGGACCCAGGGCAGCCCTCCTAACCCTTCTGAACCTTCAAGCATAACCCTAAACCCTGCCCCCTGCCAGTCTTGACCCCTCCCTCCGCTGAGGAACTGCACACG
The DNA here is from genome assembly GCF_004798865.1 of Varanus komodoensis. Classification (NCBI taxonomy): domain Eukaryota; kingdom Metazoa; phylum Chordata; class Lepidosauria; order Squamata; family Varanidae; genus Varanus; species Varanus komodoensis. The sequence continues at coordinate 85,974,408 of NW_025335268.1, forward strand.
AGTTTCTTAATATTCTTCCGCATTTCACAAAAAACCCATCAGGAAACTACAGAGTGACAATGGAGTGCAAGACTTTGGTCAGTCTAGGACACTCCTCCATGATTCTAACTACTCAGTGAGGAGGCAGAGATTGGGATGGGAAATAGAATTCGTATAAAGCTAGGAGGGTTCATTCAAAATATAGTATTTTTCAGAGCAAGTGGTGGCCTGAGAGCTGGTCTTGGCACTATGATCCTTGCACTACCCATAATTCCGATAGTGCTTCAGTATCTGACTCCTCATGGAGCATCTATTGATTGCATGGACTGCACCTGATTCCTGCCTCCACATCAGTTATTGGGTGAATTCTTCCTGACTTCAGACTTACTGGTACTGGGCAATTTCTGCTGTAGATGTCCTGTATATAAGCAACCTTGCAAGTCATGCTTTATTTTTATTTTTACTTTGTGGTAAAAGGTGGGGTACAGTTCAAATAATTAATTTATTTAAAGTTTTTATATGCCGACCCATTACTAAAAGTCTCTGGATGGCTTACAAGGAACAAAAACCAAAGAACAATAACTCCATCAAATATTTGGCTCTAGATCCAGCTATATTGTGCTTAGAGTAGACTCTAACATCTATGGGACTGACGCATGACCAAGTCTGTCTCCAGCATTTGGAATTCCATTTTAAGGCTGTGTTTAGAGATATCCTAGGTCTATTTCACTTCAAAGTAATTGAAACCAATGTTTGTCATGGGCAGGAAGGATTCTCATGCAATTTGGAGAATTTGATTGGAAACAATAATCTCCACCATTCCTTAATAATGCCCTTAGTTGTATGAGTTTTTTAATTACTATGTAAACAGTGACATCTGCTGGTAATACTTCAAAAATGATTCATTTCATTTTTGTACCTCAGTACTTAATTTTTCTTCAAACAAAGACAAAGGTGTTTTGTGCCAGCTGCATGAAATTCCATGAGGAATTGACTCAATTTTGCACCCCCTCAGTACCATTGCAAGCGTTCCCCTTTCACAACAGTATATGAACATGAGGTTAGAAGAGGTAGGAGAAGAAGCAGTTTCTTTCTTCTTCATTGTCTGCTGAGACAATGTTTTAATTCCACAGCAAATGTACTTATATCACAATGACTAGGATGCCAAAATAAGTGCTTTGAACTCGAACTTGAAACAAGTTGGCAGCCAATCAAGTTGGAACAAGACTGGAGTTATTTGTTCCATTTGGCAAGTTCTAGTCCAGGCAGCAGCATTCTGCACTAGTCAAAGCTTCCAAATATTTTTCAAAGGCTCTTTTCACATAAAATACACTAGAACAATCCCCTGTCAGGAATGACATCGTTATTCTCACATTTCAAGGATGGGTGCAATGCTCAAACCATAGCAGAAAAGGTAGGAATTGGTTTAATAAAATCCACAATTCTCATCCTTGACCACCAACACCACCATGTTGGACAAGTGTGAGCCCCAACAGTCTTCTAACGTCAGTTCATAGGAGAGTCATCAAACAGCTAAGGGTGACTGACTGGCTGATTTCCTCACTCCACCCCATAATTCAAGCAGTGGGTAGATGGTTTTCATGGCCATCTTTTCTTGCAAAGAAAACCATGAGAAGCTGCATTAGTACAGCCCATGGGAAAAATGCTTCCTTCCATAGACATCTTTTTGAGTGGACATGTGTGGAATTGAGGCTGCTAAAATGCCTAGTTATGAATGTGCTGGGTGATGTCATTTGGAATTCTACCTGATATCATTTGAAATGCTCCAAAGCAGATGAAAGCATTAAAGCACAACATTATGCTCAAACAATGAAAAAGGGGGGATCTCCTCCTCCTATACCAGGGGTCTCAAACCCGCGGTCCGCGGGCCAATTGCCGGGACGGGCGGGGCACGGGGGAGGGGCCCTGCGGCCTTCAAAGTGCTGGCGGAGCCTGGGCCGGCCGCGGGATGAGCAGCCCACCACCATCACGGTGGTAGAATACTTGATGCGGCCCAGCCTCACCCAGACTCTACTTCCAGCAGCCCCCAGGTAAGGTGAGTTTGAGATCCCTGTCCTATACAATGTATTCATTTTTCATATTCTTTAAATGGGTGAAGCTTAGAGTCCAGATGGTTGGTGTAGACATGCTTTTGTGCCTTTCAGACATGTTTGGACTACAACACCCAGAATTCCCAGTCAGTGACCCTGCTGAATAGGAATTCTGGGAGTTGCAGTCCAAATGCCTTTGAAGGCCACCAGGTTGGGAAGGCTGGTGTAGACTAACAGCAAAACTTACATGTCAAGTATTCCTATTTGGCTGATATAATGCTACCTGTTTGGAGACTGGGACATTTATCATTTGTGGAAAGTTAAGTATGGAAGTGTAAAAACAAAGTCCATTCTGTACACTGATATCCCAGTTTTCATCAAGGAAGGTCTGGAGAACATTTGTCACTCCAGACATTGTTGGACAGTGACTCTCATCATCCCTTAGCATTGGTTCCCTTGGCTATGGCAGATAGGAGTTGCATTCCACAAGGGCCACACTTTTCCATGAGGTGGCATATGTAGGATTACAAGGTGGCCATCTTTGCTTCCAGGTACTACCAACAAGACCTAGATTTGTTCAACCCAGTGAAGTTCGTGGATCACATGCATTTTGACCTTGCTCTGAGCCACGTTGCTCTTTTGTGAAGGAAAAATGTGTGCTGAAATGTTGTCGTTCATATTTGTAGCTGATGGAGATCAATAAATGTTAAGTGAGCTGATTGAAACACTGAAACTGTCAAAGATTATAATGGCTAAGGCATGCTGGGATTTGTAGGACTTTTTCCATCTAAACATGGATGGGAATGCAGTCTTAGGAAACTTTTATAGGTGGTGCTGATTTCACATTTTCTCTTATCCTTAAGAAATACACAAAGGGTAAGAAAGAGGCCAATACAAATGTAATGAAAGCAAATGTTCTTGATTTTTAGTGTGTCAGTGTATTCATATTTTAGAGTCATGGTGTACTAACCGATCAAAATCATATGCTACACAGTCTAAGGGTCTGTTTCCTCAGGTGAAATGAAAAGTTTAAACTAATGCTTTGCTGTTATAGCAAGGAGACTTATATAAATGGAATAGAATTCTTGAAAATCTTGTTAGAGATCAATGCTTATACTTATGCTTTGTCGTTATGGTAAGATAAGTTGAACAGAGCTATTTAAGTACAGTGGTACCTTGGCTCATGAACTTAATCCGTTCCAGGACTCTGGTCATGACCCAACTGGTTGTGAGCCAAGTTAAATTTCCCCATAAGGTTCAAGGTAATTAAGGTTAATCCATTCTGTAACTATTTTTTAAATCAGAAAAATATGAAGCAAAGTGACAACAACAAAGATTGCGGCCCTCTCCCCCCGCACCCCAAGCACAAGCTCGGCCATCTCCCCATCTCCCCTGGCATGACTGTGATCGCGCCCGTCATTCCTGCATGAGCCCGTCATCCTGGCGTGCTCAGGGGGCGGGGGAGACGGGTGCGATCGCGGACGCACTGTGAGGGAGAAAAAGGCGCAGATGCGGGTGCACTGCAGGGGAGAGATGGGTACGAACGCAGGCATGCTGTGTGGGGAGAGACAGGCATGACTGTGATGGGGGGAAGATGGCCGAGATCACAGTTGCGCTCCTGCAGGAAAGAAAGGTGCAATCACGGGCACGCTCATGCAGGAAAGACGGGCGCAATCTCAGTCATCTCCCTCCCCGCACTCCCAGCACGATTGCGGCCATCTCGCCACTTGAGGGGTGGGGAGATGGCCACGAGTGCGGTCGCCGCTCAAGGTGGAGTTCGCGACCTGAGTCAAAATTTTTATGAAATTTTTGTTTGCGACCCAATTTGGTTGTGAACTGAGGTGTTCATGAGTCAAGGTACCACTGTACATGATAACTGTGGCTATAGTTAAAACAGCCTCAACATGGAAAGCAGAAAAAATTTAAACATAAGTTAAAAATAAGTTAGTTTTACCATTTCAACAAAGTCAACTAACTGTGTAAAAAGATAACCAGTCAAAGAAATTAATGGTAATTGTAAATTTTATTACACACACCATCTTTTTAACAGAGATAATAACGATGGAAAAATATAGGTAAAAAGGGAATCAAATGTTTGAGAAAATTGCTGGAGATCAGAAGAATCTGCAATGAATTTTAACTAATTTTTTTGAGAAGGAAGAATAGCAATTGCTGGCTTACAGTGACTTTAAAAAAATACTTGACATTCTGAGCAACATTTGTCTAAGAACCCTTGGTGTTTCTTTGTAAATTTTACTTGAATTCTTATTTTTTCTTTTTTCTGTCTTCTTTTTAAACTTTACCATTATTAAAATAAAAAAGATACGTGATGAAATGAGAAGAGAGAAACATCTTTGAAGGTGTCCTTGAAATCAACAGTAATCTGAGTAGCCACATATATTACTGGTCAGAACCTGTATTGTATTTCTATTTAAAGAATAATAATACTTACTTATATTTTTTACCCATAGATATAAGTTAGAACATGCACTTTTTATACGTTTCCACAAAATTTTTATATTCTCTTCAGGTAGCGGTCAACCTACTTTCAAAATGTTTCTGTAGAGAAAAACAAACTTTATGAAAGGAGGCGTGGTGGGGGTGGTGAGAAGAGGCGAATATTAATGAATAAGGAAGCAGGTAACAATGCTAAAATGGACCCGCCAGGTGCTGTATGGAGGATTTCAGTGGCATGGATCTCACCTGTGGCTTGGATAGGTTATTTCAGTGGTTTGGATCTAACCAGTTGGTTGTACTGAGATCCCATTGAAATCACTGTCTTTGCTGAAATCATGACTAACTTTTCACGTAAATTTCAATGGGAGCAAAATGCAGCTGACTTGTTGGCTCAGTGCTGCACTTGTATTTGCTTTTGTAAGGAACATGTTATGAGTGGGGGGTACTGGACAGGAGCTGCAGCGGGGAAATGACCTTTCTCACAATTTCGATAGTCCACGAAGAGCCTTCTGATGCCATCCAGTTCCTGGCAGCCTAACTCTCAATTCGCTGTAGTGAAGTCAACATCTGAAACATTCTTCTGCACGTTAGTTGGCACAGCTAGAAGAAATCAAGACACAAAAGCTTAATTCGTTCTCCATGTTCTCTAAACTGATTTGTGTGTGCAGAAAAGGCCTGTGCCATGAAATTGCTGGAATACGAGTTTCTACACTTGGGTGGAATACACACACCTGTAAGAGCACAGAAAGATATATCTAAGATGGCCTCATCTGCTAGCATGGGTGGAGGAGAAACTTAGGACAACTACAGAAAGAGGGGAGTGGACCATGTCAGCACTCTAGCAGCTCCAGCAGTTTTGAAGAAAGGAGAAACTCTGGTCCAGCTTGCCCTGGCATTCATGCAGAAGGGGAGCTGTTTAAGCTGCTTTCTTCCTAGCCTGACTTGACAGTGGCCACTTGAAATATGAAAGTATCAGACAAGCTTCTTTCCTCCCTAATTGCTACACTCTGCCCTCCAAATACTTCTAAATACACACTATGAAAGAGTGTAAACATTTGCATGCATACACAGACAACCAGAGAGAGTGAGAAAGCACAATCATTTATTTATTTACTTATTTGATTTATAGACCACTCTAATAGCCCTATAGATCTCTATGGATAGTGTACAGTGTAAAAATAAAACAAATACAATTACAATAACTACATAGATGATAAATTTAAAATTACTCACATATGGTAGCAATAAAACCATCATAAAAATTCCTAATAATAGAAAATGAACTGATTTCAATAGTATTCAAACTTTCAAATAATTGGAAAATAGGAATGTGTTTGCCTGCTGCTGGCATGATAATAATGAAAGCACCTGGTATACTTTTGTGGGAAGTCTATTCCATAGGAGTGGTGCAACCACCAAAAAGACCCCTCTTCTATTGGCCATCCCCACAGCTCTTATGGGTATGGCTCTTTGAGAACAGCCTCTGAGCCAGATCTTAGTGGTCAGGTAGGTACATATGGAAGTAGGTATTCTTGCACAGATTTATCTGCCACTTTATTAAATAAGACTTACTTCCAGGTGAATGACTGTGGGATTGCAGAGACAATGTTTTGGTAGAATTTCATCATAAATTAATTATTCTTCTTTTGCATACTTGAGCTCTTGATAGTATGAAAACTGTTAATGCAATCTTATCTGCTGTGATCATAACACTACCTTTTAACTCTTGGTTTCAAAGTTCTGGAACTGCTAATGAGCACGCAAGAGGTTGGCTCTTGAAAAGGAAGAAGGTTCTTGCTGCTTGCATTACTGCTCAGTTCACAGCAAACCTCCACAAAGCTTGTGAAGAAAGTGTAGTTATTCCCAAGATAGCGTTACTTTAAGACGATTGGTAATTGTAGGTGGGTGTCTGGTGCAGATCGGTCATATCTCAACACTACAATCATGAACTGTGGGGGAAAAAATCACAAAGCAAACTGTGGCATGCCTGTGGGGTGATGAAAGAGGTAAAAGAAATAAGAAGAGTGGCTTTACAATGTCAAAACAAAATGCCATATAAAATAATAAAAGCAACTTTTCTTTAAAAAGATGACCACGATGATGGTGGTGGTGGTGGTGGTGAGGAGCAATGCAGTGCTATGTAGGTTTACTCTGAGTAAAGTATCACTGTACACAGTATTTTCCTAAGTGCATTTCTGAAAAAAAATAAACAGTCAGGAAGTACTGTTCAGCTGGAATCTGACTTCTGGTAACTTTATCCTGTCATTCCATGTCCTGAGCTCTGGGATGATCGAGAGGAGATCCTGTCCTCCTCCTTTGTGGCAGCCTTTCAAGTAGCTGAAGAGTACTATCATATCTCCCCTCAGTCTTCTCTTCTCAAGGCTAAACAAGTTTCCAGTTTCAGGATCATCCTTGTTTCCCCCTTCTGAACCCTTTCCAGCTTGTCTACATCTTTCTTAAATTGTGGGGCCCAGAACCGGTCATGGTAACTGCCTATGAGGCCTACCCAGTGCTGAGGAAAAGGGAACTACTACTTTGCGTGATTCTACAACAATTCCAAGATCCTTCTCACTTGCGGTATTGTTGAGCCAGCTATTCCACATCTTGTATTTTGGTTTCTTGCTTTTGGTTTCTTTTTCCAGAACCTGGAAATTATCCCAACTGAAATTCATTCAGTTCTTTGCAGCCCCGTGCTCCAATCTATCAAGATCACCTTGGATCTTCTTTCTATCATCCAGGGTATTAGCTATCCCACCCGGTTTTGTGCCATCTGCAAATCTAATAATCATTCCCTAGACTTCCTCATCCACGTCATTAAAAGAAATGTTGAAGAGCACTGGGCCCAAGACTGAGCCCTGCGGTACCCTGCTTGTCCCCCCCGCCATCCAGTCTGAGAAGGTGCTGTTGATGAGCACCCTCTGGGTCCCATTCTGTAGCCCGATGAGCATTCTCTGAGCCTGCCTCCTCAGTGATCAGCCTCCTTGTACAAATGCAACACAGCAGTCAAGTTAATCCTGTTACAGCTTTCTGGTTAGTCTTAAATGAAGAGATGTTTTCTTACAAAAGAGAGCTTGGCATCACACATTACTTTAATTTGCGTAAGCCAAACTGTTAATGAAAGAAATAGGAAATAACTTGGCTTTGTGCCCCAATTACAGTTTGTGCACTTGAAGTCATTAAGGGAAAAAAATCAGTACACAGAAAGGGCAGACAACCTGTGACACAGAAAGCTTTTGCAGTTCATTTCTGATTTACGGCACAGCACAGTGCAAATTTGTCAAGAAGCTGGCTGTTCAGTCATCCCGAGCCATTGCAAGCCAGGTTGCCTGTGAAGCAGCATGTAAGTTGTTTGTTACTCCTAATATTTTCCAAGTAGGAACATGGCCTGTCCTCAGCAAGAGCCAGAAATGCCATTTACATCACCCCTCCCTAATCTGGTGCCTGAGAATTGTCCTGGCTGGGAATTACAGGAGTTGCAGTCCTACACATCCGGAGAGCTCTGGAGAGTGCCAGGTTGGGAAAGGCTGATTTAGATCCTAGGATGTTCCATTCATGATGGAGGCAGACAGGCCATGCTCCCTGCAAATCAGAATCAAAAGCCCTGCTTTTGTAGTGAACAGGGGTGATACTTGGATACGTATGTGAGCCCCCAAGGCTGGGTCCATCTAGGAAGAAATGAATCTTCTAAACTCGAATTCAGGAGAAGGCAACTGGGTTTCCTTCCGATGTGTTGGGCTTCACTTCTTGCAAGCTCCCAGACAGCATAACCAATGGTCAGGAATAATGGGAACTGTAATCCAAAAATCCGAAGGGCACCAGGTTACCTGCTTCTGGCCAAGCTCATAATTGGCTTCCATGCTGGGGCAGAGCCAGATACCAGGCAGCCTTGGAAGACATGCAGTCTGCAGCAGGGGTAGAGTGGCATTCAGTCCCAATAGCAGGTGTGCAATTTGGATGACCTACAGGTTGAAGGCTAGCAGCAGCCCAAGGAGGGAACTTCAGGCATTGCATTGTGGGAGATGAAACGTGACAGCTGCCTGGTATCGAGCAGCTAAAGAACCGCTCGGCTCGTGGCTCAGCCAAGGGTGGCCAGGTTTTCAGGGGACATGGCTTTGTCTCAGAGAGCTGGCAGAGGACAGTTCTCTATCTGCAGGCTGTCCAGATCAAAAAGAAAGAACTGTAAGAGGGAGAACAGGGAGGGGTCTTGAATCTGCCCATCCACAGTTAGCACCCAGACAGTGTAATGAGCAGGCACACAGCTCACACGGTCAGTCTTCCCCTTTATGGTGAAATGAACAGTGTTCCTTTTAAAATTAGAATTAGTATTTCTGAGTTTACATCTAACCACCTATATTTACACATGCAGAGTTAGGCAAATTTGGTTACCCCTTTTGGAGTGATGTGTTTTCTCTTTTTTGGTGATGCACACATGGTAATCCTAGCACCGTCACCTGTCAGATAAGTTTGCCAGGGCCAGTTGTCACAGTGCCAGGAAGCCCAAGCTTCAGCAGGAGAATACAGAAGACACTGACAAAGCTGGGGCACATGGCAGCAAGTGGTAGATGGGACAGATGAGTGACCCTGTGGGTTCTCACAACTACCCAATGTGTTGGGAGCGCACGCTGGTTCTGTACATGGCCCAGCTGCAACTGCCTGTAGTTCTCACTTTGCTTACCAGCAATCTTAGTAGTGTTACAAGAAGCCGGCAACAGAACTGCAAAATTCCAGCATCAATTTGACATAATTCCTGGACTGAGCCTGTTGGCAGCTGCCCAATACTTATAGATATATTACATATTGCATAATTGTTCCTTTCCCACTTAAAGTAAGGTTTGTTCCACCCTTAGCCATTAAGATATCACATTACAGGTACTGGATTCAGATAAGCGCTACTATAGAGTGATGAGAAAATCTGTCTGGCAAGCATCCAAGTCCCCCGCCCCCATCCTCCAAATTCCAAACTGTGCTCTTCACAGAGGGTGCGATGCAAATAGAAAACTCACATGAAACAAGCTGAGCCTGATATATTTAGCTCACGACTAGAGTGTGCCTGGCAGATTGCCTGTTCTTTGGGTTCAGTGGTGCCCTGTACCCGTATCATGAAAGCAATCCCAGATAGGTGGTTCAGTCTGTTATCTCCTCTCTGATACTGCTGGCAAACTGAAGCCTCATGCACCAGAGATGGAACACTGTCAAGTGTGGACATTCCTTTCGGTTCCTTTCCATGATTGACAAGCAAGGCCATCTGCATGCTGTGGTTGCCTACGTAACTGGGAGAGAGAGAGAGAGAGAGAGAGGAGGGGGGTGGAGAAAGGGAGGGAACAGAGAAAAAGGAACACGGGGCGCTACCTGCTCCATCGAACCGGTCAGAGCACTGGTCCATCTCGCCCAGCATTGCTGAACGCGCCTGGAAGTGGCTCTTTGGGATTTTGGACCAGATTCTTTCCTAACACCACCTGAAGGTGCCAGGGGTTAAACCAAGGACCCTGCAAGTGCCCTGCCAGTGAACTATGGCTCTTCCCTCTGTCTCGAAGATAGGAGAATAGGGTCGGCCTTGTATGCGACACTCAGGGCAGGTTCACACAATCACAGAGGGAAAATAAGCCACAGTGCTTTATGGTTTATTAAATAAGCCACCTTGCATGGCCTACTTAAGGGTCTTGCACCCAGGGCAATGGCCTTGTGTGGCAGCTGAAGGGCGCTGTCAAAGGGCATCGCCTGTTTGGTGCCCGTTTGCCGCTGGTTCAGTGTAGGTTCAGGTCCCAGACTTTTTTTTTCTTTTTTGGGGGGTGGGGACAAGAATATTGGAGTTCTGTTAAGTTCTGTTGTATTTGGTTTTATTGGACTGTGATCATTTTACTGTTTCATGTTTTAAATTTGTTCTCTATTTGTTGACCACCCAGAAAGCCCTGCAGGCTATGGGGTGGTATACAAATACAATATAAATAAATAATACATATTGCTTCCATGCACCTGCTTGGTTCTTAGATGAGTTTAGGCACTTATTCATCATCATCATCATCATCATCATCACTATTACATTTCTATACCACCTATAGTCAAAGCTCTCTGGGCAGTTTAGTCATAGAATCATACACTCATCACCCATCCTGATTTTCACCAGGCCTGACCCTGCTTAGCTTCCAAGATTCGGCAAGATCAGGCACTTCAGGCTACATGATGCCCCTATCCAGAAAGGGTGTTTGGGTGGAATGGTTTACAAACCATCCTGAAAACCACAGCCTGTTCTAGGGTTTCAGAGTGCTTGTTAACCAACCCAGCCACCCACACCCAGCTTAGCCATCACAACAATGAGCATCCAGTGAGGGTGATTAAGCCAATTAGCTGGTTCATGAGCAAATATGTGGGGAGGGGAAAGAAGCCACTTTGGCTCACTCCATGGTCATGCAAACCTGCCCACTATCCAAAATGACTTCTACTCGTACCCTGGTTGCCCTCTAGATGAGTTGTCCTGCTGGCTAGGAATGATGCCAGCGGCAGTCCAGATGTGGTCCAACACATCTGGAGTTCAAGAGAGGTTGTGAAGTATGACTTCTGAAGGGCAGTAGAATCTTATGACCAATTGATAGGCAATAATGTGCAGCTTTGCTGCAATAAGGGAAATGGTAGGAGATAAAGCACTGACTTCAGGAGATCCCACAAGATTGTATGGGGCAGCCTTCTTCCATCTGATGCCTTCCGGATGTGTTGGACCACCATTCTCATCTAGCAATCACTGCATTACCTTTTTGTATAATTTCCTCTCTATAATTTTCCTTTCCTGATTTTTTCTTTTGCAGCAGACATGCAGTTTTGAAACTTTGAGGTTATTACCAACAAATAGTTGAGTATCACTTAAAGAAAGTTGTTCTTTCCATTTTTATTAATACATTTTATTCATACTTTGTTCCTCTTGCATGAACCCCAGGATAGCATATATGGTCATCCTCTGCTCCATTTTATCCTCACAACAACCCTGTGAAATAGTTTAGACTGAAAGTCAGTGACTGGTCCAAAGTCACTTGGTGAATTTCATGACCAAGTGTGGACTAGAACCTGGATCTCCTGAGTCCCAGTCCAACACCACACTGGCTATTTTCATGGTATAACCTTCCCACACAAAAGTAACTTCCATGTAGTAATTGTTCAATAAGAGAGAGCTTCAAGATCAGCAGAGTTTGTGAAACCTGCTGTCTATAAAGAGGACCAAGCAGTTGGGTTTTCTGACTCTGCAGAATCAGTGTAACCTTTCCAAGTTACAGTCTAATATAATTCCAATGGCACAGAATCTTTTCTGCCCTGACTCATATTACTGCAACCTCAGCAGCTTCTCTCTATAATTGCATAGTTCTCAGGCACTGAGCAAAAAACTGACTTGGGGCCACAATTTACATTTTACCACGTTCATTTTCTTAAGCACATCCAAGCGTGCATTCACAAGGTCAGCCTTATGATGTGACTCCAGCCCAGGGGCCACTATTATGGAGGCAGCAGATAGACAAAGGGGGTGGGGAGGGTGAAAGAGTTTTGACTCCTGTTTGCTCCCTTCCTGTTGGAATCCTATGATAAAATCATGCATTTGGCAGAAGACTGGAGTGTCTGAAGATTTCTGAACAGAAAAAAGTGGAAAAAAATATTTCAACAGAAGTAGTAGGTGGGGAAGAGGTAAATAACCACTTTCCCACTCTGTTTCTTCCTCCCATGGCTAGGATTCCCATAAAAAGAGCGGAGGGAGGAAAATAGAGGTGCAAAACAGGGAAACCCTTTTCAGCCCACCATCCAGATCACACACACCTCTTGCAACCACTTTGTAGATGCTGGCCAGACAGCTGGATTCTCAGTTGCAATTTTGAGAAAAACATATCAAAGTCAACAAAAGATTAGCCAAATGTTGAAGCAATCCCACAACCAGTTTTCTGGGTCATAGTATGAAATCACCAGAACTTTTTAATTTGGATCCCAACCTTGAGATTTGCATGGGTTCTAGGCTTCTGCAATCTAATGACAGGTCTTAGGCTTAAGTCTCACCACCAGTTTGAAAAGCTCAGATGAAAGTTGTATGCCGAAGCAGGTCAGAATCAAGCCAGCACATATAAGCTGGGCAGAAACTTGGCTCATGCCTCATCGATGGTGTGACAGAGTTTGAGAAAGTGTGGCACAAAGGATGACTAGATGGGGAAATTACTTCTGTTTCAAGTTCGGTCTAATAGCTGGTTTGTTTCTGAAGGTATAATTGCAGTGGTGGAAACTTTCTGAGAAGTTACCAAGGCATTAACCCACACACTCACACAAAGCACTTACCTCCAGAGCCACTGGTTGGTGGACAATCACCCATTTAAAGGCTGCTTTTCCTCTGAAAACACTTGTGTGGGAGGATATATAATCACAGAGTCTGAAGAAACTTCAAAGGTCATCTAGTCCAACCTCTTGCCATTGCAGGAATTCCACTGCTACAGCATCCTTGATAGTAAAGATGTATCTGTAACCCTTATATAGCTTGTCCTTTCACTCCTCAGTCCAAGTTTTAAACACATATAATTATACTTGTCTACATTCATCCTTTCCTGGTCTCATTTCTGCTTCACTCCCTCAGCTGTTTCCACATTCACTTTGACTGTAAGCTCCTTGCAGGAAAAGATCCACCTGTCTTGTCTTCATCCACCTGTCTGTAAGCTGCCATACCTGTGTATATATGTGGAGAGTACTGCAATTCGGTATGGTGGACAGACTACTTGATGCTAACATTTAAACTACTTTGAGCCCAGGTTCCCACAATCCTTTCCAGCATTGTTTGTATTTATTTAAACTTCTGTTGTTACAAGCCATCAGGTTGTTTCCAACCCTATAAAATGAATGCATTCCCAAATGTCTTGTCCTTGACAGCCCTGCTCAGCTCTTGTAAACTCAAAGCTGTGGCTTCCTTTATGGAATAATTATAATTACTGCATAATTCTATAATTTCTTTACAATTGTTGTATACATACTTGGCTACCCCAGTGTTGGTTTCTTAGGTGGCAAGCCTAAACACAACTAAAGATTGTACCCTAGACATGTGAGTTGGCCACATGAAGGACTGAATTAGTCATTAGCACTCTTAATAGGCAATGTACTTTCTGATCCTTACACCACTGCTATTGTGAGGTAAGTCATCATTATTCCCATATTACAGATTTTCCAAAAAATCATGACACTGAACTTTTAGTTGGTTCAGTGCATTCCATTCTGTTTCTTATCTGAACCCAGCTTTTACAAGCCCAAACTCGATATGCTGTATTGACTGGAATATGCTGGCTCTCTCTGAGCAGCTTCACACAATCACACATCTGTCCCAGTGGTGTCAGTTGTGCTTCTTGGAATTACAATTACATCCAGGGGGCATGGTTGATCATGGTACCCAAACCCCGTGGTGCTGGCCGGGGGGGGGGGGTGCTTACAAACCTCGAACACTGCTAGAACAAGCCATGGATTTGGAGCTGGTTTATTAACCCTCCCAGCCCCATTAGGTTCTGACGACACAACAAACTGCGCATAATAATTCCACAACACATACTAGCACATGCAGGGCAACAAAATAAGCTATGGGGCCTTATTTTCCTTTCCCAGTTATGTTATCAAAACCCACTTTGTATCTTGCATAGCCTGTATAGTCTTAGGTCATGGGTGCTCTTTATTTCTTGAAAAGGGAGCTCCTTCACAAAATATTGGAAATCTTCCTGCAAGTTCATCTAACTTCTGGGTTAAGCATCTGTTAATAGACCAACTGTGTTTGTACTCAGGGCTGAGTCAGCAGGTGAGGAAAATTAAGTTACATTTTAATTTAATTGTATTTATATTTTATGGAAGGGGGTGGTTTGGTTTGGTTTGGTTTGGTTTGGTTGTTTTTGTTACCCACCAAAGGCCTTCAGCATAGAGTGGCCTATGCATATACACCAGCCTTCACCAATCTGCTCTGCCAGTGTGTGGTTTACAAATCCCATCATCCCCATACAGCAGGAATTTTAAAAACACTTGGGCTTTTTGTTTGTCTTGAGTAAGCAGAAATATGCGCAAGGAGGAAATTGCAGCTGAAATCTAGCCTGGAGAAAAAAGGTTATTTAAGCTGAGGCACAAAAGTTTATCACATTTTCTTCTTGGTGGTAATGAGTGCATTCCACTTTGCCTGCAGCGTGTGCCATCTGCTGGTTCTTTTGGAGTCTTCCACGCTCCAGTCTACCTTGTATTCAAGTCCAAGTTGCCCACACCAGAATGTGCCAGCTCCTTTCTAACTACTGCTGACAAGCAGGGTGTTTTCAGGGTGTTTTCTATTGTGTGATTCCATTGCCTGGTTCACATAATTTTACAGAAGGCCCAGACGGGCAGGTTCCCAGTATTTCATCAGCACAAATGATGGGGCAGCATCCTCCACCAAACTGAAGGCAAAAGTCTAGATTAGGGCACACAAGTCACATGGTACAAAATTCTCTGCTTCAGCAAAGTGCTGCTTCCTCCTAGCATTGCCACCTGAGAATACTGAATCACCTTGCCTGAGGGCAGGGCTAGTTCTCCTGTGCCTGTAGAGATGCCGGCAACAAGCATATGGAGTTTGCTACGAGATCCATGACCAGTGCCCAAAATACCATGGGACCTGAGGAAACCAGCCCTCTTACCTTTCACCTGCAGCTCATTTATTACTGTTTTGAGGAGGCTAAGACCAAGTCAGGATATAACCAAGCGAGCAAATCCAGGGCACAGGACTCCTAGATTTGATCAAGTGTTTTATGTTTCTCCTCATAACTCAGGCACTGTACATGACATGACATGCATCTTCACCACGGGATGGAAAAAGAGGTCTCTTTGCAGGTACAACATACCACACTGGCTTCCATATTTAAAAAAAAAAACTTTTTTTTACTTTTTAAATGTTGTATTTAAATTATTTCAATATGTCATCAATGCACTTTTGCTTATGTACTTTCGTACTGCAAATAACAAGACACTAGTATTCTCTTGATTTAATTCCTATCATAATCAACCACACCAATCCCGAAAAGTGTTACATTTCAAAAAAGGCAAACATTTGCTTCTCTTGCAAATCTTAGCTTTTAAAACCCCTTTCCCTAATTCTACAAACCTTACTACAAATTCTACTGCAAACCTTATTAAAGCAATTTCTTAAACTATATTAAGTATTCTGGCATTGGTCCAGAACTTAATGTTTTGCCTAAGCCTGAAGTGATTCAGTCAAGCTGTTGTTCCTGAAATTGCTGTTACAAGTGTTGCCTTGAGTTTTTGAAAATGCTTGGATGCATATTGCCATATTTATAGAATAAAGAAAGCTAAAGAGTGCTGACTCATGGAGACAGGCTGGTAGGCTGGGAAACATGAGATCAAGCTTCTGAATCTCCCATTCTGATCACTCTGTCGAACTACGAATGTGGCGATCCTATGAGTCGTTTGAGCAACACAACCCATAGGATTATGCTCTACTGGTCCAGAGCCAATACCATATCACACCTGGACGGGCTATAGCAACCTCCCTCATTCTGGTGCTTTCCAGATGCTGGACTGACACTTCCATGCTCCCAGCCACCACAGCCTATGACCATCATGCTAGGGAATTGTGGGGTCATGGATCAAGCAGCAAAAAGCTGCCACGTGCAGGGAGAGATTCAAGCTCATTTGCTGGAGAAACCACACACTTTTCTCCCAACTACAGAACAGAACTGGGAAAAAGACCTAAATGTAGGTAATGCTCTACATAAATGCCTAAACAAGAAAAAAATGACAGTATGCATCGGCAAATTAGTTGGTTACTTTCTCAAGGAGTAGCAGTAATCCCTTAAGCTTACATTAGGGGCACTATTAAAATTATAGCTATACATTATTTTCCAGTGAGTGTTCTTGTTACATACTTACAGTCACACACTATAGCAGTGATCTTTTAAACTTTCATTAGTAGCGAAGATGAATATGAACCCCATGTAGCATTTAGGCATTGCAAGTCATTCACCAGGTCATGGAAGTCACAAGCCTATAGATTTTCTTCCGGATTGTTTCAAAGGTCACATCACACAGGGCTTCCTGTTATATATTCGTGCTGGTGCTGAAACCCATATTTAGCCTGACAGAATGTAACGAGGGAATGATTGCCAACTAACATAGTAGGACAGACCTCTTAGCCAGGGACAAACTTCAAGATCAATAACAAATATATCTGGGGCAGGGAGAAGTAAAAGAAATCTAAAGTACATATAAAAGTGTTGCTTTCTGTTACTAACATTGATCTTGGGACTGCAGGTGGCGCAGTGGTTTAAACCACTGTGCTGCTGGGCTGGTTGATCAAAAGGCTGCCGGTTCGAATCTGCACAACGGGGTGAGTTCCCGTTGCTCCATCCCAGCTCCTGCCAACCTTGCAGTTTGAAAGCATGCAAATGCAAGTAGATAAAAAGGTACCCCTTCGAAGTGCACGTAACAGCGTTCCGTGCACTTCCGTGTTTAGTCATGCCGGCCACATGACCACGGAGACTGTCTGCGGACAAACGCTGGCTCCCTCGGCTAGGAAACGGAGATGAGCACCACCCCCTAGAGTCAGGCATGACTGGACGTAACGTCAAGGGGAAACCTTTAACCTTTAACTTTAACATTGATCTCAAGCCCTAGAGAGAGAAAGATAATGAAAGATCAGCCCTATATGGGTGCTATGTCGATTGAATAGCCACTGCCTTTAGCCTGGCCACCCCTATTAACTGCACTGTATTAACTTCTGTGGGACAGCAGGTGGCGCAGTGGTTTAAACCGCTGTGCTGCTGGGCTAGTTGATCAAAAGGCTGCCGGTTCGAATCTGCACAACGGGGTGAGTTCCCGTTGCTCCGTCCCAGCTCCTGCCAACCTTGCAGTTCAAAAGCATGCAAATACAAGTAGATAAAAAGGTACCCCTTCAGTGGGCAGGTAACAGCGTTCCGTGCACTTCAGTGTTTAGTCATGCCGGCCACATGACCACGGAGACTGTCTGCGGACAAACGCTGGCTCCCTCGGCTAGGAAACAGAGATGAGCACCACCCCCTAGAGTCAGGCATGACTGGACGTAACATCAAGGGGAAACCTTTACCTTTACCTGTATTAACTTCTGTTCAGCAAAACACCTGTAACAGCGAGCATTCTCTGTGTGTGGGGCTTTCATGCAACTGAGAAGCCAATTTATCAGGGTCCTAGATTGCATAAGAGGATGGATAAATGCACAGCACAACTACTATCCCTTTCAGCACAGATATGCCCTTTGCAGAAGAATCATGCAAATAGGGTTCTGGATATGAAAAATCAAAGAGCTTGTGGGAAGAGGTGCAAGAGAGATGAAGGTTAGGAAGAATGGT
Source organism: Varanus komodoensis (assembly GCF_004798865.1). NCBI lineage: Eukaryota > Metazoa > Chordata > Lepidosauria > Squamata > Varanidae > Varanus > Varanus komodoensis. The sequence continues at coordinate 85,992,244 of NW_025335268.1, forward strand.
GAGAAATATATCAGGAGTGAAGCAGTGTTGCCAGCAGCAGAAAGAGGGAGTGAATTTTTTTTAATTTTTATTTAAAACGTTTCTATGCCATCCCTTCATGCCTCGGCATCTCAGGATGGCTTACAACATAGAATTAAAACAATAAAACAGTAACAAATACAGTAAAATTATATAAAAACCAAAATCAAAACAAAAAGCGACTGTTAATGATAAAATTAATTTTTAAAATAGCCATTAAATAAAAAGATTTTAACCTGGTGCCGAAAAGAATATAGACTTGGCACCAGGCACACCTCTCCAGGGAGTGCATTCCATAACCTGGGTGCCACCGCAGAGAAGGCCCTGCTCCAGGTAGGTGTTCTTTTTATCTCCTTAGAACAGGAGGGCTCCTGGAGCAAATCCTCTCCCGCAGATCTCAAGGGGCATGAGGGCATGTAAGGGAAGAGGAAGTTAGTTAAGATGATTTGTTTTTTACTAAAGTACAATATGGCAGCCCAGGGAAACTTGATGACTGAGGTAAAGATAAAGTGACGGCAGCCCTTCATGTCACATGTCATCATCGACCAGAGATTGCTGAATCTTACTTCAGCAGCAGAGGTGGCCACTGATGGCAACTCGCGATCTTAGAAGGTGTGTTGCAGCACCCAGAGCTGCCCTCCAAAACCTCACTGCTGCTCCCCATATTTGCCGCTGGAGGTTGCCACTTCACTGGGCCTGATGACGGGTCAGCCCTGGTGACTTCCACCTCCATTTCCAATGTTGCTTCATAAAGACCAGGAAAAACATAGTGCAGATAGAGCAGCACGTACAACATGCCTGGCAACCAGCCAGCAGATTGACACACGTCATCTACTGACACATGTGCATCCAAGCCTTATTTCAAGGAGCTCAGTGTGGCACAGATGGCTGTTGTCGCATATGTTCCTCACAACAACCCTACAAATACTGATGAGGCCATCAGAGAAAAAGAAGCAGTCCTTCCATGGAGCCCATAACCTGCTGAACAACTAAGAATCCACTGCTAAATTTGATTTTTTGCTCCTCTCTCTCAACTCTCTTTCCTTTTATACTGTGTCCTTTAGACTGTAACACTGCAGGCCAGGACTGCCTTATTTCTTATCTTTGCAAACTATTGTGGAAGCCTTTCTAGAGAAAGGGAGGGATTTAAAAAATAATAATAAAAATAATGGCAATTGCTGGAAGGTTATATTTAGTGAATTAGGCTGTAATCCTATCCATGTTTACACAGAAAAAAAAGATACCACAACTCCCAGCATTTCCCACCCTTACGGGCGAAAGGAGAATTTGGACCTAGGACTCCCTGATTATACCACCTTATCACACTGGGTTCTGGTGCTCTGGAATGCCTATAATGGGAAGACCTATCATGGGACTGACAAGACTACACCACCGGTCCTCACAACCAAACAAAACAAAGCCCAGGTACACAGAACTGAATTTGTTCACATTCCTCTTTTGTCACCCTTCCCATTTTTTGCCAATTTGTATTGCTTTCATTTGCTTTCCTTGCTATTTTCCCTCCCCGCTCCGTCTCCTCTGTTCTATCCTCCAAACAAGACTGTACGAGAGCTGCGCCATGTCTGAAAAACACCATGCATATGAATAGTGCTGCATGAAAAACAGTACATGTTTCAGGTCGCAGTCCTATCCACAATTGCTTTGGAGTAAATCTCTCCGAACTCAGTGGGCCTTATTCCTAAGTAGATGGGTGTCAGATTATTGTTGTTGTGTGTCATCAAGTCATCTCTGACTTATGAAACCTCATGAATGAAAGCCCTCCAAAAAGTCCCATTTTCCCTTTTGTCTTCTGCCTTCGATTTTCCCCTAACACGGTTGTCTTCTCCAGTGAATCCCACCTTCTCATGATGTGCCCAAACTATGACAGCCTCTGTTTTGTAATTTTTACTTTTAGGGAAACCTCTGGCTTGATTTGATTGCACTGTTCTTTAATAATTTAATTTCTATACCACCAAATAGTCTTACAGCAACACATAAAAACGCAATATAAAATACAAAAAATTAAAACATTATTTTTAAAAAGGTTAAAGAGTGATACCTCAAGGTAAGTTATTGCGCATAGAAGGGGAATCAATCTAAACTGTTGAACGATTACCCAGACTGAAGAAACCTTGATAGCCGTTGTTATTTCTCTTCAGTTTTGTTATTTTGTTAACGGGCAATGAAATAATGGAACTAGCAGACGCCATCCTTTATCAATCTCATAATACTTAAGAACATTAGCACATCTTTTATTTTCATACTATAGCTAATTCTAATGAATATTCTTTGTTCCAGACAACACCACTCCAAAATGGCCTGTATTCTAGAGGTTTTTTGCCTTTCGACAACAGACTGCAAAAACAGAAACGTGTAAGAAACCCCTAACCCCCACCTCTTTCTTGTATATTAGGAAACTGCCCACCCATGCTTGTACATTTCACATTGTATCAAAGCTTTCCACAGAACTGCTATGTTCCCCATTCCTTGAATCATCCCAGTGACATGTAAAACTTCTCAGAGAATGTTTTCCCTTTCTTGAAAAGAAAATGGCAGTGCAACATAGCAAAAGATGCAGTTTGCAAAATATGATACAATGCATCCCCAAAGTTCACAACAGCATAAAAGTTATGGATATATGTTACACTTCGTATTCAAAATGTGGCAAAAAGGCTGAAAATCCATTACAATCAACAGAACTTAAAGTACTTGCCAATATTCACCAGTCCATGTAAAATAAAAATAAAAAAGGTGGGGATACATACAGACATGAAAAATCAGACTTATGGAAAAGAGATCTATCTGAAACTTCTACAAGCCATATTAAGAATACCTTCTTTGGATCTACCAAAATGTCACAAAAGCTTGTGCATTTTTGTGCTATTTTTAACCATCACAGGACCATGCAGTGAAAGTATCTTGAGTCCTTGCAACCCAGTTTTGGCATGCCCTCCCCAAAGAGCCATACTTGGCATCTACAGTGTTGCATTGTTGGTGCAAAGTGAAGATCTCTTAATTCTCCCAAGCATGTCAGTTCTTCAGTTTTCTTCTTTTAAAACATGTTGTATTGTAGATGGCAGAAGAAGAAGGGGACGGCAGAGGATGAGGTGGCTGGATGGAGTCACTGAGGCAGTTGGTGTGAGCTTGAGTGGATGGTGGAGGACAGGAAGGCTTGGAGGAAGGTTGTCCATGGGGTCGCGATGGGTCGGACACGACTTCGCGACTAACAACAACATTGTTAGATCCTTCAACGGCTGTTGGCTCTTGGATTTACATTGTAGCTTTAAACTTTTAACCGTTTTAGGTTATGTTTTGTTATGTTTTTGTATTTTGTGGAGTTAGGTGTTATGAAGCATCCGTACTATTTTGGCTATTGGCACAGAAATGCAATAAAGGGGAAAAAATTAAAATACCTGTTGCTGAGTTGGATTTGCTGTTGTTTGTTTTGGTTTTTGTTTTGGTTTTACTCTTCCCCCTCAAAGCTGACACGGCTACCTTTTGCCTTTTTCTATTTAAAAAACCGCGAAAGGTTCCGCTCCATGATATGCCTCTTGAGATACACTGGAGGGGCATTTGTACTGGCTCGAGATCGCTAGCATTTACCCGCTTTGAAGCATGTCCTCCAATTGGGTTTATTTCCGCACGCCCTTCGTACTTCTGCCTGAGATGTGTGCCCTACGGGCACCCCCTTTGCCCCTACCCCCGCGGCTTTCCCGGTTCCCACCGGCCGGAGCGCCCCCGCGCTCCGCCTGCAGCCGCCGAGGACCTGTCCTCGCGCACTCCGGCAAGGGGCACGGCAAGGGCAGGCGAAGAGGCGCGCGGGCGCGGCAGCGGCAGAGCAGCGGAAACGCCCCCTCCGAAACGGGCACACAGGGCGAGCGCATCTGGAGGCCACGCCCCTCTCGCCCGGACTCTATGTCTCGGGTACTGTAGAGCGGCCGAGCACGGCGTGCGCGCGCACCGCGCTGCTCGCACTCCCTCGCTCCGCTGCCCGGCGCGCAGTGCATGCTGGGCCACCGCTCCCTCCTCCCAGGTCCTCCGAGGCTGCGCCGCGGTAACATCCGTGCCTCTTGGCTTTCTTTCTTTCTTTTTCGCTTTTTCCTTTTCCTCCCTTCACCGCCCTCCCCGCAGCCCCGCTCCAAGATGGTGGCGTTGGGTTCGGGGTGATCCAAGAAGAAAAGGCGGAGGCGCAGCGCGGCCCTGCTCAGCCATTGCCATCATCTCGACAGCCACGCGCACGCCTAGAGCGCCGGCGGCCTTCCCCTTCCCAGGCCTAGCCTGGCCTGGCCGAGCGCCGTCCCCGCCTGAGCCCTGTGCCTCCCTCCCCGCGCGCCTCGAGTCCCTGCCCCAGCACGGCGGCCTGACCCAGGCAGCGGCAAACGGAGGAAGGACCGCTGCCGGCCCGTCTTCTCTGCGTCAAGGGCTGCCCGGCCTTGCAAGAGCCTGCCGGGCCCAGGGCGGGAAGCGACAGCGACAGGTAAGTCGGGGGCCGAGCAGGTCCCGTGCTCAGCTCGCGATACGCCGGCCCCTCCGCCTGGGGCACGATCAGCGGGTGGTGGGGGAGGGAGAAGGGGTCCTGCCCAGCCGAAATCTCCCTTCGAGGGCCGGGTCCGTCCCGGTGCCTCCCGCTTTATTTGGGAGAGGCCACTTGTTCGTTTGTTTAAGGAAAGTGGCCGGGGGAAATCTGGAGGAGGGGGGCTGGTTTCTTTACTAGAATATTTTCGCGCTGTATCTACTGCAGGCAGGGCGATAGATTGGGGGAGAGAAACCTGTAGTACCGTAGAGGGCAGCGCGATCTCAGATACTACCCGACAGGTAAAAGGAATGGGACGTTAAGATAATTTGAAAGTACGAATTTAGAAGACTGTGTAGGCTGTTTTACTTGTGCAGCCTTAGGCTGCAGTCTTGCATTCATTTACCTGCGAATAAGTGTCATTTAGCAAAATGCAGTTTTGTATATATTGGGCTGTAAGAATGGGAAAACTGAACTGTGGAATCAGACCAAAGGTCCATTAAGTTCCCACCTACTTCTCTGTCTCCCAGCCCCTTATATGCACGTGAGTGGGTGTTTGTTTACCCATAGATGTGTATTTGGTTTGTCAAATCTGCCCTCTTTTGTTCCTCATGCAAATATTTGGATGTAGCTGTATCTAAGGATCAGGAATGATTTGCCCATGAGCTTCTTTTCTGCATGGACATGTTGATTAGTTTGTGTTTTAGTGCAGGGTTGCATCAACATTTAGTTTGCACAAATGTTTTGTTCATCAGTTTCCTGCTGAAATTAGAAATTCACATGTACACATTTTTGCAACAGCTATCAGCTATTTCTGCTTTTATTGGGCAACTCTATCCCATGGCCCCTACCCCTAGCTGAATAAATGCATTTCTGTAAATATAAGCACCACAGCTATGACTGACTTTTCATTGTCATAAACTTTGGTTCTTAAAACTAAAAAAAAATGTATAAAGTATTGTAGCAGTCATTCATGTGGTCATATAACCAACTTTGCCAAAACAAACTTAGCTTACACTTAATCTTTTCAAAAAGAAAATAACAAATTCTGCATAATTTCCGTGGAATCAAATTTAGCTAGTCTTATATCTTGGCAATTATGTGACTAAAAACTTAGACACTTATGTTACTTCAGTTAAAAAGAAAGAAAGTCTTCATATATCTTGTACACACACACACACACACAATATTTATAATCTGGTTGGGTCCTAAACCTAAATACCACATAAAACATTTTCTAAAAGTGGAAGTAGCCTGGATGTTTCAACTGGGATACTCGATGTACCTGAGTAGATATAAATGTTCACTTTGGTCCTGTTGATCGTTTTGGATATCTGAGTTGATGCAATAAGGTGTTTATTCTGATTGAAGGTCACTACTGTTATGCAGTTCAAGCAATTAGAATTAGATTGGCACTATACTGTGAAATACCCAGTGTTTCAAAATAATGCAGGCTTGTTCACACACAATGCCAAACCATAGTTTAAGAATGTAAGAGCCATGCTGGATGAGATAATGCATCAGAGCAATCCTGCACAGTGGCCTGTCTGATGCCCATTAGAATACCAACAGCGACCTCTTGCTTGTGTTCCCCAGCAACTGGCATACAGAAACACACTGCCCCTGATAGTGCAGATGATATATCATGATCTCAACTAGTAGACATTGATATCTGCATGCTCCGTGAACATAGCAGTCTACTACTGAGTGACGATTTGGTTTGTGCAAGGTGCATGTGGCAGCAGTTTGAATATGCAACTCCTGCTCAGGTGTTCAGTCATGCAAAACCCCTGCTTGCTCAGTTTGCAAGGGTTAAGTAGCCTTCATATTTCTCATGCTTGCTGGATTTGTACAACATAGGAACCCCTGGGCAGTGGTTGCATATACAGCCTTACACTGCTGCGCTTTGTGAGTTAACCAAGGACAAGCCATGAATTGTCATCCAAACCCAGTCCATCCCTGCCAGATCACCCCTCTCCTCATGCTTGTTCTCAGTCTCAAAGAATTCTAAATTATTAGTAAGACAGTAGCTCTGAAGAAACTATGGGGATTATTTTTCTCCAGGATGTGTACTTCCTTACTAGAGATGAACAACTTTAAAAGAACTGGGGCTTATTTCCCAGCCCTAGAACTCACGACAGCTTACACTCATAGACCCCCATTGCCACTAAAATTGCTGGCAAAATATGGCAGCAGAAAAAAAATTAAAAAGAACGAAATGCTACATCTTTATTCTAGAGCAAGGAGGTCTTGTTTTGCTGTTCTCATGCCACCCAAATTCAATGGCAATTCAGCATGGTGACTGAACTGCAAAAAAGGTTGGGGGTGCCACATGCAGCTCGCAAACCACATGTTCCCCAGCCCTATCCTGTATGGTTAAATATTTTGTCATTAGTAAAGCTTTCCACTAATTTACCCAGACTAGAGGTTATGCTAAATGACCTGTGATTTTCATGGATCACCCCCAAGATCCCTTTTTCAACATGGTTGTTGTATTAGACTCTTTCTAGTTCTCTGATGCAGAGGCCAGTTTTGGGAACATACTGCATATTTTTCTAAAAGGATCAGCAGTTTCACATTTGAGTCCTTTAGAAACTCCTGGATGGATACCATGTGGAACTTGTTCGTTATCTTTCAATTTGTCAATAAGAACTAGGACTTTCTCTTGACACCATTATTTGTCTCATTTATCAGGCTCCCTTCCTGAATATATAATTTCAGGAGGCACTGCTATCCATCCTACATGTTCTCCCATGATGACAGATGCAAAGAATTTGTTAAACTTCTATATAAATTCATTATCTTTCTTTACTGCTACTTTAACTCGCTAGTCACTCAACAGTTCAAGTTTCTGAAGGAAGCCATCTTTTCTCAAATAGGTTCCTTAACGCTGCTTGTTAACCATGGACTTTTTGTGCCCTTTGGACTTTGTGTTACTTTCTTTGAATTGCAGTATACATTCTAGCTGCAGTATTCCAGGTTTGAGCAATTCCTAACCATTTTGGAAAGATTTAACTCCCTATACTTCCCTATCAACTTGCTTTTTACCAATTATAATAGCAAAACTGTTTTTTTTTTTAATCAAATGCGATTGTTTTTCAACTTAAATATCCACTGATTTTATAGCTTTGCTGTCCCTGTTTCCAATTGGTGCAGCAACACTGACAGCTCACAAAAGGTCCTCAGGATTCAGTCCAGCATCATCTCCCCTTTGCTTAGTGCTATACTCTGTTTATATGATAGAGTATTAGTGCCTTGTCTTAGTGTTATATTTGTTTGAGAATGCAGTGTTTTGTCTTTTTGTAATGACCACAGAACACATTTATCTAGTCTGTTTGAGATTAATTGAAGTCAACCATTACTGCAACGTTTCTCAGTTGGAGGCCTCCCTGATTCCATTCTGCATCTTTCAGTCACCCTGAGTGTTTGGATGAAGGGGTTCTGGTTGGTAATAAATTACTTTCAGAGCCTATTATTGTTACTCATAGTAATTCTGTGGGTGGCAGTTTCCATAATTTAGCATGATGAGTACATGCCTTGCTGGACCATGTTCTTGCACATCATGAGTGATGTTGTCTTTTTTATCAATGTTTTTTTATTATTTTCCTGTGTTTTTAATTATTTTTAAGACCATATCAGATTTTAATGTGTGTTTTATGCAGCCTGCCCTGAAGGGCATCCAAGAATATAATAAATAAAATACATGAGAAATAAACTTTCATTCATGGCTTGCTGTAATGTTCATACCCAGCAAACTGGTTGGTTGTAACGGTGAGTAGTGTAAATAAGCCAACCTTAACCCATGGCTTATAAAGCTGGCCTATTTCCATTAACCATAGTTAAATTTATATTTTAGGTTTCAGATAACACTGTATGTGGTGGTGTATCAAAAACAAAGACAAACATTTCTAGTCTTCTCCATGGCCGTGCCTGAGCAGGAAAGGGAAGCACCCAAGGCACACTGCAGCTCATCCAAAACATGCATGCTAACCATTCAGTATCTGTATATTTGTGAACATCTAGGCACAGTAACTAAAAAGAAAAAAAAAATAAGAGACTGGCAAACATTTCTTTTAAAAAATCCTAATGCAATAGTTGCTTTGCTGTGAAAAATCTATTGCAGCACCCTTTCATTTACTTGTAGACTTTTCCCCATTACCATGACACCTTCTCTGTATCTTTCATTGTTGTTGCCTCATAAGCAGGGTTCTGTGCTCCCTGTAACAGAGAAAGAGAACCTCTAGTATTACAATCATTCTCAAGTTAAGGAAATTAAAAAACATGTTTTTCTTCCTTAGGATTAGGGTTTTATTTCTATATCAATGACTTTAAATTCCCAGTTACTAGTACACTTTTGTACAATTATGCAACAGTGTAAAAGGGCACTTATGTGCGAGTGAGGGAGATGTTCGGAGGCTAATGTGAGACACCCAGCGTATCATTTATTTAGAAAATGTTAGCCTCTCAAACTCGAAAGCAACTTCTATGAATAAGAACTCTCAATTAAACTGCATGTTCTTCTAATGCCCCATGTATCTTCGGGTGTTTCTTTCAGCAGTTCTGCAATCAGCTTCATTTGCTGCTGTTTGACTGCTTTTGCAGAAGCTCTTGTAAGCATCCACTGAAGTAAAATTTCTGCTGACAGGAGGTTCAGCGTAGAGGCAAATTTACTAAGGTGTGATTGCATTGGAGTGGCTCAGAAAAATACTCTTAGGCTGCTATAACTCCTATGTATATATCAAAAGATACAACCAACCATTTTAATTGTTGTAAACTGCCCAGAGAGCAGTAGCTATTGCACAGCATAGAAGTTAAATGAAATTAAATAGTACGGTTCTCATGCTCATCTTGTGGGTGAGATGGATCTCCCTAGTTGAATTAGGACAAAACTCTTTGGTGAAATTCCATGCACTGTGTAGGGATGGGCAGTCTGTTGCCAATGGGCTATAGATGCTCTAAAAGTAAATACCTGTCAATTGTGTATTTGAATTCATCATGTTCTTTCAGCCAATTATTTCTAAAGTATTTAGATTAGCTATATTTCTCCAACTTTGAAGAGATGCCCAATGGGTACTTGTGTGCTAAATAGCTATCCATCTAAGCAATGGTTGGAAATGGAGGGTGGTTTGTATTTTAGTGACGGTATGAGTCATGTTAATATTTGGTGGGAATATTTAGAGACATGTGCTACTAATTTGTCATTGTAAGAAGGAAGGAGGGAGTCTTCTTCTCTCCTGCAAGTTCATTTATTATGTTTTTACACAGCCCAGTATCTGAAGCTCACTGAGAAGTTTACAAACTTTAAAAATACATTATAAAAATGTATACACACAAATGTATAAGCAGATGACATACATATATATCAAACAATTTTAAACGATCAGCCACAAGGAAAATACAGGAACTGACTGCAATTGTCATATGCCTGAAAGAAGGTTAAGATCTTACCTTGGCAACAAAAAGATCATGTTGGTGCCAGGTGATCTTCGTTGGGCAGCTCATTCAGTAGTTTTTGGCCCACCACTGAGAAGACAGCTGAACACTGTCCTGGGCAGAGCCAATAAGATGGTCAATTGAGCCACCTGCTTAGTCAGGATTCAGATTCATTTGCTGATCCATTTTTGTTTTAAAAATGATGCCTGCATAGCCGAAAACAGAATTTTGATGCTGCTAGCTAATAATTAATGTGTGGCTCAAGTTCTGCCTCTTTGTTAATCATCGTAGGTTTACATCCTTATTATAGACTGGACTTCTACAAGTGCTCCTTAGCATAATACACTGAACCACCAGAAACAGCTGAAAAATGTAAAACAGCAATTTAGTGGGGAAAATACTCCCCTTTCATTTTTCCTCTAAATACCAATTTCAAATTTCTCTTTAGAAGTACATTTTACTAAAGCTAAGATGATGTTGTTTCTCCAGCTTAGGCATCATGTGCACAAATTAATATTTCTCAATGTATTAGTATTTCTCAATCAATTAGTAGTATTGGTATTTCTCAATCAATGTATCTCTGAGACATCCTGTTTTTTTGCTTTACATTTCAATATGTGTCATGGTAGTTAGCCATCATACTCCCTGTTTTTTTTTCTTGTAACCTTCTAATAGGAGCAGAGCTACATTTCAGGTCCTATATATGTTGTCTTTTTCTTGCAATTGAATTTTTAATTTATCTTTTTGTTTTGTTTTTAATTATTGGTTTTAGCTTTTGCAAGCTGTTGAAGAAACCAGTTTGGTTGAAAGCTGGAGTATAAATATATAAGAAATAAATATGGTTGAGTTTGCCTTTCTTCTAAATCTTTATATGGGGATTGTAGATTGGCCTTTCTACTGAATGGCTCTCATGATCATTGCTGGAATGTTGCTCTGTCTTCAGGACGGACTTCTTACTCTTTCTCCTGTTCATTTTCTTTCCTTCCTAGCAGCCATCTGTGCTTTCTTTAGGAGGCCAATTTATCACTCCCACAGATGAAATACTATCAAATGCAGGTTACATTTGACAGTATAGCATCCAGACTGCAACTTGGAACTTTCCTTGTGTTGTTCTGTGAGCCTAGTTTTATCATGTGTTTTCCCCTATATTTATTATTATATGTATTACTAGTATAGATACCAGGGCAGGGTATAATGCATAGCAAAACAAGTGATAGAGAAATAAAATATGTAATGAAAGAGTAACAAAGCTCCACTTGAATTGTCTCATCAAACAAAAGTTTTGACCTGCTGTTGAAAAGATTGCAAAAGTTTGCACCAATCATACCTATGTGGGGCAGATATTCCTTGATTTAAGCACAACCACTGAAAGGCTGTCTTTGGAGCTGTCACATAACTTTTCCCTACCCACTTTGCATATGACTGGAAAGGGAATTCTACTGAGTTTAGTTTCATATTCAAAGAATCTTGACATAGTGTTAGGTTTGAAACAGGAATCCAATGTTGATGTTTTTAAGTAGCTAAACTAGATAGCATTTGAATTTGACTTGCTTATAAATCAACTAGGCTTTGTTTTATTTAATCCATGTTTCCTAGTGTAGATGTAGCACTAAGCCAACTGAAACTAAATTCAACAGAAATTGCAACCATATTAGAAGAAGAGAGGCAGTAGTGTTCTGTGTTTTGGGCTTGTCCACATAGACCCGGACTACATATCACGAACAACCCATAATTAACAAATAATAAGTTGTTGAAACTTCAGAGGAGGCATATGTGTGGGATCCTACATGCCCACCCTATTTCACTGTGATAAACAATCTAGGATCAGTGTTTAGTTTTACAGGATGTTCAAATGTAGAACTCTGGGTTGTTGGGAACAAAAAACAGTGTGTTCAAACTCTGGCTTATTCATTTTCCAGCAACACAGAGTTCTGGGCTTGGATGTCCATAAGCAAACTGAGGGTAAAATTATCCCTATGTTATATTAGCAGATGCAGGCGGAACCCAGCACACACATACTCATTTACATTTCATTTTCAACAGCCCAGGTTTATTAACCATGTTTTGTTGGTGACATGAGAAATAGGATCATAGGTGTGAATAGATCCTTTTCCTTTTGTTCCAAAGCTCAAGGCAATCCTTTGAAAGTGCAGTTCTTTTATTTAGACGCACCAGTAACAGAAGAGTTTGAACTCTAAATAGCCTTCTGCCAAAGCTGAAAAAGAGAACCCTCTGCTCATGTACGGCGTAGAATCCAAACTGGAAATGTTCCCTGGATCCCTCCCTTTCAAGTAAAACTTCTGGCACCACTCTAGGGTGGTTCTCACTGTTTGATGGCAAGACAGTGCAAATGGTGAAGCCCCTCCTGTTAAGCATCTCATTTCTCCCAGTGCCTCCCTATTGGGTTAAGGACTTGGTCTTGTACCTCCCCTCCTGAAAAACTTTCCTCCCTTTCCAGAATAGGCTGATTCTGATTCTCCACCTGAGGTGCTTCACTGGGCACAGTTAAAGGAGTTTCAAAGGCTCTGCCTCTGCTCCCAGACTCCTTTGATGAATCCTACTGAACCATCTGCAGTGTGCAAGAGACTGGGCCACTCTACCATAGGGTTAAATAATAGCTTAGTATTGCACATGAATTAGTTGTGTGTTAGTTTATATGGCACAGCAAGTACCCTTCCAGAGAAATGTTCAGTATATAGGAAATGGTTGCAAGTGTGTAAGGAAAAAAATCTAAAAATGGTAATCTGTAGTGGATTCGTAGCAGTCCTCTTGTTAGAACACAGTGGCTGGATTAAAAGGTGAACTAAGGAAGGGGTGATCAGAAGAATGGTTATTTATCTGGTATTTACTGGTATTTATCTGGGTGCTTTACATAGATTGTTATGGGTTTCTGAATCCCTACAGCAGAACAGTAGCAACATTTAAAACATTTTCCTCCCCCACCTAAATGAGGTTGCTGAAAAAGAATGCTTCCCTTTGGTGGGGGGGGGGGGACGGACCAGGAATGGATTTTTGTGTGAAATTACATGTCAACTTAATCATATTACTGATCACAAATTAATGGGTTGTACGTAAGCTCAAAGGGACTCTGTTCCTTAATCCTTAGCATATGTCTTCTGGTATGGGCCACTATTGTGCGCATTGCTTTTGTTTTTTGTTTTTTTGGAATACAGGATTCTAGGAAAAAACAACTATAGCAATGTAGAGTCAACAAGCCTCATGTTACTTACCTGTGTTCTAAGGGCTGACACACCCTGTACATAGCAGATGCACCTACTGCTTGCAAGAATTTCCCTGCCTATTTTGAGAAGATAGTTGCACTAATTAAAAAAGGAATAATGTTGGAACATATATCTACCTTTATTTTACATTCTAAAACAGAAAAACCACAAATTGTAATACTATGTTATAAATTGAGCAAATTTAATAGCAATTAGCAGTTACTTGTTTTCAAATTGCAATCAGCCAGTAGGTTTGAATATATGGAGAGCAATAGAAGCAATATTTTAAATGTAGGCCATCATAGAATCACAGAATAGCATCAGAGAAACAGATTTACTGGCTTTCAATTGCAGTAGAATTCACTGACTTACAAAATCTTGCTTTCCAATTGTGAGACATTTATTACACTTGGGTTAAGATGTTGTCTTTGATTGTATTAGAATATGCCTTGCTGTAACTTTCTTTCTGAAGTTTCAATCTTCCCTGTAGCTTTCTGGCATAGTACTTTAGAATTGTAGTGCATGCAAGATGCTTTGATTTTAAATCTTACTTATGTATTTCATCTATTTCCTGAAAGATATTTCCTGCTAATTGACTAATCTGTGAATGTTATTTGTAAATTAGAGCACTTGCACTGTGCAGGAGGATGTATGCCTTTTCATGTTGCCCCCTTCTATTCTCTTCCATTGCTTCTCCTAGAATGTTTAACCCGCCTGCCTTCTTTCCTATTTTCACACCATAAACACTAGGCAATCAACAATCCAAACTTTTGAGCTTGTGTGTCTTTGCACATGTTTCTTGTGCCCCTGGCTATTTAGAGAGGAAATGCTCCAGAACTTTCTAGAAATAAAGTTTGTAATAAGGTTTGCAGGGACGGAGCAATTTATTTTTACAAAATGAAAAGCATATTTGTATGCTTATAGTCGATGAGCCTACATGACTGAGAATAGTAGAGCTGATGTAAAGAACATAAAAATAAGAATATACATGATCACTAAGCCATGGGTCTACATTTAAGCACAGTACATGATCCCCTAAGTCAGGGATAAGCAAATTAGGAAGGTCCAGAGTCAGTATTGCTACCACACCATCACTCCTGCCATTCTCCCTCCCCACAGTGACAGCAAAAAAATAAGCTGTATGTAGATCAAGTTCTCAAGAACAAGGTAAATTTGACTCACTTGCCACTCTGTAGCATCTTTCTTCTGGTTGTTTTAACCATAAACCATGTGTGGCCCACCCCTTCTCTAAGAGATGAAAAGGATGGCATTACCTGAACCAGAAGCTGAACCCAGTTTCTTTTATGGCTTGCCAGCCCCTGATCTCCAGATTCAAACTCGTAAGAACAGTATAACATGTTAATGTTGTGTTAGGTTTATTATGCTAGTCCTAAGAAAACTCATTTTCCTCATGGTTCTTTATATGTAAAGGCAGCATTTATTAGAGTGGTCATTGCTAAGAAAATTCTGATCTGTTGTTCCTAAGCCACATTCTTGTGCACTCTGACCAGCTTCACTTAACTCTTGCCACCAGCAGGGATGGTTAAACTAACTGGAAACTAGCACGGAAGTAGAAGCTTCCTGTTACATCTTAACACAGACTCCTGCTTTTGGTTATTTTTTTTGAGGGGACGGGGTTCAATTCCTTAACAAGCTATAGTTAGGAAGCCAGATCTTGATTGTTAGGGTAGTGATAAGTCAAGTTCCAGGTTAGTTAATTATATTTATATCCAGCCTTTTTCCTGTCAAGGAACTCAAGGCAGTCTACATGATTCTCCTCTTCTTGTTTTTATCCTTACAACAACCGCCCTGTGAGGTAGGTTGGGCTGATAGGCTGAGACTGGTCCAAACTCATCCAGTTAGCTCTGTGGTTGATGGTGAACCATCAAGAACCCAGAAGAACCCGGGTTTTCTGAATCTTAGTCTTGCGCTTTTAACCACTACACCACACTGACTCTCAGGTTTAGCTGTAATAGGTACTTTTGCTTTCTTATTTAGTTGCCACTTAGTTTAGCTACTGTTGCTGGCAGCAGGAGCCAAGCACAGGCAGTATACATGTGTATACTGCTCACGAAAGATGAGTCATAGTTTTCAGCAATTCTGGCTGATTGACTGTGTTTGCATTACATGCCATCCCAAGGTGAATAACCATCCATGGTGAATTGGCACGTCTTGTGAACCCAGCTCACTTCCCTTGTTTTTCCCCACCAAACCATCCTGACAACCCATGGCTTACTTTAGGACAGGGGTCTCAAACTCGCAGCCCGTGGGTTGTGGAATACTTGATGCGGCCCAGCCTCACCCAGACTCTACTTCCAGCGGCCCCCAGGTAAGTTGAGTTTGAGACCCCTCCTTTAGGAGGTACTGTATCTACAGTGGATTGGATGTTGTCTGACCCTGGGCAACCAACCCATCATGAGTGGCAAACAAGCCACTCTGAAAGCAGCAAACAGTCCTTACCATTCTGATCGTGACCTTTCTTGGTTCACTACAGAGAGATTCCCACTTGACTTTTTCATTCACTTTTAAAGTATTATAAGTGTAGGTTTAACACGTTGGGTTATGGATATGATTTTAAGCTGGTTATTTTAAAAAAAGGCTTCCCATACTTAAAAAGTTTAGAAGAGTAAAAATTCAGTTATTTTTTAAAAAAGCAAATCCCTCCAGTTATTTTTGTTAACCATGAGTGGGTAATGGTATTGTACAAGTGAACTTCCTAAGAAGGTGATGATAATTTCCTGTATACATGATCTTAATCTTATACTATCCTTTCAAGAACTGATGTAAGATTTTTGAATTCTAGGTCTGCAGTCTATTAAAGTCCATTTGGCAACGTGCAAGAGTAACCTGCTAAAGTGCTCAAATAACATGGTATGTGGAATAGTCCTATCTTGTATAATATATTCCTGAAAGCAAAAACTATTAGCCTAATAAAACTATGATTAAGAAACCCTGAAGTAAACAATATACAGCTGCTGTGAAGTAGTAGATAGTAAAATAATCTAGTATTATGTAACATGCAAGTCTATTGCAAAATTTGCAATTGCCAAAAACAAACAGGATAAATAGATGACTTGTAGCCTGTATGTTGCTCTACAAGCCCAGATTAATTTGAATTCTGCTAGAATGTTGTGGATGGAATACAAATTGAGTCAGCTTTTGTTTAATCTTAACTACTGAATGAATTTTCAGTATGCATAATGGATTGCATACCTTTTGTAAATCTGGCCATCCATCTGGTGTATATTCTGTTCCAAAACCCTATTTTTCTCTGTTGATTAAATATCGCAAGAAAATTCGTATTGCTCCTAAGTTCCTGGCACATGTTCTCCTACTACTATTGTAGCTTATATTAAGTAGTTCTAGTTTTAGTCTGATTTTATTTGGAGAGAGGGGAAAAAAGTCACAAAACAAGGTAGTTTTTAAATTGCAGTATGATTACATTATGTTTTCATGTTATGGTAAAGTATGAACTGAAATTCAAACACATTGCTTTAACCTGGTGGGCTTTCAACTGAACAATACAGGAGCAATATTAAGTTTGGTGTTTTAGTAATACTTCTCTGTTGCCAGTAGGTTAAATCTTGGTCAGGTAGTGATTCCATATAATAAGAAGTCCATTCTTACCCAGTTATTTTCTTTGCACATTAGTTTAGGGACAAGCTAAATAAGGGGGTCAAAACCAGTTCAATTACCACCTTTATGTAGTTGTCGCAGTTCAGAGATCTTAACACATTCTGCACATGGAAAATACTGTGCATTTAAGTGCTCTTTCCAGTTCACTTATCATTGCAATGAATGGACAGCCTTTGCTGATACACTCCATTTGCATGTAGCAATTGAACTTTAGATGCGGCCTGTTGAATTAGTCCAAAGACATATTGTCCATCATCTTGTTTTCACAGTGCTCAATTAGATTCCTATTGGGAGGCCTCAAGCAGAACATGAGGGCAGTAGCCCTTTCTTGCTATTGTTCCTTAGCATCTAGTATTCTTCAAAAGCATGCTATCTCTGATCATGGAGGTATATATTTGTCATTACTACTGGCTATTGATAACCTTATTTTCTATGAATATGTCTAATCTTCTTTTAAAGCTATCAGATTTGGTGGCCTGTACATCATATGGAAGTAAAATAAATTCCTAGCTAATTGACATTAATGTCTTAGTACTAAAAGTATACTTTGGGACTGAAAGCAGACATTCTTTAAAATTAAAACTGTGTTAGAATTAAACTTACAATGACAGTGGAATTCTAGCTGACTGTACCCCTAAATTGTTCTTAGAAGAATTTTGAGATGGGGGCTGAGGTGGCAGCCAGTGACTGCACAGCTACTCTTGTACTTACAGTATCTCTGGGCCTGCCCACCTGCTTTGCTGTCCATAAAGTTGCTCTCAGTCTTTAAATCACATTAATAAATACCATACCTGCATTCCTTTGACAATCTGAGCACTTAACCCCCTTGAGGATTTGAAAATGTAAAAGTGTTGCATGCTTTTCATTATGAAAATAATAAAATGCTAAGATTCCTAGTTGATGTATTACATGGTGTAATGGTAGAGCTAAAATGTGTGCAACAACTGGTTTAACTGAAGGTGATAAATTATAGGATATGTGGGACATAAGAGTACATGTTTTCAAGCATAAATTCCCCTCTTGTAAAAATACGCTTGTTGGTAGAATAAAATTAAAGGGGAAGTGAAATTTGTTTTTGGTAAAAAAAAAAAAAAAATCTTGATGGCTTAGGTTCATTAGTAAATTTCATTGTGCCTAAAACGCATCACAGTTTACAAGTAGAAAACAGCATAGGGATTATAAATTGGTAACAGCAATGTGCAAAAAATAAAAATGGGATACTGAAGTAAATAACAAATGCACGCACTTAAGAGGACTAAATCAGTTTAGCCAATCCTCCAGGTATTCTCAGTGTTGAAAACAGAGGGTGGACAAAACCCAGGAAGTCTCTTGCATCTGATGAAACAGTGCCATTTCTGAGATGGAAGCCATTTTGCAGCCTTTGTTTATCTTCTTGAGTCATCTTTTGTGCATTAAAAAGGAGTGGGAAGAAGATAGAGCAGAATCCCTGATGTGCAGTAGATTTGGCAACAGCTTCTTTATCCCTCTTGCTTAACAGTAGCAACAACTCAGAGCACACTCTCTAATGGCCCTAAGTCCTGAAGTTGGAGGTGATCTCTGATCTTTTCTTCCTTATCCTCATGCCCTACATTTCCATTAGTCTTTTTACCACCATTTAGATGGACCATTTCAGAGAAGGAGGTAAATGGGCTGGAGAGGTGTCCGGATGACTTACATCCTAGTTTCTGCAGTCTCCTCTCCTCACCACCCACCAAAATGGCCCCTTTCTCACTCTCCAGTGTTGCATTCCTAATGTTGGAGAGCAGCTGTCACAATTCTTTCTGCACTGGCTATGAGGGGAGAGAAGTCAGAGTGCTGATTCTCAGCTTTGAGTTGAAAGCACTGTCTCCAAACCACAAATTAAGAAATCCAAACCATCCTATGGCCCTTCATATGTGGTTAGCAGCCTTAGGATTTCTCCCTCTAACTCTTATTTTTCAAAACTAATAAGTTTCTAAAATTAAGATAGCTCTAAAAAAAGTAGGAGTGATTTTTTTTGTTTGAAAGAATTCTGGTCTCTTTTCTGGTATCATAAATTCCTGAACTGAGCCTATGCTCAGAGGCCTTTTAATTTTAAAGGATTGTCCAGTTCTGAGCCACTGCTGTGAAGTTGGCTCTGGTTGGTGGGTCTTGAGGTTCTAATGAAAACCAAAATAGATTATGGAAGGCTTAAAATATATGATAGACCCTCCAATAAAACCAGTTAAACCTGTACAGGTAGTAAGATCATAATGAAAATTGTATTAGCAGCATTCATGCTACACAGCACTGAGAATATGTTTCTATTACAGGATATCCGCTGTTATGAACTTCACTTGAGCACTTTGCATTTTCTGTTGTACCCTTCCAGAGCTGTGGCTATTTGATAATATTTAAGCTATTATTTAATAATATTGATGCATTCATTTTTATTTTAGATTATTTTAAGCAGCATATAAGATAAAAACAGTGTAAGCCAAATATACAATTAAATAAAATTCAGTAAATGCTGATATCACCAATAGAACCTGCAGCCTGCAGACCACAGAAAGTGAAAATAAAAATGTGAGGCCACCAAATGGACCTCTGCTATATACTCACTAGCCCAACTATCCACTTTTGCAACAATGCATTCAAGGTATTGTACCACTACTATTGACAATAGCTCATACCACAATATTTAAAAACAGCTAAATGCAAGATATTCATAGTCATGTGAGTGCATAGCCACATGTTTAGAATTAAAGATGAAAAAATGCATCTCCATATGACAATAAATGGATAGAAACTTTTTATCACCCCCCCCATCAGTGGCTGTACTATAAATGAAGGTGTCTGTTGTGCACATACATAGGCTATCTTGAGCCTTGCAGCAGGCAGTACTTTAATTCTTGTCATATATGTTTTTTATTCAATCCACTTCTATAATTTAGATTTTTCTGATACAAAAAGCTTTAACTCAGTTTTGAACGTCCGAGAAGGGAACCAAGGAGTTCAGATTTAGAATTATGAATTTAAATGCAGATAAGACCAGATAATAGAAGTAGGTAAGACATGAATTGGTTCCGTTTCAGCAATGGAAGTCTTCAGCTGGAGCGCAAAAAGCCCATGGGTGGCTTCGGGGTGCTGTGGGTACGAGTATTGCTGAATAATCACTGGCTGACAGCGACATGGCAGAGTAGAAGATCAGCCTTACATCTTATGCCAGTGAAGCCAGATGACAGGAAACAATTGACAGGTAAAATTTTGAAATGGAAAAATCCATTACAGATAAGGTTACTAAAGAGAAAAACTCAAAGTACTGTAAATTGCATTACATTTATCCTATGTTATTCATTGTAGGGAGGCTTAGACAATGGCTCCCCAATCTTGTTACAGGGCTAAATGGTAAAAAAGAAGGATCTGAGGGTCACTGCACATGTCATGGAGGCAAACCACATTTTCTATCAGTCATACACTGAACAGGAAGTTGCAGCCAACTGGTTGTCTGACAAATGTATTCCCAAACTTGTGTTTCTTGAATCTCATACTAAGAATTTTTAAAGTGTAGACTTTAACATGTGATGAGTTTAGTGGTCATAAAATATTTGAAGGAATAGTAAGGTATTTACCAAAGCATGGATTAGTGGGGCTCAGATTCTTATTTTAAGCACTAGGGGTTGCTGGTTAATCAACCCACTCAGAGGGGACAGAATCCACACAGCTTTGCACAGTGCACTGGTTAGTGGATAAACATTCCGCTCATTGCTGGCTTACTCGGAATGCCTTCCAAAAGAGCTCTAAGTAGAGCGGGGTTGTATCTCCCCTAACTGATTATGAGGTCTTGTCTGATTTGTTTAAAAAAATAGGGCAGGGCAGATAGGTAGCTTGGTGTCCTCTACATCTTTTGGATTATAGTGCTATCCCTGGCATTGGCCATCCTGGCTGGGGGCTGATTGGAGACAAAACATCTAGAGGACATCAAGTTGCATACTCATACTTTAGGGTAATGTACTGCAGCCTTTCCCAATCCAATGCCCTCCAGATGTTTTCGATTGCAACTCCCAGCATTCTCAGTCATTGGCTGATGTCCAAAATACCTGGACAGGATAAGGTTGGGGCAGGCGGATTTACTGTATAAAATATGCTGTTATTTTTGAATTCTGGTTAAGGATGGCCCTCTATAGAGTACATGAAACTCTGAAGGAATGCGGTTGTTGTTAGGGATGCTAAAAAGCCCTCGTAGGCACAGCTATTATGCAGGCTTCCAGGTGTAGCAATAAAGTAAAGGCTACAAGCCTGAGTGCCCAGATATGACTGAATCCTATCAACAATGAGAGTGCCAGTGCTTTCTCTGCTCTATTGTGAACACAAGGTTTGCAGGCCATCAATATTTCAGCTTTACTTGATTCAGTTTCAATAGTTTCACCTACTTAAAACATTTCTGACTATAAAAATGTTTGTTAGTGGCAAAATATATTTCTTGGATGCAGAGTATATCAATTATCCCAGCTCATTCATTTGTGTGGCTTAGAATATGAACCTGAGAATGTTTAACTAAGCACAGATGTATTTATTCGTTTAGCACTGTTAAGCCTATGCTTAGTCCAGCACGAGAAGATTGGCAAGAATCTATTTTTAATCAACAACACAAAATTGTGATCACCCCAATGTCACCGAATGGCCACAGCTTGTAAAAGGTAATTGTTAAAATAATCATGAACTTTTAAGAAATACGTATCTTGAATGCAAGAAATGCTTTGGTGGGTGAGGGGAGGCTTCATAACTGCTTAATTAGTAAGGAATCTTTATGAAGGGGCTGATAAATGTAAGTTGAATTGGATGTGAACATCCATTCTGCATTGCTTTGAATGTACATGTTACCGTTCACCGCAGAATGTTTTGGAGTGACTGTTCCAGGCCCAGTAGGTCCCAAATTGAATCCACCACAACATTTAAAATGGGTTTAACTTCTTTTTTAAGACTGGGAGGATCTTCACAGTATTTACTGAAATGGGTTCATAATTTGCTTAAAACTGCTTTAGTTCAGGAAAGTTGGTCATCTTGCTAAGAGCAGCAGACTTGCATACCTTTGCTTTTTCTCTCCTAGGGAGTTACAGTGGAGGTAAAAGGAGTGGCTTGCAGCATGGAGAAGTTGCTCCGAGGGTTATTGGAAGTGAGCCACCATTTGAAATTGCTAGTTCATGCTGCAGTGTTCAGATTAGTGTGTGTATGATGTGACCACATTTTCTGCAGTGTAATTCTGGGCTAAAAACTGGAACATTTATGAAAAATCATACTAAAAACAAATTCAGGGATCTTAGATGTTTATACTGAATATTGTATAAGTATGAAATAATATTTTACTCTGTAAAGCTTCTGTTCAATTCAGCAAATATCACTGATCAACACTGCTAGACAGTTAAGCTTTAACAGGTACAAAACATCCAACTTGTTACAACTTTGTAAAAATTTTTTCTATTCCTCAAACAATAATACCAAAATATAAACATGTATCAGGAACTACTTTTTCATTCTGTTACAGAGATTACCATAATTTACCTGATCTGATATTTAGGGACTAACAAAAAAATAAAGTGGCAAATCTTTATGTTAGCTGAAAATGTAGTTGTGTTAAAGACAATAATTTTAGGAAATATTTGGCATAAGACCGTGAGTACAACGTAAAAGAAAAATTCCAAATGCATACTAGGAAATATTTTTATTAGGCCAACCAAAATGTAAGAAAAGTTTCCCCCCAAATCTTATTTATTTATTTATTATATTTATATCCTGCCTTTTTTCCTTCAAGGCAGGATATAACTGTAATACCAAGATAGCTTACAGAATCCTCCTCTTCCTCTCAGTCTTCTCTTCACAACAACCCTGTGAGGTAGGCTAGATGTTAACGTGGAAAGGGCAGAAGGTAGATGCCAGGGAATCTGCATTATTTACTGTCTTAAGAGAAAATGCAGAAGGATGTACTAAATGGTTGAACTGAATTCTTGTGCTACTTACAGAGTGGGATATTTTAGTTAGTTAAAAATACTGAAGAACTCAAATTACTCAGTAGTTTGTTACATTTTGATTGGCTTAATGAAAATGCCATCCTATGATAATATCCTCAGTTCTTCTTGATAGTAATTTCTTTAAATAATGAGAGCTAGGTATATGACATACTGCACTGTAATTTTAGCTCTTTAAATATATTGAGCAGAAATGATGTTGAAGTTCAGACTTTCATACCTGTCACATTGTTTGATACATAAGCTTTTGCCACCCAGACCAAATATCTAGGTATCTTTGAATTTTCAAGAGCAGAAGTAGGCTAGCCAGTTTTCAAACTTAGGTTTCATTCAGATACAGAAACATACACAAGTTAATACACTCACAGAATTACTTCAGGCAAATGTGACATCTTATTCCAGGCTTCTGCCAATATGATGCCCTCTAGATCTTTTGGATTCAGCTCTCATCAGTCCCAACCAGCATGAACAATGGTTAAGAATTGTGGGAGTTGTGGTTCAAAACATCTGGAGGGCACCAGGTTTGGGAAGATTATCTTACTCCCTTAATTTGGCTTAGGCCAAAAACAGGCATTTTGCTTTATTTATATAAAGTGTGGATTTGATACGCTATCTTGCATTGAATGAAACTATAGTCAAACCCTTACCTACCTTCAGATCATACTGTGCTCAAAGAACTGGTAACTAGTGAGTTACTTTTGTGCATAATAGTGGCACACAATAATCAGAATGGCCTTGATAGTTAACTGTTTCTGAAAGCAGTTCTGGAATATAATAAA
Organism: Varanus komodoensis; assembly: GCF_004798865.1. Taxonomy (NCBI): domain Eukaryota; kingdom Metazoa; phylum Chordata; class Lepidosauria; order Squamata; family Varanidae; genus Varanus; species Varanus komodoensis. The sequence continues at coordinate 86,015,828 of NW_025335268.1, forward strand.
CTTGATGAAGGACATACCAACAGTATAGAAAGAGAAGCAAAGATGGGCAATAGTTTTTCTTGCTTCTGTGGTAACACTGTTCCTAAATGTTTGTACTCAAACACTAGCATAATGTTGTTGCCTGTAGACTCTGAAATTACATAAGCAGCAAATGTTCACTCATCTGAAGCCCTGTTGTGGGTAACACAACGCTTAATACTATACAGAAGTTGTAAGCAAAGGGCTTCCTGAACTTGCCTAATGTTTCCTTTCTCAAATAATGCCCATATTCAACATCATTCCATTTTATATAGCTTGGTCATATAGGGAAGAACACTGGTACATCTAGCCCATGTATTTACTCTGACTGACAGTGGCTTTTTTTCAGACACTTTCAGCCATACTGTGATAAAATACTGGGAACTTAAAAACATTTTGCTGCCTGAAATTTAATCTCTACACTTAAAAAGTTTTCCTAGGAACCACTTTCCCCTCAACAACCTTTTGACTCATACAAGCAAGTTTTAAAATGCAAGTATGATGAACAGTTTGCATCTGTCTGTCTCTAGTTTTGAGCATCCTTACCTGTAATTGATTTTGATTTCACATTGCTAGGACTGACTTTTAAGAAACAGTTGTTGGGGCATTAATGGTACATAACCATCACAATTCACAGACACATCATTTTTCTCTTAGCCACATGTCAAATCACTTAAGTTTTTATTTAAACCTTTCAGATCACCAGGAGAACCTCACTCTGAAAACATTGAAGCTAGCCGAATGTAAGTATAACTAGCACTTCAAAAGATTGTATTTGATATATTGGCTGTATTCATATGATACTGCAAGCTCCTCTGACTGATTAACTTGGTGGGGAAGGATTGTCATATCATGTGAACCCACTGGCTTCTTCAGGTTGTTTCTGTCTGCTCTGCTCCTGTACCAGGCCAGGTGGCAGCAGTGCTGCAAGATGATACTGATGCCGATCTCACCAGAGGTGGCAAGAGAGAAACCTTGGTGTCCCCACAGTGTATTCTGGCATACCTAGAGAAGGACTGAAGGGTGGGAGGAACCTCAGTACCCCTGCTGTGTGCGATTGTTTGTCAAATGCACCAGAGACCCCAAGCCAAGTGACTGCACAAGTTGGCTTATAGGCAATCTTAGGTTTTCTGTGTCATGTGAACCCACCCATTGTGTTAAAGTCAGATTTAACATCTGGGTTGCATTATTACAACCTCTAACAGCTACCTCTAAGGAAGGAAAGGTACATGAGGAATTTTTTTCAATATTCAAACTACACAATAATTTGCCTAGAACATGGGTACAAAACAAATCCAAGTTCTCTAGAAAATCATAAGGTTAGATCTTTTAATTTATTCCAACAGATGTAGCATAGTACCGTACAGTATCTGAATAATGTTTTGACTTCATGTCGGTCGTATTGATGACATGTAAGGAGTATATGGCATTTTTGCAGTTATGCCCCTTGCCGCCACAACCAGTAAGGCAAGTTGCTTCCCACCACATTCTTTGCAAGCAGGTAAATGATTGTTGTGGATCATAGCCAGGATCTTCAACAACTAATCATGCTGAAGTTAAATTCAGTAATATCTAATTGTTTAGCAATACAGAAGATACTAGATCATGCCATGGATGGAAGAACTGTAAATAATTTGTTTCACTGTGCTTTCACTTCCCATATATATTATTGTAACTTGGAAGTCATCTAGTTTTTTAAGCTGCAGCTATAATTTAGTAGCTCCATCTTATTTATTAAGTCTGAATAATTCTTAGTTCAGATTGCTTTATTTGCTGAAGATACAACTATACTAACTACAAACAACATAGAATTAAACTTTAAAAAATAAGAAAACAATTCCTTAGAAACTTAAAGGAACCAAAGTGCTTCTTGCTTTGATGGATTGACTAGGATAGGAACAATTGTCAATATATATATTACAGCTGTGTGACTGACTGTTTTTCTCAACAGGATTGAGAAAGACAATCAGTCCAAAATATTTGTTATTTTTAAAACCAATTTCTTTTGTGAACATTACATGCGTGTGCATGCATGTGTGTTATAAAGTTCAGGGCTGAAAGGAGTAGAAATTTGACATGAATGTTTAGTGACTAAATACAGTATATCACAGAAGTTAGTACACCCCTCAACATTTTGTAAATATTATATCTTTCCTATGACAACACTGAAGAAATGACACTTTGCTACAATGTAAAGTAGTGAGTATACAGCTTGTATAACAGTGTAAATTTGCTGTCCCCTCAAAATAACTCAACACACAGCCATTAATGTCTAAACCGCTGGCAACAAAAGTGAGTACACCCCTAAGTGAAACTGTCCAAATTGGGCCCAAAGTGTCAATATTTTGTGTGGCCACCATTATTTTCCAGCACTGCCTTAGCCCTCTTGGGCATGGAGTTCACCAGAGCCTCACAGGTTGCCACTGGAGTCCTCTTCCACTCCTCCATGACGCCATCACGGAGCTGGTGGATGTTAGAGACCTTGCGCTCCTCCACCTTCCGTTTCAGGATGCCCCACAGATGCTCGATAGGGTTTAGGGTTTCTGGAGACATGCTTGGCCAGTCATCACCTTTACCCTCAGCTTCTTTAGCAAGGCAGTGGTCATCTTGGAGGTATGTTTGGGGTTGTTGTCATGTTGGAATACTGCCCTGCGGCCCAGTCTCCGAAGGGAGGGGATCATGCTCTGCTTCAGTATGTCACAGTACATGTTGGCATTCATGGTTCCCTCAATGAACTGTAGCTCCCCAGTGCCGGCAGCACTCATGCAGCCCCAGACCATGACACTCCCACCATGCTTGACTGTAGGCAAGGCACACGTGTCTTTGTACTCCTCACCTGGTTGTCGCTACACACGCTTGACACCATCTGGACCGAATAAGTTTATCTTGGTCTCATCAGACCACAGGGCATGGTTCCACTAATCCATGTCCTTAGTCTGCTTGTCTTCAGCAAACTGTTTGCGGGCTCTCTTGTGCAACATCTTTAGAAGAGGCTTCCTTCTGGGATGACAGCCCTGCAGACCAATTTGTTGCAGTGTGCGGTGTATGGTCTGAGCACTGACAGGCTGACCCACCACCCCTTCAACCTCTGCAGCAGTGCTGGCAGCACTCATACGTCTATTTCCGAAAGCCAACCTCTGGATAAGACGCTGAGCACGTGCACTCAACATCTTTGGTCGACCTTGGCAAGGCCTGTTCTGAGTAGAAACTGTCCTGTTAATCCGCTGTATGGTCTTGACCACTGTGCTGCAGCTCAGTTTCAGGGTCTTGGCAATCTTCTTATAGCCTAGGCCACCTTTATGTAGAGCAACAATTCTTTTTTTCAGATCCTCAGAGAGTTCTTTGCCATGAGGTGCCATGTTGAACTTCCAGTGACCAGTATGAGAGAGTGAGAGCGATAACACCAAATTTAACACACCTGCTCCCCATTCACACCTGAGACCTTGTAACACTAATGAGTCACATGATACCGAGGAGGGAAAATGGCTAATAGTGCCCAATTTGGACAGTTTCAGTTAGGGGTGTACTCACTTTCGTTGCCAGTGGGTTAGACATTAATGACTGTGGGTTGAGTTATTTTGAGGGGACAGCAAATTTACACTGTTACACAAGCTGTATATTTACTACTTTACATTGTAGCAAACTGCCATTTCTTCAGTGTTGTCACATGAAAAGATATAATAAAATATTTACAAAATGTTGGGGGGTGTGCTCACTTCTGTGATATACTGTACATGATAATTAAATGTTATCTAACATTGATTTATTAGATTGCAAGTATTCTAATTTGTGCACTTGAAGAATAATTCACACTTGCAGGTAACCAACAAGAGATGTAAATTGTATTACTGCCAGTCCCATAACGTTAGCTCATGTTGCATTGCCAATGCATGTCTTGGCTTTCCTTAAAACAAAATGACTAATGTTTGTTATTACTTGCTGTCTTCAGAAAGTGGTGCATCCTGTGTATTCCAGTGCAAATTCCTGGAATATTAACTGATTGTCACATTAAGGAGTAACATATGAGCCCAAAAGTCAATTTGTATGTGACCTTACTATCCAAGCCAATGTGGCTAATAATGAGAAAAATAAAATAATCTAAAATAAGAAATTAAAATGAAACAAGTAGATCTAGCAGCCAAGAGGGAAAAGCACAAAATAGGTACCAATCAAATGCCGCAAAAAACTGTGGCACAAACAGCTTCATTTTAACAAATTTGGTGGCTGCTAAATATGGCTAATGCTGATATTCTTGTTAAAAAGTTCTGTCTGCAGTAAATTACCCTACCCACTTTACCTATGAAGATGCGGGCATTCAGCAGAAGATCTCAATAATCGGGCATATGAAAGCAATCAAAACCAGTTGCAGAATGGTTTTAAAGATCACAAATAACCTTTAGAATTATGCCCAGAAGCAAAATGATAACCATTATATGGTTAATGCACAATCATACTCAGTTGCCCTGAGAATTGCACTTGCAATGTAACGGCAGGGTATCCATCATCTGAAAACACACAAATCATGTTTGGCTCAGTTTATTTCCTTCCCTGTAGGATAATTTAGAAAGAAATTGGTATAGCAACCATAGCTTAAAGAAGAGGGATTTAGGCTAGTTTTTCTTCAAACAATAGCTCCCCTATGCCTCAAAGAAAACTACTTTTGGGGACTAAGGGAATGTTGTGGGAAGTGCTATACAATTCTAACCCCTTTTGTTTTTTAAACAGCACACACTTACAGCATGGCTAATACCAAATAACTCTCTGTCTTTTGAATATGTCCTTTGCATGTCAAGTCTTACTAAATAATTATACAATATAAAGGCTAGAATGGGATAGTTGTTGAAACTTTCAGTGGAACAAAGAAACTGGTCTTCATTATTCTTGTACATCCTTAGCATAGTAAGTTCTGTATCCAAGTATATTTTAAACCAAGAGTAGGGAATCTCTAACACGGGCCAAATCTGACCCAAAGTTCTGACCCAAAGTTCCCCAGATGGCCACATCCTCTTCCCCTATTCCCTTTCTTTTCCAGTAATTTGATGCTTTCTTAGCTTTGTGATGCCCCCTTTTTAGAATATTCAAATGCCATTGCTAAAATTGAGTTACCAGCACTAACAGGATTAAACCATAACATGCTGGCAGGAAGCTTGTATTTTTGGCCCTGTTGCCTTTAGTCCTACTTACCATTGGAATGTGGCCCGCAAGAACCTGCCCAAAACTGAAGTTGGCTTTCAGGACAAAAAAGCTTCCTTGTTCCTGTTTTAAACCATTTCATTTTACCATGCTAGAATTTGGCATGTTTGTGTGTATCTCAATATGAACTGTTGGATTCAGACAGAATCCAGCTCATTGAGTTTAGGCCAGATCCAGCAAAATATGTCAATTTTACCACAGGTGAAGGAAAGGGAGGTGATTTCCCCCAGTTTCTTTTTCTCCCTGAAACCCCTAGTACAACCTTCCATACTGCTTTGGAGGGTCTCTCCTCCCCTTCCCCTGCCCTGGTTCACCCATAAGGGTATCCAAGCCAAGGGGATGTGGTCTTCCCATCTCTGGGTCCAATTCAACCCTGGACTTAGGATGTTACCTAAGAGCTTATTATACCTCCTAATTTTTTAAGTTTGTATAAAATCACTTAGGTCTGTACCAAATTATTTTGAGTATTGGATGTGTGACCCTTTCCTAACTCCATAGCTGAATATCTTTGCTACTGAAATGAAAGGGATTTTCATGCTCAATTTGGGCAAATCTTTGCTCAGGAGTAGTAGACTGATTTTTAGATGATATACATACAAAAACTAGAACACCAGTTTACACATTTGTAAACCAAATTGTGCATCAGATTTCTGTATTTACTGAATAGGTGCACCTTGCATTTCGGGATCACTTGATGTGTAATATCTCTTAAATTGAGGGAGATTACTTCAGAGCCTCATTAATCTGTGCCTTGCTGATCATTTGAATGAGCTTGTATATGAAAGCCATACTAATCCTTGTGCTTACTGTTTGAATGTTTGGTACAGGAAGCGAGCAGCTGCAAAGCATCTAATAGAACGCTACTACCATCAGTTAACCGAAGGCTGTGGAAATGAAGCCTGCACGAATGAATTTTGTGCTTCCTGTCCAACTTTTCTCCGTATGGATAATAATGCAGCAGCCATTAAAGCCCTCGAGCTTTATAAGATTAATGCAAAACTCTGTGATCCTCATCCCTCCAAGAAAGGAACAAGCTCAGCTTATTTAGAAAACAATTCCAAAGGTGCCCATAACAACTCCTGCACTGACAGAAAAATGAACAAGAAGGAAATGCAAGGCCCAAGAGATGACTTTAAAGGTAAGGCCTTATAAGATTACCAGCCTTATAAGAATGACAGTAACATTGTTTAGAAACTTTGAGAGTTCGATCTGCATTTAGAGTATAACACACCAGTTTGCCATCTTGCACACCTGTTACAGTGTTTAGAAACCATGGCTATATTTTAAAGAGTAACAAAAACAATCTTGCTGCCTGCCACTTGCTGTAAGAAAAAAATAAGGCCTAGTCTTCCTTAGTTTATGTTACTGAGAGAATATACTTGCCCTTTGGTAATCAGAATTCTGGCAGAAGACCACAAAAAAGCAGGGTAAAGCGCATGACCTTTTCTTCTTGTTAAACAGTTCTTTCTCCTGCATTACATTTGTAATACAGTTGGCAGCATCATAGTGAGTTTTTAGCTACCTTGCAAAATCTTTGAACCAGAACATGCTTTCTCAGCCACAGGAAATTTTAAAATACTCAAAGGTTACCCAACATAGCCCCTACCAGCATATAAGAGCATAAATTCATTTTCTTGCAGAATAATTGAATTGGCATTGTTTTAAACTTTGACTGTCTAAGTCTCTATCTACAAAAAGCTACATGAGGCTCTAATCTGGATAATAGTACTGTTATCTACTTGATAGTTGTCCTTGTTGAAATGTACTTTAAATTGAGCCAAAAAGCAGGTCGGAATGGATGCGGGAGAACCGATAGGAAAACGTCACATGGAAACAAGTTGAATTTTGCCCAATCAGGATTGGTTCCCATACAGATGCTTTTTGTAAATAAAGAAGTCGTGACCTTATACCTGCATTTAAGGCATCACCTCTGTTTTGTCTTAAGATGGTAGATGTGGCTGCCACAGTACTCCACTGTGTTTTTTCCAGATAAGGAAATGTGAGTGCTCTGGCTGCTCTGTTTGGAATGAGAAAGAGGGAGTGGGGTATTCAACCCAAACAGATCTTGAAGTGCCCCAGTTTTCCCCAGCAGCCAGCCATGGCGCGTTAGAGCATTGTGGGTGCCCCCTTCGTGCACACACACCCTCTCTCACTATCTCACGTCTGCAATATCTTTCTGTCTTTGGAAAAGAAAGGGAGGTGACAGCAGCAATCGCATGTTGCTACATTTCTCTAGCTTAGGAGTCCGAGTGTGGGTCCTGACTATTTCTTTTTGCTGCTGCAGGGGCTCTTGAATCTATGTCTCTGATTTCTGCCATTTGACATGCAAATGCTATATGCCAGCTGAAGATGGTAAATAATAATTCTTTTAATGCCTTCTTCTAAGTAGATTTATCTAAATTCAAGATGCTTTTTCTGGATTTTAAAATTTCTAGATGTGACTTTCTTGACGGAAGAAAAGGTGTATGAAATTCTTGAACTATGTAGAGAAAAAGAGGACTATTCTCCTTTAATCCGTGTCATTGGTAGAATATTTTCTAATGCTGAGGCATTGGTACAGAGTTTTCGAAAAGCCAAGCATCATACTAAGGAAGAACTGAAGTCTCTTCAAGGAAAGGATGAAGATAAGGATGAAGATGAAAAGGAAAAGGCTACATGTTCTTCTGCCATGGAAGAAGATTCGGTTGCACCATCCTCCTCGTCATCGTCATCGTCGTCATCAAGAATGGGTGATAATGTACAGGGGGATAACAACCTACAAAAATTAGGCCCAGATGAAGTGTCTGTAGACATTGATGCAGTCAGACGGGTCTACAATAGATTACTTTCTAATGAAAAAATAGAAACTGCCTTTTTAAATGCACTTGTGTACTTGTCACCCAATGTGGAATGTGACTTGACTTACCATAATGTATACTCTAGAGATCCTAACTATCTCAACTTGTTTATTATTGTTATGGAAAATGGTAACCTTCATAGTCCTGAGTACCTGGAAATGGCACTGCCATTGTTTTGCAAAGCAATGAGTAAGCTGCCCCTTGCAGCTCAAGCAAAACTGGTCAGATTGTGGTCGAAGTATAGTGCAGACCAGATTCGAAGAATGATGGAAACATTTCAGCAGCTTATAACCTACAAAGTCATAAGCAATGAATTCAATAGTCGTAACTTAGTGAATGATGATGATGCCATTGTTGCTGCTTCAAAGTGCTTAAAAATGGTTTACTATGCAAATGTAGTGGGAGGAGATGTGGACACAGATCACAATGAGGAGGAGGATGAAGAGCCTATCCCAGAATCCAGTGAGCTAACTCTGCAAGAACTGCTGGGTGAGGAAAGAAGAAATAAAAAAGGGCCTCGGGTAGACCCACTGGAAACTGAACTTGGTGTAAAAACTATAGATTGCCGAAAACCACTTATCCCCTTTGAAGAGTTTATCAATGAACCACTGAATGATGTTCTAGAAATGGACAAAGATTATACATTCTTCAAGGTAGAAACAGAAAACAAATTCTCCTTTATGACGTGCCCTTTTATATTGAATGCTGTTACCAAGAACCTGGGATTGTATTATGACAACAGAATCCGTATGTACAGTGAACGCCGTATTACTGTACTCTACAGTTTAGTTCAAGGACAGCAGTTAAATCCATATTTACGACTCAAAGTGAGACGTGATCACATCATAGATGACGCACTTGTTCGGGTAAGTAACAGTGTTAAATAAAACTGTTTAACTATTTCTAACCAAATAGCTAGAATGCTACATTGTCACTTCAGGACTTCTTCAGTTTATCCAAGATGATGTGTAGAATTATTGCAGATACTAGTGAAAGTTACTCCCATTCTGGGACACTATTCTGAAGTGTGAATAATTGAGTACCAATAAGTACTCCTACTGTATATGGTTTCTGTAATTTTTTTTTTTAAAAACAAACCTATTTAAAACATTTGCATATGGATTTCCTTTGCTAAAATCAGAGCAGTTTGGTAAAAAATCTGATCTCTGGACAAATGTTCTATCATATTTTATCCTTGTAAGATTTTTATCCTAGGACAGCCTCTCAAAGAGACATTTGAGTTTCTCACTGATGTAAGGACTGCACTCCCTCTTGAAACAAATTGAGGGGGGAAATGGGGGTTTTATGTGTGTATATGGGCTGTACATAGCAGAAACAATTGTTTAACTACCAAGCTTCACCATAACCTTAGAATGTTTGTGGACAATTTCCACATAGACGAAAACAGAACACTGTCTGCTTTATTATATTTATCTACCACCCCCTAACCAAAAAGGCTGTCTGGGTGGTTTACAGAATTAACATATAAGCAAAGATAAAAGTAAGAGTTAAAAATAAGAAAAAAATAAGAGTATCACAATGCAAACAACCAATAAACCACAATAATAAAAACAACCCCAAGACAACCAGTCAAATTGGTATGCAGGTGCAGCATCAGGTTAAATCCTATTAACATTACCATTTTCACTATTAAAATGCCTGGAAAATAAAAAGGTTTTCACCTGGCCCCGAAAGGAAAAAGTCTTCACAATCTCCATATTGAAAATCATTGACAATCCCTTTAAAGTGCTACCAGTCTTAAAAATGCTTCCATAATGCGTAAACATTTCATTTAATTTTTTGTACCTTTTTAGCCACAACTGCCTAGCTCTGTGAGTGTGAAAATAGCGAACCTCAGCTAGGCAATGTTCTGAGGGATACCAGCTGCAAATATGCTGCAGGTACCAACCCTGGACATTGACCAAGAGAGGCTCCAAATAAGGCTTTGCTTTGCTTTGCTTCGCTTTCTCCAGACAGCTGTCAAAAGCTTATTTGAAGGGAAAAGGATCTTTGCTCATGAAAAGGGAGCGATGAGCTTTACAACCCCCTCATCTTTTCTTTTTTTGCCTTGACTGTCCTTGGGGTACAACTCTGACTGCAAATGAAGGTACATTCAACCTTTTTTTCTGGTGAAAGCTAGTACGGGTAGCTAGTTCTGGGCCCCCTTCAAAAGGGTGTTTTTTTTGACAAGGAGAGATACAACCATAAAGTTCCATTGAGAGGACCCAACCATATAATTAAAATAATCCGTGGAAGTTAAATATTGGAAAATGCCCACAGCCCATATTAGTTTCCTGCACTATCAACCAGAAACAATAATGAGACACAAAAACTAAGGGAAGGAGCATGGCTCAGTGGCAGAGCAAAAGCTTTATCTGCAAGAAAATCCTGGCTCCATACAACATCTCCAGGCAAGGTTGTTAAGGAATCCTCTCCTAAAAGCTGCTAGTCAGTGTTGACAATACTGGACTAGATGGACCACAGACCATCTAGAATTAGGCAGCTCCCTATAACCCTATGACAGGAGAAAGTATTTTATTTTATTTATTTATTAAAACATTTTTATGCCGTACCAATATAAGAATCCAACCAAGCATGAGTTCCACCAGACACTGTGAAGGGCACTATACAAAAGCAAAAATAAACAAATAAAAATGCATCTATTCAAAGAGCGTTCCTATTTGTTTCAGTCAGAAGACTTGCTCAAATAAATTTATAATTAAATTCCCCAAGTAGCATGCAACTTTCAATAAATGATCCAGTCCTTCCACGTCAAGTGGTAAACAACAGCGTGCAGCATTTCATCAGACCCAACCAGAGGGAGATCCATTGGAAGATACTCAAAGAGTGTCCTGAATCTCCTCTTGCACAAAACTTCCTCTAGCAAATCCAGCGGCCCACCCAGCCCTTCCAACAGCCCTGCCTTTAACAGTGCGACATAACCTGGAATGGCGAGCCAGTAACTGCAGCGGGGTCATTGCGCATCCTGCACAGGAGTCGCCAGACAATGTGCGTCCCAGTAGGGGAGTTCTGTGGCTGCGGTCTGCCAAGGACGCCTTCCAGTGCATAGGTTCATTCCATCATCAAATCTTCTCTCATTCCGAGATGGGCAGTGGATAACCGATGCGTAACTTAGGAGTATATTGGTGAACTGCAGCTCGTCCCGGGGAGCTTTGGCCCCTGGGAGGCACAGAAAGGATGCCCATCGATCGGCCATGGAGGCGGTCAGGTGGCCTGCACGCGTGCGCATACTCCCTTTTCTCACCCCTGCTCTGGTTTGCACAAGTAAATGCAGCAGCAAGAGCTTCCAGGGGAGCGAGGCACATCCTGGTCCTTGCACAGCCGAGCCCCACCTGGGAAAATCAGCCCGGCCCGCCTTGCATAAGAGGCTCCCAGGTTGGCCAAAGCCCGTCCAAGCGCCAGGCAGCCCTCCCACCCTGTGCTTGGGTTCCACCCCGCCGATCCGCAGCTGCGCCCCGCGCTTCCCCAGGGCACAGCTCATTGCGCAGCAGCTCCTGCGCCACCCTCAGCGGGGCCACCTCACGGGAGGCAGGGGTTGGGACGTGGCTGTACTGCAATTTATATATGAAAAAGTAACTTTTCCCTAAAACTATTACTGATTAATGCTGTATTTTTTCTTCTCCTCCATGCAAGTAGTTGTTGCTTGTTCGTTTCTAAAGACAGTTTCCAAACTATCCATGACATCCATGCAGTTGTGGAGGGGAAAGTGTGTTTCACCCCACTGGGAGGGTATAACTCCAAAACTTTAATTGCAAGACATTTTCTCCCTCATCTTAACAACTTGGAGCTTAACCTGCCCTTCAAGAAACCATTAAAAAACTTCCACCCAAGTCACGTTTAATATGGCTTAAGCTTTAAATAGTTGATGTACATGCTGCCTTCGACTATAATAAAATAACCTGAAGTTGTAAGCTCACACTTTTTGCATAAACTCAGTTGACATCTAGGAAATGCATGCAGTACTGAACTTTGGCTAAGTATTGTATACCAAAACTTAGAATCATGTTTTTCAATAGCTTTCCAGTAGTGATTCTGGAGTTCAGTTTGAGGAGGAGGAAACTTGGTTAACAGTATCATGCTCTTTCATCATTTAATGAGCAGGTTCCACACTCTAGAGGAATATTTCCAGAAAGTAAAGGAGCTGTAAAAATTACCTTTTTTCACCAGGTTAAAAAGTCTTTTTTCAGAACTTCCAATAGCAGTGTCCTAACTGTATTTACAATTTATAGTTACATTCAAGTTGTATTTGATTTAATTGGTCTTTAACTAGATTGAGCATGTTTCTGAGCGCCTATTCTGCATTATTAATTATACAAGAATGAAAGGTTTCACAGACCTGTTAATTTGATCAAGTTTGTTAGTCTAAGGGTTCAGAATGAATTTTGGATTCAACTGTTGTCAGTTACATCCTGAATGATAAGTTGGGGAAGTCAACTCTAGAGATAAAGAGAGAAAATTTCTAGTTCTGCTTGAAATTGTAGGTTTCTTCATATTTGATAAAGTTGAATTTATCTTTGCTGTGACCTGGAAGTATAGATGTCTTACATGCGCCATTTCATTAGAAGTCATTAGCAGCCTCTCGATTTATTATGTTCCTATGAGTGAGTTAGATTGGCCCTCCATTAGTGTTCAGATTCTGGAAATATTGCTTGGAGATACAAGATACTGATTTTTTAGTGGCTGAAACAATGACTATGGGCTCGACACTGTGATTCACAGATCCTTTCCCCCAACTTCAGGAACACAATCCATGTATAGCTGAATCAGAAAACTCTGTGACTGGAATGCAGCTAATGTTTCCAGTCTCTTATGACAGAGTTTTCTATTACATATATATTGTGCAAATAAAATTGAGCATTGTGTTCTATAACATCTAGTTTGTTGAAAGTCTGTTTATCATGACTTTGCTCTATTTTATTGTACATTAAATGTCTGATTTACTTTTCTCAGTATTTAATTTCTCAGCAGCGAAGTTTTCCTCTGCTGAATAAATGGTTGCATTGTTTTAATTTTTAGGTGCCTTTTGTTAGATTTTTCTTTTCATATGTATTGCTTTTGCATAACAACTGAGTACCTTAGTCAAATTGTCAAGAACATATTGTGCTCCTTACTGCATTGAATTTAACCTTAAGCAATTACCTTTTCCAGTTATGCAACTGTTTTATTGCTCTGACTACTGACAAAGCATTCTTTTTTAATAAAGATTTTTATTAAGATTTTAAACTAAAAACTAAAAAATATCAATCATCAAATACATTGGACGTACTGGGTCATCTCCCTATAACATATCTTTTTACCATTCTATAATCATATTCAAATCGATTTATAAAAATTTAAAGACATCTTTAAATCTAAGCCAAGTGCCATTTCTCCAGCCAATCGTAAAAAAGGTCCCAAATTTGATAGAAGTCAGTATCTTCTTTCTCCTAAAGTAATAGAGTCAATCTGTCCATTTCTGCACAGTCCAGAACCTTTTTTAAAATCAGTTCCTCACTCTTCCAGTATTGAGCAAGTGCAATCCTCGCCGCTGTGATTAAATGTAGCATCAAATACATTTCTTGTTTGCTAATATTTTCCAGTATAATGCCTAACAAGAAAATTTCAGGTTTAAAAGCTAAGGGTTTTTGTTGCATTTCCTCAAGCCATTTATGTATTTTAATCCAGTACTTTTCACATATTCACAGGTCCACCACATAATGGTAAAAAGTACCCACATCACGTTTACATTTCCAACATCCGTTTACTTTTCTAATTCAATATTATATCCAAAATTTTGTGCTCATGTTATCATAGTTTCCGTAACCTGTTCCCCTTCCATTTTCCTGTCAAGTAAGAACTCATAAATTCTTCTAATCATTTTCTCATCTGTTTTTAGCATCACTTGATCAAAGGCTGTTAGGTCTTTATAAAAACCCCATATTTTACCATCTTTAGCATATCTTGATTGCATCTGCACCTTATACCACCAAGAGATATTGAGTCCCTGTTCTTGTATTTCTTGATCTAGTTTCAGGCCTCCATCCTTATCCAAAATGTCATATCTTATGATCCCTTCAAAATTCAATATATTCGGATACACAAAAGCTTCCATAGGTGAAAGCCATCTTGGTAATTTATTATACAAACTTTTCCCACACTGACATTAATGATCTTCTAATAAAGTGACTTTAAAAAGTCCCATGAGACTTAACCTTCTCATACCCCATATAAGCATGCCAACCCATTTGCAAATCATGACCTTCAAGATACAAAATTCTCTTATTTCACAAGGTTATCCATTCTTTTAGCCAAGTTAAAATAGATGCTTGATAGCACAACATCCAATCAGGAAGACCAAAACCCCCGTTCTTTTTGGTTTCCTGAAGCATTGTTTAATCCTTGCTTTCTTTTTTCTCCAAATAAATCTCAAAATTTGAAAATTTAAATCCTCAAAAAAATTTTTATCAATTTTTACGGGAATCATTTGGAACAAAAACAAAAGTTTTGGTACTATATTCATTTTAACAAGTGCTATTCTTCCCATCAAAGACAATTGTAAATTGGCCCATTTTTCCAGATCAACTTTAATATCCTTCAATAATTTATCATAATTGTCTTCTTTCAAAGTTGTGCATTTATCTGTAAGATAGATTCCCAAGTATTTAACCTTTTTAACAATCTGCAAGTCCATTTGTTCTTGGAGTCTTTTTTTCTGATCTTGCGTAAGATTTTTAACTAAAAGTTTCATTTTTTCTTTATTTATTTTCATCCCCGTAACCTCACCATATTTTTCAATCCATTGTAAAAGCTTAGGGATTGTTACAAAAGGTTCCTCTATTATAAAGACCAAATCATCTGCGAATGCTTGCAATTTATAATTTTCATCCCTAATTTTAGTACCTTTAATGTTCTCGTCATCCCTGACATTTCTATTCAAGACCTCTAAAGTCAGAATGAACAATAGGGGTGACAACGGCATCCTTGCCTCTGACAAAGCATTCTTATTCTCTTGTAGTCTGGCTTAATGATCAGATTCAATCTTATTTCAGTTTGTAAATTCGGTGTCATGTATACTTAAGAAACATAACTTTGTCTTAAATTCTGAGACCTTGTGCCTTCATTGAGAAGTAATCTTTCATTACATTTTAAAGATGGAATAGGTAGCAAAAGAAATGTTGGAGGTTCTAGGAATGGACAAATTGTGACCCTCTGGATGTTATGGCTTAATAGGCCCTTCAACCCAAGCAAACATAGCCATTGGTGAGAATATGGGTGTTATACAGCAAAACTTCTGGATCACACCCAGTTGCCCATGTATGACTTAAAACATATAGATTATATTGTCTGTCTGAAATATTTTGCCTAACTTCTTGATCTGAAATCCATAAAGTTCTTTTTATCTCTTCCTTCTGAAAAATGCAAACCTAGTATTTGTAACTTCTTTCTGTTTAATTGCCCCATCATATTCATAGTCTTGGATTATGTCTGCATTCCTGGCAGCCGATTTAAATAAGACCATCCTGTAATACAGAATTAAACTTTGCCCCTCTTGTAACATCTTATGTTTCCTTCTTGGGGGAACCAAGAAATATTATTTTTTGTAGTTCCTGATGAGTCAAAAATATGGCATCTGTACTTTCACAGAACAGCAAAAGAGCTTGCAGTGCCTCTGCAGTATTCACTGGGCATAGGTTCTAACTGTCACTTCCCTAACCTCAAAAAGGGAAAGAAAAATAAGGTATCTCCCTTACATTTCCATCTCTATTACATCCTTTGCCGGCCATGTCAAGTTTGGCCCTGTGCTGCTTTGGCCATGGTCACTAAATGATTTTAAGTTTCCATGTCCATACCTTTCTCTTCCCAAGCTGACACCAGTGCTTTTGTGATAACCTCAAAGAGTAGAGTTTCAGCTTATCCAGTCTCTAACCCCAGGTGTTCGTGTGAACTTTTTGTAATACCATTCTGGACTTTTACTTGGCTTGTGTGCTGCTCTGGTTCCAATTGTGAAGGCATTCTTGATGGTTTTAACACTCAGAACATGCTTCAGCACCTAGTGCTCTTTTCACTATTAGTATCCAGTTTTGGTAGCTACCTCTGATATTTTCTTATTTTAGCGACTAGCATTATTCTTCAGTATTAACTACATTTCTTTCAAGCGTATACCTCTGTGTATAGTATTTCTTGATGTGGTTGGTATCTTACATAGCTTTTGTACTTGCCCAACCCTTGCTGCCTAGCACATACAGTTGTGATGCAGTTTAAAAAACAGGAGCCGTTTGTTGGTACATATGGTTTGTCTTGTGTAGATGATCTTGGTAAGTGGAGAATCTTTACTCCTGCTACAAGATTCATGGTAACTGTATTTGTTTATACTATGCATGGTCTTTGTTGTTGCAGCTCCAGTTTTGAGCCTGGTGCCTCCATACAGCCAGTTTTCAGTGTGTGATCTAAGTCATGTCTTAGTGTTTGGTCATCTTTTTTGTATCTTAGAGCTATGTAGGCATTTAGCACTCGCTGGTACCAGTTTTTCAAATTTGAGTGTACTACCTTGTTACCTTAATTTCTGTCTGTATACCACTGATAATATACATGGGCATTTGTCTTCCTTTTACATTCCCACACTGATGCTGCTGGCTTCATTTTCATTCTGCACTGTTCTCAGCATTTGGTATTTGTTCTCATCCATGATTCCACTAGTGATTCTCTTACTCTTAGCATGCCTGTTCTCATGGTGCTTTAAATTCCAAGGATTTGTTTTTTACTTCTTAAGAAGGCATAGATTTATTGCTTCCATTCCCTCAAGACCACAAGCAATTGAGATTTGGTGTGTGGCATCCATCCCTAGCAGTTGTATCGCATGGATCAACTGCTGCCAACAGAGGTGCACTCTTCATCCCCGGCAGGGTGTACGTCTACATATTATTCCTGTTTTAAAACCACTTTATACTAGCAGTAATTGTCTTCAGCCCAGAATCTATTACAACATAGTTCCAAATGCATTTCAGGCATTGTAGCACCTCTGGCCTTGTTTGGCTTTCTTCAGCTATAAAGACAACAGTCTTAATGTGAGACAACCAAAAATTTCAGAAACAGAGCCTTTAAAAGGCAGTCCTCAGTGTGTGCCCTGAAACAGACAGGATCAAGTCAGATGTATCAAAATATCTACGTGAAAGTCATTCATCATGATACCATCGAAAACAGAATGACAGCCTAAACCACAGTCAGGCCAAAATGCGATAAAGCCCTTTGGCAAGGAGTGGCAAGAAAAAGGTTGCCAAAGCTGCACTTTGTGTGGCTGCTGTACTTTGTGTGGCTGCCATCCATTTTCCCCTGAGCTTCGGCCAATACCGAGAGAACAGGATTGCTTACCAACAATCACCACTGCTACCATAGCCCAGAATACTGTGGCAGTGGCAGTGATTTAAAGGATCCAGCTGTTCCTGCCTTACTGTAAGGCTAGAAGAGAGAGCCCCTTTATATGTCCACAAAACTGATCCTTTTGGCTCCAGCTGCCCTCTCTTACCCACCCTGCTCTCACTTCGTACCACCTGACATTCTCTTATTTTAGGGACTAAGTACCTTGCATCCCTGAGTGGTGATGGAAGTGCAATGTCAGGCTCCACATGTCTTCCCTGCTCTGTGCTCCTGCAGATGCCAGGAGAGTGGCATTGCTCATAGGCAATCCCAGTCTGGCATCAGCAGGAACTCATGGGGTGTAAGCACTGAACCTCTCTCCCTTCAGTGTCCTGGGGGATACCAGTGGGAGGACTGAATGTGGTCGAGGAGCTTCTGGATCCCTGCTATGCCTGATTGTTAGGGAGCAGGAGCCCCCAAGCAACATTACCACCAGTGCTTAAAGTATTCTCCATAACCACTCTGGGCTTAAATATAATATCTCTTTTCTTATTTCCCCATGCATCCCCTACTAGCACAGCTTGCTGGGTCTTGCAAACCCAGCAAGGGTGGCTTGTTGCTATTGACAGCAAGTCACTCAGACCGCTGAGCTTATTTCCTCCTCCAGGATCATGCAAAGGGGCCCAGTATCTCTTACTTTGCTTCTGTTATTCTTCTTGACTATTTTCGACACACATCGCTACAGTGTGTCTGTTCTTTCACCATAATATGGTGTGAGTATGCTTACCACAGAGATGAGAGGAACTTTGCATCCATTCACCCTGAGAGGACGAACAGTGCTACCTCTTACTTGCATAAATGCTGCCTTGGAATGAGTGTCTGCTTTCTGTGTCTCAGTCCTCCACTGCTGCAGTCCAAACCATTGTTCATCAATACTGTGATTTCTTACTTGATTTTATCTGGAATGTCAGCTATAAAATAACACAGGTACCCTGTATTTGTGGCCGCTTTTCTATGTACATGCTTTCAGATATCTGCTAAACTCCAAGTTTAAGGGCTCCCTAGTGCCATCCAGTTTTGCACAAAGTGCAGTTTGCAGCCTCCTATCAAGCTACAGACCAGCTTTAATGATTGCCTTCTTGTACATACTTCACACATTTTCAGACCTACCACTGCCCATTCTGGCTTCCACAGTGCAGGTTTTGGCCAGATTCTCAGTCCCAAGATGCTGATGAAGGCAGAAAATCCCCAGTGCATAAATGTAACAATGCCTTTATTGTTAGCTTACCTTGAGCAGATCTTGTGTTATTGAGTGACTAACAAACCAGCAAACTCTCTGGTCTACACATACATCAGGGTAGACAAAAATCAATGATTTTTTAAAAAAATGATTTTTATTTAAATTGGATTCTTTATTTAAATTGGATTTTTTTAAAAATAATATGCTTTTTGAGGAAAAATCTATTTAAAGATAATTTTCTGTTTAAGATATATTATAGTCCAAAGGCTAGTCATCATGAAATAAGATCTAGTTTTTAATTATGTAGCATGAAGTTGTATATTCCTGCAATGTTTAAATTCTTTGGTAAATGAATTCCATTAATCCATTCACCAATGTCATGCTCTTCCAGAGCTTTCTGTAAGATTATTGGGCAGTTTTTCTGTCTAAGTATTCATGTCTGCAAAGATCATGAGCCTCTTTTCACAGGAAAAATGTTATAAAATAAACATACAGAGTTGAGAAAAAGATGGTAATCTCTGTAGGCAGAATCATGCCTTTACATCTGAAGTGCTAAGTTTCAAACCATTCAATGGACAGAAGAAGATTGCTGGGAGTGGAGAAGATCTGCACAAAAAGTTAAGTGTGAGGAAGCAGTAAAAATGGAGTGGATGCTCCACAAGTCTTTGGATCTTTTTGTGTCTAGTCTGAGGTTTATCATATTATTCTTTCCCTGGAGGAGAAACCTATAATAGCAGCAGGCCGTAAAAGAGACCCAGTTTTGGAATTTTTTAGTGAAGTTCCTCTACCTAAAGACATGTAAGGCAGGCTTGTGTACAAATTATATACAAAACCATGATTTACATCTAGTCTTACGGACTAGTGACTTAAACCGTTATTTAAATTGATTTGATATAAATCAAATCCTCCTTGACATATATTCAGGAATTGTACTGAATTTTAAATACTTACTAAATACTTCACCTGTGTTATAGCTTCTAATGTTCTGTGGAGATTCTGAGTTTTGTTCTGTTTAGAGTAGACCCACTAAAACAAGGTGGACAAGTAAGTAATTATTAACTTGACCAATCTGTTTCAATGGATGTACTGTAAATAGGACTAACATTAGTGACAACCTTCTGTGCCTGTCTTCAGGAAGTCCCCAGGAAGGTGCTACACAGTGTTAACCATTGAGATCTTATTGGTTCCATGAACTTATTGGTTATTTTTATGTTGTAAGTTAAGTTTTTACATTACTCTGTGCCACGAATTGAGGAGGAGGGGATAAGAGAAGTCTGCCAGGGTGGTGTAAGGTCTGGGACACTGCTACGGAGAAGTCAGCTAATCCTGGTGAATCAGATGCATCAGAGCTTATCAGCGCCCTGTACATTAATGCCAACGAGTACCCATGGACAGCAGGGTGGTGGTGCAGAAGGCCTTGCAGAGATTCAGGGTCTAATTTTGGTAGGCTGCTGCTTAACACCATCCATGACCACAGAAATGTCAGAAATGGTTGGGAGTGGCTGCACCTACAACTGAACCCAAAGTAAAATATTCTGGAAGCGGTAGACTAATCTGCCTGGTCCCCAGTCCTTGGAATACCTTATGAATCCTATTATCTGCTTCCTATTGTTTCTCAACCCCAGCCTAACCAAATTTGCAGCCATCCACAAGCTTCTCAAGGGAAGTGAACACTGCTAACATGTCTCTGCCCATCAATTTCAGCATCACCTGACTTCATTAGCTCTTCTTTGCTTCATTAAAAATGGGTTTGCTTGTCTTCAGTTTGCTTGTCTTCAGTTTCACTGTGAACCTAATTATGCTGTTTTCAAAGAGTATAAATATTCCTAAGACAAGTATTCATTTTGACTGTTTCTCTTAAATCAGTTTTTTTAAAGTTTTTTCTGAATCTCATTGTTTGTAATGTGACCATTAAAAGATACTTCAAGTGTAATGCAGTGGCTTTCAGTTTTGTTAAGTTCTTTATAGCTAGTGCTGATTATTTATACAATAGATACACTAAAGGAATATTTTGTTTCTCATCCAATAGTTAGAAATGATTGCCATGGAAAATCCAGCAGATTTGAAAAAGCAGTTGTATGTGGAATTTGAAGGCGAACAAGGGGTTGATGAAGGAGGAGTTTCCAAAGAGTTTTTTCAGCTAGTTGTAGAGGAAATCTTCAATCCAGATATTGGTATGTAATTAACTTTCTGTGTGGTTGGTTTGAATTTCGCTTCTTAATTCTAGCTGTAGTTTCCCTGACTGTGCCTGTCCTCTAGTGGAATCCTTAGAAAACCTGGCTTCCTTTGTCCTAAACTGTGTGTTTGATAAGATGGCTGACAAGACTAAAAGTACTAATTTGTGTACCTGGGCCAAGTGTCCTTAATTCTAGCAGCACAGTAACTGTTGCTTTGTTCATGTTTGTTTTCTACACCTAGCTTTTGTGTTCCCCACCCATCAACACAGTATTGTGTTAGTTCAGCAAAATTACATGATAGCACCACTTCCAGGACTCAGCACCACTTTGGCATGCAAGTCATGATTTGATTGGACTGCTCCCCTCCATCTGTACAGCTTTCTATACTGTACACATAGAAAGCTATTTTTAGAATACTTATTTGATGTATTAGTTTTTCTTGCATGTGCACTATTCAACAGAGAATAGTTTTTGTCCCTTTATGCTCCTTTCCAGTATACTAGCTGAAGTGATAAAAAGTTTCCAGGAGAGTTGTATTATGTGACTTCTCCAAATGCAGAGTACCCTTAAGGTGTATGCAGGAGCCTTATGTTATTGTTGAGAGGACTCTGAACTCTTAGAAGCAGAGCCTTTCCAGTAGAAGCAATCACCATTTGATGCCCTCTTTATTTAAAGTGGATTTGTGGGGGAAGATTCTGGTGGTACAAATTGGGGCTTTTATTTGAAATGTCATTTAAGCTATTGAACCTATGCTAGGTTTTTCTATGAAGTCATGTATGGCTAAATAACAGATGAATTTCAAAACTGAAGCATTCATAATTAGAAAATGTCTTGCTATTTTGTACTTTTTGTAACATCAGTAATTATTAACATCATTTTTATAGGAATGTTCACTTACGATGAGTCTACAAAATTATTTTGGTTTAATCCATCCTCCTTTGAAACTGAGGGACAGTTTACACTGATTGGAATTGTACTGGGTCTAGCCATTTACAATAATTGTATTCTGGATGTCCATTTTCCAATGGTTGTCTACAGGAAACTAATGGGCAAAAAAGGAACTTTCCGTGATCTGGCAGACTCTCACCCTGTAAGTTCAATATTTCTTTTTCAATTTCCATACAGCTTGGAAGCCTCTACTTCAATTTAAAATTGATTTTATATCTGGACTTTATCACAATTTCTAAATATTCGGCATATGTTATTTAAGTAATCCTGACAAACAGTCCCGTACGAGTCTCAATTTCATAATAAAAGCTGAAGCTTGCCTACTGGGTCATCACTGAGGAGAGCCAATTTCACTCCTCAGGCTGTTGGCCTCCTTACCTGTCCCAGCTCTCAGTCCAATGAAAGTTAATTTAAATGTTAGAAATACCAGGATTGAGTAGTGCTTGTATTCACCTGCTGAAACACTACAGATTATGCTGGCCAGGGCTGAAAGAGATAGGCATGAACTATCCAATTACTTGTTGAGGGCCCCTGTAACCCAACACCAGTACTATGTCAGTCCTGGAGAAGAAAATGTGGAGGAGAGTGGCAAGCTCACATAACCTGTGTGTGTCTTTAGCTAAACAGCCAAGCTCAAATGTTTAAAGGTATAGATGGACTTAAGCCAAGTTTAGAATTTAATTTTGGTAGAAGATGATAACAGGTGCATAGCTATCTTTCTGAAAAATAGCAATGTAGTTGCGAGAAAAATAGTGATGATGTGCCAGTGATGTTTTTAGTATTTTTTTCCCTAAAGGAAGCCTATGTCTGTTCAAAAGGGCTTTTTAATGTACATGAAAATTGACTGAATGCAGTGTGTATTAAAAGTAGGAAAGCTTTTGCTCTTACTCAGAATTTTGAAGAGAAAATGTCTCCTAATGATTATGATTATCATGCTTTTAGCAATTGTTGAGACCTGTCACAAAAGTTTGACCTGATATATGTTACTAGTATTGTTGCAACTAACAGTCTCCCAGTGTGTGTGAATTTCTAAAAGCTTTGGGAGGCTGTGGAGTGGGGATGCTTTAAAGCCTCCCCTCAGGACTTTTTCAGATAAAATTGTCCTTTCCATATTCCATTGCCAGTTACGGACAAAAATCGGCAAAATCTTATGAAAAGTGATTTCCAAAGCTGTCTCTGAAGAAAAGATTAAAGCTCTCCCACCCCTTGCCACTCTGATCAAATTCACAGTCTCCTATACCTGCTTTTCATTTCTAAATGATCTGACTGTTACAAGGTGTATGAGTAAAAGAGAAAGCGAGAACATTTCAGTTTGGTCCTTAGGATTGATGCATCCTGTGTAATTAGTGGCTTCATTACTGAGTTTTAAGTCTGTGTGACATCTTTTTCATTTTAGGTTCTTTATCAGAGCTTAAGAGACTTGTTGCAGTATGAGGGAAGTGTGGAAGATGATATGATGATAACCTTCCAAATATCTCATACAGATCTCTTTGGTAATCCCATGATGCATGATTTAAAGGAAAACGGAGATAAAATCCCTATTACAAATGAAAACAGAAAGGTAATTTGATAGGGTGTGCCTCCAATTGTGCAGTGATCACCTGAACAACATTCTAGGACTAGAAGCAGCATGTTGATGATCAGTTTCACAACCTGTATACATTATGCAAATTTAGCACAGATTTGCATTGTTTCTGCTTGTAAAATTCATATTGTTTTGCATAACATTCAACCAAACTGCTGAGGGAAAATTGCTACTTAGGGCAGCGAGGTCTCACTGCTGGCTGCTTGAAAGCCTGTTCATTCATGACCTCTCCATCTGTTGCCTTCACACGCAGAAATAGATCTTCACAGGGGTAGAAAATTACTTCAAATAATTGAATGTTGATACTAACGGGAAGCTGATTTGTCTTGTTTTTCTGCACTTCTAAGGAATCATGGCATATATGTAACCCTGCATGTTTAGGGAGACAGCACAGGCCGACATAAGTTGCTACTCTTCCTCTCTGTTTGGACTTGGCATGGTTTTCCTGTACCATTAAAATAAAGGATGAGGATAGAACTTTATTTCAAAATCCCTATATATTATTAACAGAAAGTAAGAAATCTCTTAAAAAGTATGTGACCAAAAATCTGCCTAACTAAAAAATTTCTCAGTTAGATGGCAGAAGATCATCCAGGATAGGGCTCAGTGGGCCTCCCTTGGCCAAGAATGACAGTGCTTAGAACAACTATGGTGTGACTTTATTTGGTTATTTATTTATTTATTCGTGTATTTATAGACCACCCATAAGGGCCAAGGCCTTCCTAGGCGGTTTACAATACATAAAACATATTATCATAGTAAAACATTAAAACCACTTTAAACACAATGAATTAAAACATCTATAAAAGCAGTATAAAAAGGGCCACAGCATTCAGGCTAAGTGTTGGACTATTTCCTAAAAATGATTTTGAGTTACTTTCCGTTGGCCTCATCTCATTTTGAAATAGTTCAAAACCTATAGCCACTAAATGCAAAGCACTGCTTTGCAAATCAGATTGAATACACTACTTAATTGTGTGGCATGGGTGACCCTAATTAATCTTACATCTGCACGTATTCCATCTATTTCTCAAACGGGGGGAAGGCAGAATTAATTTTGAAGTGGCAATTTGCTCGTTGCATTTATGCAGCGACTTGCGCAGTGAAACGGTAGCTCGTCCTTGACCACTGAGAAAACTTGGCATTGTTTGCTTTTCATTGAACAGGAGTTTGTCAATCTGTATTCTGACTACATTCTCAACAAATCAGTGGAGAAGCAATTCAAGGCCTTTCGAAGAGGATTCCACATGGTGACCAACGAGTCTCCTCTAAAGTACTTATTTAGACCTGAGGAGATTGAATTGCTTATTTGCGGAAGCAGGGTAAGGCAGTTCAGATGTGCAGAAGACAAGAAGTTGCTCTTGCAGCTTGATCCTCTGGTGTGAGGTGTGATGCAGTGTCTTCTATTTACAGAATCTAGACTTCCAAGCTCTCGAAGAAACTACAGAGTATGATGGTGGCTACAGCAGGGACTCTCTTATTATTAGGTATGGGACTTGTCATTATTGCTTATATTGCTTTATTCTCCCATAGCCAAAGATCTTCGTGCAGTTCACAGCACCAGATAAAATGCAATACAAAATAATAAGAACATCTTATGAAATACAATACAGATCTAAGCTTTTCTAAGAATAGACATCAAAAGCTGCACTTCACATCCAATGATGTGAATGACCACATAGGATGCAGGTCCTTTTTTTTATTTATTTAAAATGTTTATATCCTGCCCTTACCAGTGTCTCAGACATGACACTTAAAAGAAACAGTCCCAGTTTGCATGATTGAACAAGTCATGGTTAACGAACCATGGATTGTCTGTGAGTGGACTGTTTTGTGTTCGGGTTAATTCTGGGTCATTAACCCCTAAACCCCCAGAGTTTCCAGGTCTGGATGTAATTATAGCAGCTGAGGAATAGAGCATTCCTGGATTATTTAGGAAAGTAGAAAAAACATAGCTGAGTTAAACAGCCTTTAGTTAATAGAAGCCATCAAGATCAGAGTGAGAATGTAAATGCCTCCAGAATTACCTGTGTGTTGGATCCAGATTTAGTCAGAATTAGTGTAGATCTAATAAAATCAGTAGTTTAGTTATGAAAAGATCTGGATTTAACCTTATTTATCTTTTCTCCCTCAAAAAGTTATGGGTATCTGTTACAGTTCAATCATAACATTCAGATGTAAGCTCTACTTTGTTCAGTATTTGTTATTTGTTTCCAAATAACTGCGCACAGGTTTAAAATCTTAGCCGTCAAGTAAGTGAATTTGCCTAGTACCTTTGCCTTGACTGTGAGCATACACAGCCATACAATATGAACGGAATGGGCTTCAGGACCACTGGTTATGCTTGAGGGCTTCCGTCAACATTGAATGCTGTATTTTGTTGCATTCAAAATTGTTAGCAAGACCAAGACTGTATTCCTCACTATCGCTGATATTCTTTCTGTTCAAGGCTCTGCCCATGCAGTAGCCTGTGGCCAGATGGAGCCTTTTAAGCATTGGGAACTGAACTCACAGCCTTATCCAGAAAAAATACTAGGTAGCATCTGACCCAGTGACTGCTACTTGAAATGACAGAAAATAATGTTTTGGTACCATGGCATTGTCTTTACTATTTCTGAGGTAAACAACAAGAAGCACCACTTCATGGACAACATTATACATACTGATACTGTAGGGTGTGCATTGCACCAAAGCTCTTGCTAGTTCTTGCTCTGCACAGCTTGTTAAATGTTAATTTTCTCTTCCACAGGGAATTTTGGGAAATAGTCCATTCATTTACAGATGAGCAAAAAAGACTATTCCTTCAATTTACAACAGGCACAGACAGAGCACCAGTAGGAGGACTTGGAAAGCTAAAGATGATTATAGCCAAAAATGGTCCTGATACAGAAAGGTAACCTTCCCTTGGTGTGACTTTTTATTATTAAAAGAAATCAGAAATAAGCTTAAAGTTGTAAATGCATTCTCAGCCCCATTCTGAAGTAGTGTTCTGATCTCTCTCTCAAAAAGAAAATTGCTATTTTCATGAAAGAGTCCATTAGATAGTAAAAAGTAAAATAAGAAGCAAAGCTTAAGTTACCAATCCCAGAATGAATGGAAGAGCAGGTTTGTGCATTTGGTCTACTTTCTTGGGACCTGATTCTTTGCTTCTCTTCCCACAGGTTACCTACATCTCATACATGCTTTAATGTCCTGTTGCTTCCGGAGTACTCCAGCAAAGAAAAACTTAAGGAGCGATTGTTGAAGGCCATCACATATGCCAAAGGATTTGGCATGCTGTAATGAAATAAATAAAATAACAAAAGGGATAAAGAGATTGGTGGTGATGGTGTCCCTGTCCAAAAATAAATGCATAAAATAAATCCCACAAAAGGCCATAAGATATAGCAAGCTACAGTAGTCACCTGTGTTTGTGCCTCCCTTCTTCACTTGGGGACTTTGGGCTGGAACAGCAGATTTCAGCTGCTTCTATGAACAAATTATTTTCTTTTAGCGTGAAAGTGTTACATATTCTTTCACTTGTATGTACAGAGAGGTTTTCCTGAATATTTATTTTAAAGGGTTAAATCACTTTTGCTTGTGTTTATTACTGCTTGAAGTTGAGCCTTTTTGAGTATTTACAAGAAAACAAAACTGTACTCTCCCAAGGAAAATATTGCCATCATTTGTAGATTGTGTAACCTTTAAGTATGTGCTACATTTTTGTCCCAGTTACCAAATCAAAATCAGGAACTGTACTTTTTTGAACAGTTTTGCTTTTGAAACTTGAAGTCTTGGAAAACAAAATGGTGTGATGCAATGACTGCTGTTCTAGCCCCCAAAGAAATTTGTGGAAAATCTTTTGAATCAATAAAGATGGAAGGGAGAACTTGGAATGTTAAACTGCAGCCTTGAGAACTTTACTTTAGTTACAGCACAACAATTTAAAAAAAAAACACCCTCATTTCACTATATATGTTGTCTTTCACTTGTCTTGTAGCATACTGTGTTTTTAATTAGCAAGGTTTCTAGTGTATGAAGGCATAAACTTAGTTAGCTGGGGCTTTTTCTTAAAGAAAAAAGACAGTCTACTGGGAAAAGTGCATTTTCAGCCAAACAGCATTTAGAGTAGGAAGAACTGTGCTGTGGGAAAAATCAAAATGCTGGGTCTGTAAACAAAAGCATGTGAAGTGCACTTAAAATGAACTTTTCATTGCTTATTGTGTTGACATTTTAAATAGACAATCCAGTCTTCCCTGTCAGTTATTTTAATGACTTATTCTTTTATCAAGGCATACAATCAGTGCTGCAGCAAAGGGATGCCTTTTTTCCTTCCTCATCCAGCATTAAGGGAGAAATAAACATTTAAAGGACAAGTTTGCATTGTAATATTCCCAGCTATTCTTTGTATGTATGGAAAGCAAATCAAAGCAAATCACCTCTGTCTTTTACATAGCATACCATAGGAATGTAAATCTGTACCGCACATCAGAGAATTGCTCACCCTTCTACAGATTGTCCCTGCACACTCATGATTGATGCTGTTACAGTATAAAATACGGGGACTGTACATTTTTAACTGGCACAATGTAATTGGCATACCTCTTCCCTACTGCAAGTGACAACCGATGTGCAGAACTGAGCTTGTGCCTTGCTGGTTGCTGTGCCTGCCCACTACGCAGCAAATCAGCTTGATTCGTGCAAAATTGGTATTAATTTAAAAGGCAAAATTTTGAGATCATTGAAGGGAAAAAACATGTATTTCCGGATTACTTTATTACATTCTTTTTAGTAATAGAAACAGGCAACTGTTATGTAACTATAATGCTAAATAAAATAGTGATGTTTTCCACCATGGCCAGTGACAAAGAAGAAAAGTGATTTTCTTAGTTTGATGTTAATCCTGGATATCATTGGAAATCTTGGTGGGGAACGTTGATACACAATATATGATGACATTAGTATAAAACCTTGCTTAACAGTTCACTGGAAACTGCATGACAACTTTTATCTATTGTCTAAGAGTCTTGTGGCAATGTAAAGACAAAAAATATAATCTGGTGCAAACTTTCAGGGACACTGTCCATGTCATTAGGTGCATAAAAGAAGTGTTAAACTCAGAAAAGCCAATATATGTACACATGCTAGGGGTTGTTGGAAGAGAGAAGTTGGGGGAGTTAAAATGCGAAACAAAATGCCATTCAAAAGAAGTTGTTGGGATTTTTACTCATCTTATAGATGGGAGCAGAACATGCTACCTATTTAATTTCTAAGGATTTGCTAAGAATTCTGAGGCACGCACAACTTTGAAGCGTGGAGTCTGCCAAGATGAATGGCTGAAATAACTTTCGATCAAAGTTCATACAGTGTAATATCTTTATTAGCCAAAAACTGTGTGAGGTCTCTGAATCATCAAGTGGTTACAAGAAGCAGGTGGGGGTGCTGGAAGAGTAGCGAGGAGGGAGACTGAATAATGTAGTCTGCCTGGTCATGATATGATACGGCAGGGAGACATATCAGTTGCAGGGTGATACTGCAGGGGGCAGAGGTTGCAGACAATGGCTGCGTCTCTGCCAATTTGCTTTCTGTGAAGACTTCCCTGATTAAAAGACTGGCAGATCTCAAAATCTTGCATATTTTTTGTAAAGGTTGGATTGGCCCCATAAAGGTGTTACTGTATGGATTTTGGCATTTTTCTTTTGGCTAGCGCAGCTGCCTTTTTCTTTTGCTGGTAAAGATACCTGTTGATGGTTAAATATGCCTTTGTTGTGAAGGAAGTGTGTGCTTTTACAAAGAAGGCATTTGTAGGGTATGTTGTATTTGCCTATTTTAATGCAGCCCTGTGCTGGTTTGCCTAGAAGTTCCACTGTGTTCAATGTGACTTTCTTCCTAGTCCTCTTTTTCATCCATTGGTTTTTCAGCCTTTATGCAAGGCTTTCTTCAGTATTATAAATCCATGAACAAGATCACTTCTGCTAGGAGGGAGGATGTACTTTCCTTTCAGTTCCCATTCATTGGTCACTGAGTACCTGTCCTAGTTACCTTCTTTCCTACTTTGCACTGTCAACGAACAAAATGCTATTACGTTAGTTGCATATTGATGAGGAATCCTATTTTGATTTTAAACCAGGATTGTGCACAGTAAATCTTTTAACAGTATAAGAACTTCCCTTATTTTCTTTTATAAAGTCCAAACATTTCATTGCCTGTCTCAAACCTGCAGTGTACAAAAACAGTTATTACCACGTTGTGCAAATTTTAAGCACAATAATGCAGAATCCATTCGTGGTTCCAGATGGTTTCTGATCTCTCACATTATGCTTTTGGTACAGAGTGCTACTTCGGGGTGGGGGTTTATAGGTTCAAGTAGATATTTGTCCTATAGAAGGTCTCAGGCTTAGTCCCTCCAGTCTCCAGTCGTGGGACTCAATAAAGAGTGTTGCTTGAGACTTGGATTAGTAGCTACCAGTCAGACATCAATGAGCTACATGTACCAGTGTTTATATTTGGTCATACAAGGCACTTAAAATAGATCATAAAGAGATTGTTTGGCATTTATTTATTTATTTATTTATTTATTTATTTATTTATTTATTTATGACATTTATAGGCTGTCCATCACTGTTGTCTCTGGGCGGCTTACAATATAATATAATCTAAATTCTAAACCAAATAAATTAACTATACCAACTTTTTAAAAAAAGTTGATGTGTAATCTAAAACTATGGGCTTTATTCTGTCAAAACTTAGGCTTCCTTTTGAAATGGGGCCTTGGACAAGGCCAGTCAGGATCTTTTGGCAGGGACATATATAGGTTTCGTGGCTGCATTCCCTGTCAAAACACTATTTCAAAAGGCGTTTGACTTTTCACAGCTGTCAAAACTCAGTGCTCCCATAAATGGGGTGCCAGCACACACAGGCTTGGAGTACACTGAGAACAGTCATGTCTAGCCCGAAAATCCAGAGGATCCCATGGGGGGAACAGTAGCCTACACTCTTTTACTACACATCTATAGCCTACACTCTTGCCTGCAGAGATCCTTCACAGCTTTGCTTTTCATTTGACAGCTTACCTTTTGATGAATAACAAAATAACTTCTTTGTAGGCGTGCTTCCTCCATGGATGGTGCCTCCTGTAGTTTGACAGGAGACACCATCCAGGGCGTTGACATGGTAAGACTGCATTTCAAGGAATCAGAGCTGTGCAACTTCAAAAACTTGACCAAAGAACATAACATAAACAAAGTTTGTACAAATCTTAGGTCCAGTGTTTTAAAAATAAAGGAGAGGCAAACCATTGACAGCAGCTCCAGAATATTGCTTGGATACTTTGAAGGAGCTATTACTTCAGAGTCAAAAAGATTGACTCTTTTTGAGTAAAGAGTCCTGAGTAAAAATGGAGGCAGGGGACTGACAAAGTTGTGGTGATGCAAAAGAGGTCATAGTCAGTGCAAGCAAGACTGCACAAGGCTACCCACGAGAGGACAAAGCTGGGGACAACCTGCAATGAGCCGGAGTGTTGGACATGTTGTGGGTGACTTCATGAGCATAGCTTATTCTAAGGATGGGTTGCTGCATGATCTGAACTCAGCCAGTATAAGGAGCTGCTTTGTTGGGCACATTCTATCAATTTCCCTTTCTAAGGTAACGCACTAGCCTGACCATATCAGAGAATTTATGCATTTAACTCCTATAGCAGGACTGGCTTAGTGCGTTGTAAATTACCATTTGTTTGAAGAAAAAAATAACTGTTCCTCAACTAGTTTCTTAAAAATCATTGATGGAAGTGGACAGTTCTGCATTAACCGCAACAGAAACACTGCAAGTAATCTAACAGTGACTGTAACAAATGATAACTTCAGGGCAAGGATCCTCTCATTCCCAAGACCAGTTGAAATTTGCATTCCACTATGCTGCAATGCCCTATAAGAGGGACCTAAAAACTTGAGTACGCTCTGGGAGACAAAAAAGCTTAAGGAGAAGGGAAGTGTGCAGAGGAAATGGGACTGGAATAAGACATAATTGTCCTGTGGAAGAGAAATACCTGTGCAGCGGGTGGCCTGTGCTGAAGTACCTCACCTTAGAAGAGTTGTCTTTATTCTAATAAATTTAGCATGTCACACTAAATGTTAAGTTCCTTGATTCCTGTTAGCAGATTTGATTAGCATGCATTAATGTGTGGTCATATGTGTTCAAGTGGCTTGCAATTCCCAAATCTGAACAAAAACAAGGTCTATAATTGTATTAAATTTGACTAAATTAGCAGATCGGCAAGCATGCTAAGTATTTGTCTCCCCTTGATAAACTGCCAAAGAAGGATAAGAACAGGTAGAGGAGCTATAGCCATGCAGGTGTTTACTGTACCTAATGTAGCTACTGTGAATATTGTCAAATTTCTAGAATTTCCCTTTGAAATAGGATCTCATATTTTAAAAAGCTCTTACCAATATATGCATTTCTTTGAAACAAGGAGGGCTAAATATTGGGGTGCAATATTTTTAAAATAGTTTTATTTTAAAAAGCTATTGTGAATATGTGGTCAACCTGCACTGATCTGTTATCAAATCCCACTTTTCCTTCAGTGATATATCTCCGTTAAGCAACTGCTTTGGCTTATGTGACTTCACTGTAAGTAGCATACAGTTTAACGTCATGGCAGGAATCAAGAGAGTTAATATACCTACTTTCCCATAACTCCTGAAAAAATATGTCAACTAATTTTGAACAAGAGAAAGAAGTATTTTGCAGTGTTTTGCTCAATGCTTTTTAAAAGAAAGGTTTAATTTAAGAAGATTGGGATATAGTGCTAGATAACATTTGAAAAAAGAATGCCAGCATAGCATTTTAAACGCGTCTCTAAACTCAGCAGACTTGCTTCCAGAATACATTAACTACTCAAGAGCTGGCAAAAACATTAACAATTGTTTTGGGGTTTGCATCTCTTATCATTCAGGAAAATTTGCCCATTGAATCATTTAGGGCATTATTCTGCCATTGCTTCATGTAACTGGCAGTCATCCGGATAGGAAGAAGGCATTCACTGCATGAGAGTCCCAATTATATGGTGGTTTCTTTTAGTCAATACAGCACAACTGGCTACAGAGATGCCAGTTCCTGAAGGGAGTGTTAGCATATCGCCAGTTTCTAGGTTGGGCTGCTTCCAGACCTGGGCTTTTGCCACACTATGACCCCACCTCATTCACAGAATTGTATGGGCGTTTTCTCAGCCCTTCAGTCTTTCTCCCCCTTGCCGCAAGCTCATTAAGGAAAGGGCTACAGTAGCTGCTCTATGCCTTCTAACTGGTAATGCGAAGAGTCCTGTGGCTGAAAGTTGTCAAGGAAACATCTCCAAGCCTTAGTTTGTGATTAGTTGATAAGGGTTATTGTTCAGCCAGTTCCTTTCTAAGAGGTTCTCTTTGGTAATTATTTCATTATAACATTCCCGTATCAGAATCTCAAAAGAATTGTCCTCTTCCATAACATTCCTGTCCAATTTCTTTACCGTAATGCTTCGGTGACTGGTTTCTGGACCTACAGGATTCCATTTGCTCTGCTCCTGTTCAGTATCACATAGGAAATCATGCTTTATTTCACATTTCCTCCCTACTTTTTCCAGCAGAAGCTCAGAATAATAATTCTGTAAAGGACAGATTTACTCCTGTTTTAAAGCTGCAACCTTCTCGAGAAAGAGCTTGACTTTCTTATCTAAAAGGTCATGATTGCTTACAGTCATATGGTCATCCAGGCAGGGGTATATTCCTGATGATGTGCTGCTCAAGCCCAAGAAAAGATTCCTAGAGGTTGGTCTCTGTTTATGTCCTTGTTTGCTCTTACGGTTTTGCACCATGCAGCTTTCTTTCAGGACTTTATCTCTAAGTCCTTCAGGAGACAAAGACATACTAGCTCGGGTAGCCTGAGGTGCTGGATGTTCTGTCTGTGAAGAGATGTCCTCAAAGCGCCTCTGATACTGAGAACTTGCAACGGACAGCCAATCACTTCTCTGGTGACTGGCATTATGGGGTCTTTTGCTTTTGAAAATGCTGCCAGGTTCACTAATGGCTGTCCCAACTTCTGAACGTCTAACTCTTTTAGCACCTGAGCTGTGCCTCCCATGTTCCCCTGTTCGTGAATCTAGTTCCTTTGTAGCACTGAGGAGCAGATCCTTAATCTTGGCTTCCTTACCTTGCAAGGCTTTGCAGCTGTGATTCTTACCAATGGAGATCGGAGACAGATGAATCTGGCTTTGACAGGGGGCTGAAATAGCTCTGGAAGCTTCTGCGTTCTGTAGTATAATTCCCACAGCCTTCTCACTACCATCAGTCACAACCGTATGCAAATCTGGAAAGAGGCTCCGGGAAAGCTGCTTGATGAGCTCTAGATTGCCGAATAGCTTGGCATGAGCCACTTCTGATCTCCTGAGCTTGATGGAGAACCTGTTGTACAAAATCCTTTGATCCATAGTAAGAGAATTTACTGATTGTTTCTTAATGGAATCCAGGATTCTAAGCTGCTTGTTTAAGATGATCTCTTCTTTTGCATTGCCAGAGAAAGCCAACTGGGATTTCCCTCGATCTTTCAGTTTGGCTCTTTCTCCCATCATGAAACTAGTGCATAAGTGGTCTCCTCTGGCTGTTCTTTCACCTTTTCACAGTGGATCGTATTTCAGCAGTATCCTTGGTGGACTGGGGAAGCGTCTTTGAGCTTACTCCTGGGGTGTTGTCAATCTTGAAATGCTATGCCAACAATTGGACCTGTTGATGAGATCAGGTTCCTCATCTGCGTTGTTAAGGAAACAAAAATGAAAGCCATCTATTCAAAAGTGGGAATAGCGGTGATTGTTGGCTTTATTGCTTTGGTCCCTGCCATGAATAATTGCCTTAAGCTGTATAAATATATTTTGCAGGAGAATACTGCAGTTTCTATAAACACTAGGTTTCTAAACAAGCAAATTGGTCCGAGGAGGAACATCAAACACCTTATGAACTGGAACCATTTTGCTGAACTAAGTCAACAGTCATACAATAAGAACTTAGACCTTTACCTACACATTTTAGTTGTCATTTCCCCACTCTTGTTTCTCACTCAGTTTTGACTAACGATAATGTGTAGAAACCTCAGACTGCATGGCCAAGGGGCAAGAATACAGGCAGATACACCTGTAATACAGAACCGGTGAAGGCACCACACTGGGGAAAATTCATGCAACGTTAGGCCCATGGCCATCCAGATGTTGTAGCGTACAAATCCCCGCAAGCAGGCAGACTGAAGAAGCTGGAGTTTGTTTCTGAAACCTTCCAAGCAGTTCCTGTCAGGAGCAAGAGTCCCTCCTTCTCTCTTTCAAACAGACAGTTCTTTGGCAACAGGTCTTTATTTCCAATGTACATCCAGCATGCTACAGCCAGCAAAGAAAGAGTTTCTGAGCATGCCCAGAGTGGTTCACTGAGCTATTACCAGGAACGCTGCGTTTGAGTAACCCTGGACTCCACCTCTCTGGAGACAGGCAAGCCTCCTAGTTGCATGCAGGCCCTGTTGTTGGCTGGCCCTTCTCTCCC
This sequence comes from Varanus komodoensis, assembly GCF_004798865.1. Lineage (NCBI taxonomy): Eukaryota > Metazoa > Chordata > Lepidosauria > Squamata > Varanidae > Varanus > Varanus komodoensis. The sequence goes on from NW_025335268.1 coordinate 86,050,711, forward strand.
AGTGCCACATCATGGGGTCAAGGACTGAACCCAGCTCCTCTTCCGTATCCCCTCCCAGCACTTTCAGACTCTCTTGGCGCTCAGAGTGCTCTTGAACACCTAGAGACAGTGGCCCTGAGATACGCTTTTCCTCCTTCACCATCTCGATTTCTATAGACCTTATTTCCCATTGACTTATTCAAAGTCAGTGCCACCTTGGCCCCAAATCACATACTTAGAACAACGGCCTCTTTCATTCCCAACACCCTGAGCCTGACAAAGGTTGGCCTGCAAAGACCAATCACGTTTCTGTACTGCCGCAAAGCCTGACAATATATTTTACTAGCTACTGTGATGATGGGCAATAATTGTGACTGCTTAATGCAGTTTTCTGATTCATGGCTTCATGTTTGTTCTGTGTGCACCATTCAGCTTCTAACAAAATTGGAAAAGCTGAGGTAGCTTTAATATATGGCATCCTGTGGGGGCAAACATATTCTGCCCTGATGTACCACAAAGATGATTACAGAGTGATATGGTAAGCAAAGGAAAGGCCACTGGGGAATCTAGTCCTGTTTTTATTGGAGAAAGGACCCCGTGTCTTGGCTCCCATATGCAACATTTTCTTGCAAATTGCCACTTATTATCAGTACTTGGTGTGGCTCTTACATTACCATTTTACTATCAGAGTGAAAATTCTAATATCAAGAAGATTTATTAATATGTATATTCATGGGTCAAACACAGATAATGGAAACCTGTACACAAGAGAGCAATTATAGGCAGTGGGGAGAAACTCCAGCTAAAGAAATACTTTTGAAAAAGGCACGAGAAAGTTCTCAAAAGCAATTTCTCCTTCCTATGCATGGTGCATTCCACCAGTCAGGAAGGGACGTTGCAAAACAAAAAAACCCTTGGTTTTCCCGGGATGTGGTTTATGAGCATTTTCTCACAGGCACAGGGTAGGAAGACCTCTGAGCTAAACCAGCTCGGCTTTGTTTCTCTTCTGTGGTCCACACAGGGGAGAAGCAAAGCGGCCACCACAATGGACTTTGCTGCGCCCAGACTTTCCCCAACTTTCTCACTGGTGGAGCTTTGGCTGAGGACCCAGTGCTGTTGCAGCTCCGGTCCCTGACCCCCGATCTCATTCTTGGGCCCTGAGCCCTGCAATGCCACCCACTATGTGGGGGGCTAGGGAGAGGGGGCATGCAGTCTCCAGACCCCAAAGGGCTCGCTTGCACCCCTGTTTTAAGTCTAGGAAACAGTTAAGAGGAAGAGGACCCCCCCAGAGCAGACCGAAGGTCTTGCTAGTTCAGCACCATTCTGCGCAATGGGAAGCCGGGTTGCTTATAGTGAGCTGGCGAAAAGAGCACGGGCACATGAGCAGAGCCGCACCACCTCCCTGTGGATTCCCAACACCTGAGCTTCGGAGGCATGTTGCCGCAGCTGCTGGAGGCAAGTGCCAGGCCATTCGTTGCCTCCTCCATGAATTCGTCTCACCCCTTCAACTCCACCCACGTTAGTGACCATCCCAACATCTCTGTGGCAACACAGTCCGTGCGTTAGCTCTGCTCTCTCAGGAGGAGGGCTTCCTTTTTGCTTGCCCTGAATTTCCTGCCAAGTGGCTTCATGGGGTGATCCTGGTGCTATGACAGGAGGAGCAAGGTCTCCCACTTTCCCTGCATAGTGGATGTAATATGAGAAACCTCCCTCACTGCGTCCTGGCAAGGCCTCCCTCTCAAGCATGGAGCCGCTGACACAGTGCTTTCTCTGCCCGCTCCGGTTTAGCACTATCCGCTCACCTGGCTTTTGCCATGCAAGCAGTGGCCAGAGTGGGAAAACCCAGAACCACGTCATACACTTGCCTCGCACTCTTCCTCTGGGCGTTCATGCAGGCTGGGGACAGAGCAAGCAAATGAACAACAGAGACAGTGGTGAGAAGGCCGCCCTTTGGAAAGGGGAGCCCAGTGTCCCCTCAAACCCTGGTGCTGGTCCTCTTTAACCATGTCACTCGGTTGCCTTTCTTAAAAACAGAAAAAGAAACTCCAAGCATTCTCTTTCCTCATAGGATGGTCGCTCTTCCCTCTTCATCATTGGGCCTGCCCATGTCTGCACCTTCTGCTGTCCAATATCCATTCTGAAAGAGAAACTGGTTTTGCTCATATGTCGAACTGGAAGAGACAAAAAAATGACAGTTACTCAGTTCAGAACAGAGGATTTATTTGCCTACGCTGTACAATTTGTAGAGAGAAATCCCAGGGGATTTTGAAGAAATGTCACTCTGAAGTACAGAAACTGAGGATAGGGATGTCCAAGGATATTTTTAAGCTACAGCTGGATGAAAGATATCAAATTGTTAAGCAGAACAATTCAAAATGAGATTGCAACACATTAACAGGAAAGAGGCTTTCCACCATGTTCTAGCGGAAGTTGCTGGCAGTAGCCGGTGCTGTCATGGTAACTCTCCATGTGTACTAAGATGCAATTAGTCACTCTTTTACAACCTGCACAATTGGCAAAATAGGATCCTCCCATACACAGCTAGTATTTCAAATACCTTCAGTATGGTCATCGTTTTGAGCCTTAATCTGGAAGTCATTCAAGATCATTACAGATATGTCAGAAAAGTTTATCTTCTTCTAAAAGCAAAGCACCGTGGAGTTGATGTGGTAGCTCCTTAAATTGTTAACTTAGTCTGCATCTCTTCTCTGGTCAGTTACCATGTTTTAAACAGCTGCTGCTGCTGTTTTTACAAAGGGGTTGATGACGTTTGGTGACAATGATGTGAGCAGAATTCACTAATATGATTGCAATAGTGAAGTAGCCATACATTATATAAAACTTCCCAAACCTGGTGCTTCCAGAAGTTTGAACTACAGCTCCCATCAACCCCAGTTCATATAGCCAAACAAATCTGCAGGGCATGAAGCTGGAGAAGGTTGTTCTGCATTGGACTTAGCAAGGGCTTTGTACTTTTTTATGTTCATGTGCCCTGCAGAAGTTAGTATATATAAAAACAGGGCTGTGCGACCGAAAGACATTGAGTTCTACAAACTGGATAAATTATACAAACACGGCCTGGTTGCATAACTTATTGGTCTGCTTCCTCTGGGGAAGCTTGAAGAGTGGCTAGACACTGAAGCACAAGCCAGAAGAAAGCTTTCTCAGCTCCCATTCTCCGGGCTTCTGAAATCTCACCATGTATGCACCTCACATATGTTCAAATCCATCTTTGTAACTTGTTTATCTTGAAATGAAAGCAAAGTTCCTCTGGATGCTGAATCCCATGCCAAATATAAAATTGTGTGAACAACTTGCTCCCATCTTTAAGCACTGTGAAGACACATTCATTTCAGTAGCAAAGACATCTTTTACTTTCCTACACCTATTGAAACCATCGTCAAAATGATGCCGTGTGCCATTCTGAACACGCACCATCTTCAAATACCCACACTCATTAATATAACAGATTTTCTATGATGTCGCTTTAGTTTGACTTGGCAATCTCTGTACAGAAGAGACATATATACAAGCTAACATGAAATGACAATCAGATACAGATGAATAATATTTAAAAAATACAGAATATAGCTGAACTTAAAACAAATTTTCCCATAAGTTACAAATAATACTAAAGAAGGATCATTAGCATTTTTTAGTGCTTTCAAGTGTTCAATATCACATTCACGCATTAGCTAGTGAAATTTTTTTACAACAATTCTGTGAAGTACATAAATATTATTATCTTCCATGTTGCAGATGGGGACCGAGTCTGAGAGTGAAAGAGGCTCACATGAACCCATTCGTGAGTTTGTGGCAGAGGCAAGACTCAAGCCAGGGACTTCCTGATTCATAACGCAGTCTCTTTTGCAGCTGCTCTACACCAGATCGCTTAATAAAAAAACAAGAAAGTGGAATAGCGTTTCCCTAGCTGCGGAAGTGAGGCCAATAAAAAGAACTTGTCTGTCGTGGCTGATTTAACTTATAGCAATGTCCATAAAGAACAATGAGGCTATCACAAATCATAGTAACCCCTGACTTTCATTGCACATTAAACACACAGCAAGAATGCTACAAATTAGTGTCTGACAGGGACGAAAGATGGAAAAGCACACAAAGTGCATTTTGTCAGAACAAAAGTTAATGTTCACTTTAGGAGCAATGGACACCTTGCTGGGCAGACAAGCAATACCAAGATGCAGGAAGAAAGAGACACCATAACAAAGAGAATATTTCATTTGTAGAAGGTCCCAGATAAAGGAGATTATGGGCTACTTGTTAGTGGTCTGCAGGAACCCATCAGGGTTATCCCAGCCCAGCCCTTGGGTAGGGATTGACTACAATGTCCATGTGCACTCAGTTCCCTCGCATTATTGCCCTACTTCAGCAGGCATGCACTGTTTGATAATTTGTTCACATCTCTTGGTTTTTCCTCTGATTCCTGAACTTTCCATAAGTGAAGAGGCTATTTGTTAATGTGAGATGACTATGTCCCATTAAGGGCAAGCAGATCTGAATAGGCTTATGATGTGGTTTAATGGCATCCTGTGATTAATTCTTATATCTGTTGTTTTTATTCTTATATCTCTTTTTGCTCTTTCCTGTTCACCACTCCAAAATTTGCCTAGTTATGGAGCAGTATAAAAATACTGTAAATCAACAAAATAAAAGACTCTAAAAGGCCAGTAGAGAAATTCCGATAATCTCTCAGCATGAAATGCCTGCGTGTGCCTCTCACTCGGCTCATACATGACCACCAGCCTTGCGGCGCCTGGGCACTGGCAGAGATGGCAGCAAACTAACTGCAGCTGAACCCAGACAAGAACAAGACTTGGATCAGGATGGCTGCAGAGGTTGTGACCCGCCGAGAAAAGGCGTGGTAGCAGTCCTATGATGGATGGGCTTTAATCTCTCCTGATCGCACAGGTTTGTGGCCCTCAGGCATGCTTGGAACGTCATGACAAGTTTGTGATCAGACTTGCTTCTGACTCCCTCTGCTTTGCAGGAGGGCTGTATCCCTTCCTGTCAGAGATGGCTCTTTTATGCCTTTGTCACTTCAGAGAGAAACTAGCACAGTGCATGCAAGCTGCAGTTGAGTTTGGCCATCGCTTTGAAGCTTCCACTGATAAAGGGCACAACTACGCACCTCGTTACAGGAGGAAATTGCAACCAATGCGATTTACATGCTATTGCTGGGTTGGTTGGCCAGCTGGGGAAAGCTGGTGCTTGTTGAACTTTTTTCTGTCTAAATATACTTAGGACTGTGCCCTAACAGAGTGAAGACTGCATAATGTAAAATTCTCCATACCCTCATAAAACTGCAAGCTGGGTCATGCTCTACTACCAGGTGGGGATGTGAGGCAAGGAATGGAAGGCATCATTCAGAGTCCTGTCTCACAGGGACTTATCCTCTGCAGACTAAAACCCATTTCTTAAGTTCAAAGACATAAAACTCTATGGAGGAAGTGCCCACTTACACAACGCAGTCCAGTGCCCACTTACACAATGCAAAAATAAAGGAAGGAAGGCAGGCAGGCAGGCAGGCAGGCAGGCAGGCAGGCAGGCAGGCAGAGGCCCACAATACAGACATGCATTGGTCAATGCCACGAGACTGATTTTTTTTCTTTCTTCCTTTGCAAGATTCCTGCTTTGATGACCATTGCTATTCTGAAATGGACAACCTCCCAGGACAGAACAGTGCAAGATGATTATGCACAGGGATCTGCACAGGGATCATGAGGTGGGGAACCTAAATGAGATTGTAGCAGTCTACTATGAAGTTCTAATATCACTAGCTGACGTGTGTGTGGGGGAAGCAGGAAATACCACAAAAATCGACTCTGCATAATAGAGTGTTCTCTCATGTGGTGAACTAGAGAGTACCTGTAGACACAAGTAAACAAGGGTACCAGTCTTTTCCTGTGCCTCTTTCTCAGCCCAGTTCCTCTTCCCTTCACACACTACAAGCAAGAGATGTGTTTGCAGCCAGCATGAGTACTGTATTTTGTTCTCTTCCCTTGTAGTTAAAGACCAGCTGTCTGCATGTTTTAAAATGTTTGCAGTATCACTTTGTATAAATAACATACAATTCTGTACCTTGAGAGATATATGTATCTCTGGCTATATATATAAAATGGCCAGTGTCTTCATCTGAAAAAGAAATGCTTCATCAAACGTCAGAAAGAGGACGTGAGGTCACGACAGCACAGGCACTGGCCAACGGGCACTGCGCACAGCTAGCAGCTGCGAGCAGCAGCACCAGCTTCAGTCATGGTTGATCTGGAAAGTGTGTTCATCCAAGCAAACCTCAGTGTGAGACAAAAAAACTTGTTATCCATCAGCCTTTCTTCTGGCCAAAATGTAGCAAAGCAGAAAGATAAAGTTTTGACATTTGTGGTGTGTCTAAGTATAGATAAATGTGACCAATTTTCTTTAAAATAAGCAGAGTTAATTACTCTGAAAGTGGGAAATTGTATTTGTTGTGAGTATGCTATTTCAGGGTAGAGAAAATGTGCATCATTATATGCAAGTATCAGTTTTATCAGTCCACTTGCTATTAATTTACACAAGATCCTCTCAGCACCAAATATATGGCGAAAATTGATGACAAGAAATGCAATCTGACCTTCATAAGCTGCTACCAAAGTGGTCTGATTATTGCTTATAAGAAACCTGTAACCAATACAAAATGAGCAAAAGAAAACAAAAGAAGTTAAGAACTGTTTCTAAGAAATAGCATAAAATGTAAGGATTTCCTATTTAGAATGAAAAACTCTACAAACTCATTGCTTTTGGTTTTGGTCCATATAAAAACAACCATGTTCACATATTTGCATGTATATTTATCTTTTATGATGCCATTTTCTGTTCTGACTGAAAATCAGATGCAAACCTAATTCTTTTTCTCTTCCCCTGGTTTTTCAGCCTCATCCCCTGCATCTGACAGAGTACCACTTCCATATTTCTTCACTTTGGTCTCCACTTTCACTAGTCTCTGCTTGACTTTGGCTTGAGCTGCAGTGTATTCTGCTAGTAGTCGGGCAAACCTGGTCTGAAGAATGTCTAGCGCAGATTCAAGTTTCTCCAATTTCTCCTCCAAGTCTTTGGGATCTGCACCTGCTTTGGCTGCTTCCTCATCAATGAGATTGTCTTTCATCAAAATTTGCCGTCCTTTCTCCTCCAGTGCCTTTTTGGCCTCAGGGTACTCTGTGAGCGCTTCCATCAGGTCATCTTTTGACAAACAAAACAGATCAGAATACCCAATACTTCTGATGTTGGCAGTCCTCCTGTTACCAGATTTGCTGCCTTTGATGTTTAAGATGCTGATTTCTCCAAAGTAGCTGCCATCGCTAAGGACCACAAATTGTGTCACACCATCATCGGCCACTACAGCCAACTTGCCTTCTTTGATAATATACATTTCTCTTCCAATGTCACCTTTCTTGCAGATATAATCTCCAGGACTGAAGACTGTGGGCCTCAGCTTTAACACCAGCTCAATAAGGAGACCAGCTTCACAATCTTGGAAGATGCGCACTTTCCGTAGTGTGTCCAAATGGACATTTATGGCAATTTCAGCCTTCAGTTTGTCAGGAAGATACTTAAGGACTTCTTTTTCTTCTACTGTTTTCTTGTTTGTCCATAGGTAATCAAACCATTTAATTACCCTGGCTTCCAAGTCTTTAGTAACTTTTCGGAAATGCAAGTACTGTTTGATAGAATCAACCTTGGCCTGGAACTCTGCCCTGGAGGCATTCATGTTAGAAATCATAGAGCCTACATTACCAACAATGGTAGCAAAAATAAGCACACCCACTAGAAAGTCAATGACTACAAAAAGATACTCTCCATCTTTCACTGGAGGTGGTGTTTCTCCAATGGTTGTTAGTGTCAGTGTTGACCAGTACAAACTATAAATATACTTTCTGGACAGACGTCCATGTTCTGGATGGGACACATTGGGATATACCCAGGTGTCTGTTCCAAATCCAATTTGCTTTGAAATGGCAAAATATATACATGCATTCCAGTGGATAATGATGAGAATGTATAAAACAAGGTTTCCAATACGAAACATATTTGGATAGTTCGTTCTTGTTTCTGTGCGGTCAAAGAACTCAAACAGCCTGGCCAGCCTCAGCAACCGGTTAAACCGCAGCTCAGGATAGTTCAATCCAAATTGTATATAACCCAAGTCTGTTGGAACTAGAGACAATAAATCCAGCTTGAACTGTGTCGTTGATTGATAATTTTGTCTTAATTTCTTTTCATCTCGAACTAGCAGTCCTTGTTCAAGGAAACCTGAAAAAGCAAAACAGAAAGACAAGGCAAGAGATTTAGTAAGCAGAAATGTTTCTATTGGAAAGCTAGTGAGATATACTTGCAAAGGTGTGTGCAGTGGCTCTTCATGTTAAGTTGCGCTCCTTCCATGTACTCCTGCAGACAGCCTGAGGCCATCTTCTGAGGCCCTTCTCCGAGCACTTTCAGTGAACCGTTTCCATTGGCCATTTTCCCGCTGTGGAAGGCCCCCACCCCCACCCCTCGCTTTCCTTGGTCCTACACTGTGAACTTTTGGGCACCACTCAGATACTCCCGGGCGCTGTTTCTTTTTAAGAAACAGGGTTGGATCCACATGTAACCTTATGTAGAGCAGAGTCACTGAAATCAATGAGACTTAATGAGAAACTTGAGTCCCCTGAATTTCAAAAGGTTTCTTCCAAAAATGATTGTGCCTGGTTACATCCCATATTGCTTTGAGAAAGAGCCCCTGAAAGTGGAGAAGCACCTGGGAAGAACGTCACCCTTTCCCTCTCTGCCATCTGCTTCAAATCCTGCCCCACCACCAGGGTTCCAAGTGAGTCTGCCTGCATCAACACGGACCTGTAAGCTTCCAGGGAAAGGCAGCACTGGCAGAGAAGTTAAGCGAAGAAACAGCAAGTGGGGAGAATGTGAAGCTCCCCCTCCCCTGTACCATCTCTACTCTTACCTACCCCCTGCCAAAATGGCTTGTCTTTAAAAAAAAAAGAGCTGGGGCTTTCATAAATGTATTTGCTCAGAGCAGGCCATTAGCTACAGTAAAATTAATCAGAAATATGTAGAAAGCACATCACATCTATGAGTTGCCACATGGCTATTTTTTTGACATAATCACCAGTGGTCACAAGTGCCACTGTTTACATAACAGTGTTCACATAAAACAGCAGTCCACTGCAGGTTGTTAACCCATGGTGAACTTTTGGTGTACGCAGAGGATGTTTGGCTACCTTTTTGAATATGAAATACCTGCTTGAGGGTTATTGTGTCATGTGAACTCAGCAAGTGTGCGTTATGCAATGGTTAAGCAGCCCTTCCATAAACCACACGCACTGGCTTTACCGACAACCTCAAGTGCCAGGTTTCCATATGCAGCATGACCCTTGCAGGTAGCACAGCTGGCCATGCCTTAAGTAACCCACAACAAGCCACAGTTTGTCATCCTAACCTGGCCATTGTGTGGGTATCCACCCCCCAATTTTATTTTATTCAGCTGAACTGTTTCATAGCTGCAACTGTGTTGTAGGTTTTCAAGATGTCTAGACCAGATGTGTTATTGCTGGAGTTTTTGCTATTTTGTAATGTATTGCTATAAACCAGCTTGGGAGGGTTCCTGCAGCATAGAAGTATTTTGGATGGATGGATGGAAGGAAGGAAGGAAGGAAGGAAGGAAGGAAGGAAGGAAGGAAGGAAGGAAGTCGTCATGGATGATTGTACCGAGGCATCTTGGTGCCCTTTTGATGTTTTGGGTGTTTCATCATTTCTTTCCATTCACCATGCCAGTTGGAGCTGGTACGAGTTGGAGTCTGCAACGTGTGGTGGCAGCATGCTGGGGAAAGCTGCATCTATTTATTTAATTTCTAGACCACACCTATAGCCCTGCTAAGTGTATCCCTGGACAGTGTACTACAGGGTCTCAACAAAAGCATCCACCACTATGATGCTACTCTTTAAATCCAGTGCAGCCAGCTTTCTTATGAAATTAACTCATCATTGCATAATTCCATGGTTTATATTGCTCACCTGTCCTGAATCTGACGAATGTGTCCATGACATACACAATATCAGAGGAATAGTCCAAGATCAGCCAGAGTGTTAGATGTTCCATTTGAAGCTCATCAAAACAGGCCCTACGCAAGCATAAAGGAATAGAAGATTTGATCAGGACAAACAAATTGGACCAAGACTACCCTTGGCAGATTTCAAGAGGGGAGTTAAGTACATGCTGATTTTTCTATTGAAACTAACAGGGGTTACAAATGTTTAACATTACCTGTATTTTGCCCACAGCATTTATATTACAAAGTTGGCATGATCCCTGTCCTTCCCTTCCTGGGACTGAACAGGTAGACACAAAGAACAGATACAAGTTTAGCAGCTAAGCTGCATTAAGTGATTAATGCTGGAGAGGGGAATAGTATAAGAATAAGAATACCGCACATTGAAAAGGCCATTCATAACCTGAAGGCTGTAGCTCTTCAAAACCCGCCAGATGGCGCCTACAGGCCACTGCAAGCTTGGAGACAGCTGCAAGGCGGAGGGAGAGGAAAAAAGAATGCCATCCATGCTTCAGAAAGATCACTGTCTCGCTCAAACTGATTTGGGATGTGCATAGAATTATAGGGCTAATCCAAGCCAATGCCTCAGAAGACTTGCCCATGAAACGTACATGCAGAGAATGACCAAGAAGGGGACTATGGGCTGGTTGTAATTTGAGAAGGTATGATATGCAAAGCAACTTATTTTGAAAATGGTAAGTTGGATCCAGATTTAGTTGTGCTTAGAGCAGACTCACTGAAATCATTAGGAATTAATTTAGTCACGACAAAATTAGGTCTCAGTGAGATCAGTAATTCTAAGTAAGACTACACCTGTATCCAATCCAACAGACTCAAGTGTATACATTAATAATAATAATAATAGGGCATCAGGTAAAAACATATTTATTCTCCCATACCTTCTAGTCCTACAGGGTTTTTTTAAAGTGTTCATATGTTTTAAGAACTTTGTTCTGCTGCTGACTTGTTCTTTGGTTTTGTTTGGTTGGTTGGTTGGTTGGTTTTGTTCTTTTGGTTGTTCTTTGCTCTAAATCCTGTTACAATGTTTATGTTATATTGTTGTATTTCATGGCATTAAAATTTCTTTTGTGAACTGCCCAAAGAGCAGTGGTGGGTGGTATAGTAATGAAATAAAATGAATGAATATTAGAAGCAAGCTACACAGGAAAAAGAGCATCTGCAAACCCGTGTGAATTTCTTCTGTGTTTATGTATGTGGCCATCTATATTTCAGAGTGAACTCAGTTTTGCAGTTGAGCATCTGAAGAGGAAAGTGCTGTAGTGCAATGCTGGATCACATAGTTTACTTAAAGATGGTCCTAGGCAGGTTCAAGACATGGCATCTCCAATTCAATATCCTCATCCAAGATGGGGTCCTTGTTATTCCAGGTGCAACTTTCAACACCAGAATTCAACACAGTTCTTCTAGGAGAGATGTGACCCAACAATCCCCATCAGTGCTAGCCAGCAGAGCCAACAGTGAGCATTCATGGGAGTCACAGACCAAACTGTCTGCATGTTTGTAGGTTGCCCAGCCTGTTTCCAGAGAACTTCTTCTGTATAGAAGTAAATGGTGCTTCAAATCTCAGACCATTTGCAGTCTGGTTTCTGTACAGGAAAAATGCCCTGGGCAAATACATTTCTCCAAAATCAGTGGAATTTTTGGCTTTGGGATATTGTTTGTCCAAGTCAATGTAACATGCTCTGCTTTAAACATTTCCAACAAAAATAATCCAGGGTGGCAAATTAGAATGCCCATACAGAATTTATATTTGCCTGAAGCAAACAAACACAAATTTCCCAAGAAATCTTTTGACTTTTGTTATTGGGGTGATTTTTTTGTCCTGGCCACTGTTAAAGTATTGGGATGCTAATCTTGGAAGTCATAGTCCAACACATTTGAAGGGCACCAGGCTAAGGAATGTTGGTCTAGGTGGATAAATTTTTCAAATGTTGTTGTTAGTTGCGAAGTTGTGTCCGACCATCGCGACCCCATGGACAACATTCCTCCAGGCCTTCCTGTCCTCCACCATCCCCCGGAGTCCACTCAAGCTCACACCAACTGCTTCAGAGACTCCATCTAGCCACCTCATCCTCTGCCGTCCCATTCTTCTTTTGCCGTCAATTGTTCCCAGCATTAGGCTCTTCTCCAGGGAGTCCTTCCTTCTCATTAGGTGGCCAAAGTATTTGAGTTTCATCTTCAGGATCTGGCCTTCTAAAGAGCAGTCAGGGTTGATCTCCTCTAGGACTGACCGGTTTGATCACCTTGCTGTCCAAGGGACTCGCAGGAGTCTCCGCCAGCACCACAATTCAAAGGCTGCAATTCTTTGTAGTTCAGCCTTCCTTATGGTCCAACTTTCACAGCCATACATTGCAACTGGGAAAACCATAGCTTTGAGTATATGCACTTTTGTTGGCAGGGTGATGTCTCTAAAGGAGCAAGCGTCTTTTAATTTCTTTGCTGCAGTCCCCGTCTGCGGTGACCTTGGAGCCCAGGAAAATAAAATCTGTCACTACCTCCATTTCTTCCCCATCTATTTGCCAGAAAGTGAGAGGACCAGATTGTCATGATCTTAATTTTCTTAATGTTGAGTTTCAAGCCAACTTTTGCACTCTCCTACTTCACCCGCATCAAGAGGCTCTTTAGTTCCTCTTCACTTTCTGCCATGAGAGTGGTATCATCTGCATATCTGAGGTTATTGATATTTCTCCCAGCAATCTTAATTCCAATTGGCGATTCATCTAGCCCCGCCTTTCTCACGATGTGCTCTGTATATAAGTTAAATAGGCAGGGCGACAGTATACAGCCTTGCCAAACTCCTTTCTCAATTTTGAACCAATCAGTGGTTCTGTGCCCAGTTCTCACAGTTGCTTCTTGACCCACATATAGGTTTCTCAAGAGACAAATAAGATGGTCAGGTACTCCCATCTCTTTAAGAACTTGCCACAATTGGTTGTGATCCACACAATCAAAGGATTTAGCATAGTCAATGAAGCAGAAGTAGATGGTTTTTTGGAACTCCCTAGCTTTCTCCATGATCCAGCATATGTTGGCAATTTGATCTCTAGTTCCTCTCCCTCTTTGAAATCCTGCCTGTACTTCAGGTAGTTCTTGGTCCACATACTGCTGGAGCCTAGCTTGTAGGATTAGGAGCATAACTTTGCTAGCATGTGAAATGACTGCAATGGTGCTGTAGTTTGAACATTCTTTGGCATTGCCCTTCTTTGGGATGGGAATATAAACTGACCTTTTCCAATCCTGTGGCCACTGTTGAGTTTTCCAAATTTGCTGGCATATTGAGTGTAGCACTTTTACTGCATCGTCTTTTAAGATTTTGAATAGCTCAGCTGGAATACTGTCACCTCCACTAGCTTTGTTGTTGCTCAGACTTCCTAGGACCCATTTAACTTCACATTCCGGGATGTCTGGCTCAAGGTCTGTGACCACCCCATCATGGTTATCAGGGATGTTAAGCTCTTTCTTGCATAGTTCCTCTGTGTAATATTGCCATCTCTTCTTAATCTCTTCTGCCTCTGTTAGGTCCCTGCCATTTTGGTCCTTTATCATGCCCATCTTTGCACAAAATGTTCCCTTCATATCTCCAATTTTCCTGAAGAGATCTCTGGTCCTCCCTATTCTATTGTTTTCTTCTATTTCTTTGCACTGTTCATTTAAGAAGGCATTCTTATCTCTTCTAGCTATTCTCTGGAATTCTGCATTCAATTGTTTGTATCTTTCTCTTTCTCCCTTGCCTTTTGCTTCCCTTCTTTCCTCAGCTATTTGTAAAGCTTCCTCAGACAGCCACTTTGCTTTCTTGCATTCCTTTTTCTTTGGGATGGTTTTAGTTGCTGCCTCTTGTACAATGTTGCGAACCTCCGTCCATAGTTCTTCAGGCACTCTGTCTATCAGATCTAATTCCTTAAATCTATTTGTCACCTCTACTGTATATTCATCAGGGAATATCTTGATATAATTTCTTCTTTACCCCACTACTGTTCTGTTATCTTTTAATGTGTTTTAATTATTATTTGTATTGTATCTTTTTAGACAATGACATAGATTGAAATGGTTGCCATTTGGGAAGAAAAGGAAAACATCTCAAAATCATTTTCCCTTTAAAATAGTTTATATAAGTGATGCATATGAACCTGCTTTGAATGGAATCACTGGATGATTCCATCATACTCTAACCTTAGCCAACCTGGTGCCCCCAAATCAGATGACGAAGGTGAAGAGCTAAAAGACTGAAATCGAAAGCAGCAATTAATGAATCACCCATCCTTACCTACATACTATCAAACACCAGTTATAGAATACTGGTGTTGCAATAATGGTCAGCCACCTGTAGTATAAATTGCTTGAAGGATCCATCACGAAGTACTCTTTCTTCTTCCTGAAAAGTAGAAACATGTGTAGGTACACAGGAAGGACCTTCATTCAGGTATTGGGCCACTCTTCTTATGGTACAGCCTTCAAAAATTGTTCACTCAGATTGTGCTGCAGAAATGGGGGGGGGGGTGGAATTCTCAGCTGATGATATCATATCATTCATTCCTATTTCCCTAATGGCCGGTATTCTAACTTTGCTTCTTCCCTTTCTTAAAGACTGCTGCAATATGCTGCTTCTTTATCATGAAGCCAGGCTAGCTGGTTACCTTCATGTGAAAGACTTTTTTGACCTGATCTTCTAGGAAGGAGGGGAAGAAAGTCATTCATGACACATTGATCCATCTTTAAGAGGGATCACTGCTCCGAGAGCAGCTTGAAAAGACAATTGACTTTGTACTGACCCATCAAATATAACCGAATACAGTATTTCTATCAGCTTTCTTTAACATGGTGCCCTTCCGGTGTGTTAGTCTGCAACTAATTCCCAGTGAACATGGGCAATAGCCATGCTGGCTTGGAAGTATGGGAAACATAGTTCAACCCATCTGGAAGGTAGCATGTTGGAGAAGGTTAACTACATTCTTAAATTGAGGCTGGCAAGTTTACCTTATTGTCGTTGGAACCACTGAGGTACTTTAACTGTGTATTGAAATCTGTAGTGCTCCACAGTACCTTGAGCCTTGAACTGAGCAAGGAATCAAATAGATTCCTATCCATGTTGGCCACACAGATGTGAAACCCTTTCCTCATGAAGTATCTGTTCACATCCAGCTTTCCTCAATAAGAGCTACATAGACCAGTGCCAGCACTAGATATTACAGTCTTAAAATAGCAGAAGAGAATAGCTGTAGCATTAAATATCAGCCATAAAACAGCAGAAGAAAGTAGCTACAGCAAGTAGAGTTCCTCGTGGACAATGGAGTGTCTCTATTTTCTCTTGTGCTTTTTGTGAGGGTATCACAAGATCCTGTTCACATTCTTGTTAGTAAACACAGGGTAGGGCAGAAACCAGACAGAATGTTCATCATCAAGTTTACCAGAAAAGTAGTTTACTACACTAACTACTATTGTAGTACTACTATTACCACAAGTTTACTACCAGCACACTACTACCACTATTATTTACTCTGTCTTTGCTTTTAGCACTGCTAGTGTACTACAAACACTTGGGATGTTATCTTTGCAACACACTTCTTGGTACCAACGATCCCATTATCTTTAGAGCATTCTGTGTCTTTTGTTCCCTTCTTTTGATGGAATCAGTTGGAAACAAACCTTCATCACTGGGACAAGCTTTGGCTATGGCTACCATTCATTCGACTAAGAACAAGAGCATTCAGCCAAGTGGAGCCTCTGAGTAAACATGGTATGGACTGTATGGCTTCAGTCCTATGCATACGTAAGGCATGCATGGCATATGGCAGTAGTTCTGCTTGTGGTCGGTGTCAGGAGTTTCATCTGTTCACACTTGTAGTAAAAGTAGCTTCAGCTGTTATCCTTAACATTCAAAGTCGGCTCGCAAACCACTGTTTATCAGTGGTATGTTATGTTAAATCCTTTGGTCACCATCGCCACTTAGGTCAGCACAAGAAATCTAAAAGGTGGGATGACCCAGATCTTACTTCCCATAGTACGCTACTAGTAGTAGTAACCTTTGCTGCCCTAACAGACCACTGTGCTCACAAATCAGAAAGAAAAGCTGATACAAGGAAGTTAAGGCGCCGTCGTTATTTGTTTTTCGGCGCCAGGCGAAGACCTTTTTATTTAAGCAGTATTTTAAATGTTAATATTATTGAATTTTATTTGGCCAGGGCGGCTTGTTTTATAGTGTATGTTTTATATTATATATTTGTATTTTATTGTATATATTTTAAAATGTTATTTTAATCTTTTTGTTGTAAGCCGCCCCGAGGCTTCGGCAAATGGGGCGGCATAAAAATGTTTTAATAAAAAAATAAATAAATAAATAAGGTAAGCAGTAACGTTGTGTGGCTTCTTAAACCATCTCAGGGGAGCAATCAGAGAAGATTATCTCAGGGTTAAGCATGCCTGATCCATGTTCTTTACATGTTACAGCTGCTCTCTGGACACCATGTCTCCATGCAGTCATCCCAGGGCACTGCTGCAATTTTGAAAGGCCTGTGGCACATGGAGAGAGTCAGCTACAGGAATCTTTCACACAAGGAAATGGAGGCTTACATGATCAACCTCATCTGTGGGGTTTTCAGCAGCCTGTTCCCCGTTCTTCCCCAACTTTGTTCCCTCCATGCTGGCTGGGGCATTCTGGATGTCACAGGTTCTGTTCACAAGTGACAGGAGAACCGTGAAATAATTCAGCCCACCAAAAGCAGCACATGCGGCACCTCTGCGCTAAATGGGGGCTGAGACATGCATGTAACCACCACAGTGATCCCATGTTTGTAAAACTATTGTGCGAGTGGGAGAGGAAACTCTGAATTTCCCTGTTTAGTATCAGATTTCTTGAGCAGCTGCTACTGCTCAGTTGCACAGTCATCGTATCCTAGAAGGAAAATGAAGCATAGCTTGTGAGATGACAGCCATTCAAGAGCTAGATGATTTGGGGTACTTCCAGACCAATGACTCCTACAGCTGCCAATCAAATGATATTGTGCAGCTATTTCACCTTTTCCTGCTAAATAGATTTGCTTTGCAATAAGAAAGGTGGAAAATGCAAGGGGCATTACAAATGGAAGGACCCCCCCCCCCCACACACACACACACACACATCTAGGTCTCCTGTTAAATTCTCTGAATGAGGGCAGGAGATTGAAGAATAAAAGCCTCATCTGGAAATACACACACATTGCAATTCTATTTGGTGGGTGGAATCCAGGATCTGCCTTCTGCAAGAGGAGGAAAGGATTTATTTGTGGGATGTCCCTCCATCCAATCTTTGGGGAGCCACCACCAATTATGCCATCCAGCAGGGCCATCTGACTCTGTGGAGCATTTTCCAGGAACTGCAAGGAGAGTGGTAGTCCCCTTTGCTCAGGCTTAGATGCAGATCACCCCCATTGTGTCCGATAGTCCAGGAAGTGTGTTGCAAAGATGCAATCATTCTAATTCATACTTACTCTTCTTCCTTCTTTTTATCATCTTTCTTGTCATCTTTTTTCTCCTCTTTCTTTTCCTCCTTTTTCTCCTCCTTTTTCTCCTCTTTCTTTTCCTCCTCCTTTTTCTCCTCCTTAACCTCTTTCTTTTCTTCCTTTTTTCTGCATAACACAGTGTAATACATTTAGCATCCTTCTCGACTTATCAACAATGGCTCTAACACACAGGGAGCCATCCTACGTTCACAGGAAGGACCACTCTCACGCCTAACGCACAAAAGGAAATACACAGGAAATAGCAGCTGTGCGGCAGCACCATCATGGTAGTTGGCTGATTTTGCAAAAGCGTTACTCATTCACTACAAATTCGCTAGCACCTTTTTAATGCTACCCATGATTTCCTTGATGAAATGTCACATTTTTGCTCATTGATGAGGCCAGTTTACTAAATCCTGGCCTATGTTATGTTGCTTTGGCCCACTCTGGCAATCCTAGTAAACAAAATCTAGCAAGCTCAAGCACTGGACCCCAGAACTGTAACACTTCCATACTTATAAAGAGGCAAACGTGCAATTGGTACCCTTATAAGTGTTGGAAGCAGAATTGGGAGATTTATCTCAAGACAACCTAGAATGATGATGTGGCAGGTGGGGAAAAGGTTAAACAGCCCTCCCTTTCCCCCCACCTCCCTGCTGCTTCCCCAGTCTGAATTCTCTCTCTGAAACTGATCTTCACTAAGAAAGGCAGACTTTGGCCTTTTGAAATATACATTTGCACAATTGTGTCATAGTAAATTAGTGCAGATTTAGCCACTCCCCCAAGGTGGGTCCAAAAATACAGGCAAATCTGTCAATCCAAATTATCTTCTTAAAACTGACCTTCCCTAAGCAAAACTGAGTTTTCTTAAATTAAACCAGTTCTGGCCATTTCAATGCCAGAAGTAGCAGACCAACCTGAAGTGAAGGCTCTTAATTACCCTTTTGAGCTCAAGCCATCCCAAAAGACTTTGCATTGCAACAAGTACTATATTCTTATTGGAAAAATTCATTTCCCTCAACTACTGTGAGGACTGCAGCTAAGGGCAGGGAGAACAGAATCCCAAGGGGGTTGTGGGTAACATCAGCATCCATGGTCATAAAAAAGTGTCAGCATGTTTCCCCTCCAGGCCCTGGCTCCACTACGCCAGTCCTTTTGCAAGAAAAACTAGGTGGCTGTGCAGTAAATTTAGCAAACAGATGGTCATCCTTGTGAAAGCTTTGCCAGAGCCTTGCCCGCCTTTTAAGGTACTGAGGACATTTGAACAAAGGTCCTTTACCACTGTCTTAACAATAGAACTCTCGCTACTGTATGATTCACACTTGGCCATGTTTGATTACTCCTGAAAGCTCAAAGTAGTGGACTGATCCTTTCCCCTGAGCTACTGGAAGAGACACTGGGAACATTTCTGAATAGGTTATATCTAGTTCTGTCCAGGATGGAGTGTTATTGTGGAAGTAAAGCAGTACTGTTTAGAAAGGTAGCTTTCAACACATTCTGAAACATGTGACTTCAGGAAATACATTTTGCACTCTATTAAGACATGTTTGTGTATGTGTGTGTGAGACAGAGACTTCAAAGTATGTATGCATTATACTCATCAATGAAAACATGCACAATGTGAAATTCTACAAAATCAGCCAGTTTAACCAAGGAGGACCAGGACTGAAAATAAGAAATTCTAAATGAAAGTGTACAGAAAAATGGGGAGAGGGAATGTTTATATGGGAGCAGAGATATTTCAAGTTAGCATCACTAACAACCACTTAAGGAGGAAAGGGATACCTTGCTACCTACAAGTAAGAACTTCTGTAAAAGAATTTATAACTGAAACAGCACTTAAGAGGAAACGGAGAGGAAAACTAGATTGAGGGGGCAGCAGGGTGTTTTGCAAAGGGGAGCTTAGCAGGGACAGGGAGGGACAGATTGTCCATGACATACTTACTCTTCATTGGTGTTGTTGGAGTAGTTGATATTAAATCTGGCCAGAGCCCATTGACTATAGTGAGTTAAAGTGAACGAATGAATAGGAACATAATGTAATATTAGAAGAAGAGAATATGAAAGACAACTCTAAAAATGCTCTTAGCCCTATGCATATGTAGTCTAAGTGCCATCACTGGGTGAATTGTTAGTCTTTCCCATAGGTTGAAAGGATTATGGAGGTCAGCTTTGACCATGGCACTAAGCTCCTTTGCATAACTATCCAGGGCACCGTTTGCCCCTGTGCACGTGCAGCCCCTACACGTTTGGGACCATGCCTGGCGGCTGAAGCACTTTAGCTTGTTCTCAGGTGTATTAATGCTCAACACTTGAGGATCCGGCTATTTATAACTTCTGTTTGGCTCCAGTTTTTAAGTGTTCCGGAAGCCTATCCAGTCATCCTCACAGGAACATTGCCAAGACTGCTGAATGGTAAGCAGAAACACTGGCGTGGCTGCAAACAGCCACAGGCATGGCTGTAACACTGCAAGACTCACTCTGGGGAAAAGGAAGGGTGATTTTGAGAACCAGAGTTGAATGTTTGCTATGTCGGGGGTGAGGGATCACCGAATCCAGGGTTGTACAACCCTTTTAACCCCAAAGCATGCATGTTTTATTGTCCTGAGGGTCAGAGACTGAATGCATGTGCTAATGAACACATGCACACTAGAGTGACCTTTTATAAATTCCCTAAAAAACAGACATACCTCCCTAAAAAAAGAGTACAATCCTTTGTGTAAGAATCACATATGCTCATTTTTATACATAGATGCAAAGCCAGAAATATTGATTTTCATTTAAATAGAAATGATGGCCCATCACATGACAGTGTAGAAGACCAGATATCTTGCGTACTTTGTTCAGTCTGCTCTCCAGGTGTGAGCAGAACCATGGATGGGAATCTTCAAGGTCCAGCTCTCTTTGCTTATGGTTCTTTATCTTTGGACTTGATCTGGACTGGAAGCTCCCTCATATACAGGATGCCTTCAGAACAGAAGGTCATCCGCTGAGAGACCGTCAAACAAAGCATTGCCTGGTGATTTTTGATCCCTTGCTTCTGATGATGCATATGAACTTGGTTCATACTTCACTGTTGTTAGAAGTGCAGCAGGAGCAAGCAAGCATGCATGCATATTCCCACATTCCTGCCCACTTCCCCTTGATAAGTGAGCCAGGAATACCCTATTCCTGGGCGGTTTAAATGACATCTGAACCAAGTGATGAACAACCCATAATCTGAACAATGGTTAAACCCATGGTCATGGATTTCCACACTATGCTGAGATGGACTGTACTTCTATTCAAAATATGCAAATCTGTATATCCTTTCCTTTTTTTTTCCTGATGATGCATTTCTTACTTGTTGGTGTTTCATAAACAGCCACCCTATTCATCATATGTAGAGTTTCCAACAAGAATCCTGGGCAAACAGGGTTCTGTTCCCCATGACAGAAACCCTACACATGATGAAGCCCTTGAGACTCAGGGTGATCATGCTCAGCTCAGAAACATTGACAGTTGATGAGGAGTCGCAGTCCAACACACCTGGAGGGCTGGGACAGGTGAGTTCCCTGGGCTGGGAAAGGTGGACATACAGGAGAGCCCCTGAAGGTACAATCCTGTGCATGTTCAGTCCTGACTGGGGAATGCTTTTTTCCTTCTGTACATGCACAGAATTGCTCCATCGGTATGTCACCACTTCCACTGGAAATCATTTTATTCTTCCTTTCGGAATGCAACATTCAAAGCAAATGTTCTCGCACTGAAGCTGTATCCTCTTACTTTTTCAGTTCACCTGCCTCTTCATAGTTTAACTGGCCGTTACTGTCTCTACTTGAAAAATCTTTGAGCTCTGGCCCTCGGATACGCTCAAGAAAAGAATCAGGTCTTTGGTCTTCATGATGCAAGTGTCTCCTAGCCCAAGATCTCAGCGATAAGATGAACCATGATAACCTGAAAGGAAAGGAAAGCAGTGCAAACTGACCAGGACAAAGTTAATAATATTATTAGCAGAAGGGGGAATGTATGACCCTTCCAATGGTGTTGGACTACAGCTCCCATCATCCTTACCATTGGCTGTGCTGACTAGGGGTGATGATCCAACATCAGGAAGACCATGCACTCTTGAATGCTAGTGTTTTGCAAAGTGCTCAGTACTGCAACAGATATCATTACAATGGCCTTGCCACAGGCCTATTCCTAATTTTGCCAAACAATGCCCAGACTGAGCACATTGGTGGGATGCTATTGGTGTATTTCTTCATATATCTATAACCCACCTTTTCCCCTATAAGGAACCCAAAGTGGCCGACATAATTCCCATCCTCCTCTCCATGTTATCCATGGATTAACCCTTGAGCTTCCCAGCCAAGGGAGAGCTAGCAGCCAGACCTCCGGAGTCCCAGTCCAACACTCTAACCAGTTTGCCACACCAGCTCTCAGTGTAAACCAACTGCTTGATTTGTTTGGTTCCTTCCACTTGATTTGGTGAGAGGGCATGCATCAGCATGCACCGCCTTTACATTTCAAAAACTGAGAGCATATCTTTACGCATAAGGCTATATGTGCATTTGCCATACCTAGTTATTACATCTAGTAAGGGACAGGGCTCAGGCAGGGCTAGCAAACAGTTGACGGTACCCCCGTGCTCACCATGAGCTAACAGTGCAAAGCAGCCTTGCATTATTGGTGTGTTTGTAACTCAGCTAAGTCCAAGAAGATGCTTTTGTGGACTCTGCTCCTCACCACGAATGCAGAGACAAAGCTATTTTGCTGAGTGATTTCTTCATGCCTTAACAACATTAACAAAACTCTCACTTTCACCTGATCTTAAGCTTCTTATGGGATCATGGCAATTCTTTGTCAAAGTTGCATGGCTTTGGTCCAAATGATATTCTCGCAGAAAGAAATCTCCCGAGACTACTTCGGTAGTGGATCAAATACATTATTTCATGCCTGCACTCACAGATCTGCATGTCCATCACCCTGCCTATGTTGAAGTCTTGCCCACAGTGTGCACTATGTTCTGAAAAGAACACGCCCCGGCACGGCTTTGCAAGCCACATTTGCTACACCGTGATGAGGCCCCCGCCATCATACTTGGACACTTCTCCAGATCAGGTTTCTCCCTCTCTTAGAAAACCTTTCAAGTGGAAGTTGAGCTTTGTTCAATATAAAATACATGGACTTCTAGCTTGGAGAGAAAGCTGAACAACATTTTGCCAATCACATTAAGATTTCTCTGGCACTTTTATGACCGCTTGTCGATCTCAGAAAAATATGCTTTCCTATCTTTCTTGGACGACCCAATGAAGCACACCCCAAAACTGGACTGATACAAAAATGCTATGGATCAAGGTCACCTCCTCCTTTCATGTAACTTCCTTTTTCATCACTTGATACAAAGTGAATTCATTTCATCGATAATGTTGGTAACCCTCTTCCTCCCGCCCCTTTGCCTCCAATGTCAGGTATTGCTAACCTCTCACAGGGCCTTTGCCTTGGCATCTTGTAAATGAAGCTTACCTAGCCATTGCTCCACTGCCTGTGAATGAGCTCGTTCGAGATTCAGACAAGCCGCCTGTCTCCATGGAAATAACTCTCTGCAATTCGGAAGACGTGTCCTCTTCACACAGGGAGGAGGTCCTTCCAGATTGAATTGTAAAGGGAAAACAATGCAAAAAAACAAAAGCAGAACAACAATGCATTTAGTCCCTTTTTAGGTGCTTTTACAATTCCTTGAGCCCTTCCAATTAGGCAACTGTGAAGGAACATGCATTCTTTGCTCAATCACCAGTGCTATTACTGTCAGAAGTGACGTTGCCAAAAACGCAGTACATTAATCTTCTTCCGCCTGAGTTCTGCGTCCCATGATGTCAAGGAGACTTTCATCAGACAAAACTTCCTGACAGATACACTATCTGTGCATTTATTCTATTTTTCCATCAGACACATTCCAGATGGTGAAAGCAGAGAACAGAAGCAGAGGGGACTTCAAATGTCCAGTTAAGAATCAGAACCAGAAAAGGTGAACTGAGAAATTCAAGAGATGCTAACCTACACTCTGGTATCATGAAGAAAGGGAGGAAATTCACTGAATAGCTAAGATGCACACAAGTAAACAGGCATTTGCACATATCAGGGCTAAGCAAGCTGATGACCTCCAATGATCCCTGATCACTGGCCATGCTGGTGAGGGTTGGTGGGAGTTGTAGTTCAGAACATATTGGGTTGCATTGAACATCACTGTTCTGCTTGGAGGAAATTACCTGGTGGCAGAATGCATTCTCCCTCCCACTGAAGCTCCCTGAAATGCTCCAAATCTGCTCCAAAGCATTGGAGGACACTCCAGATACGTTGCGGAGGGTGCATAGAGCATGAACCTGTCTGCTCCGTAATGATCTGGTTGACTGACGCAACAACCCATCATGAGTAAGTAGTCACAGTGGGCTGTCGAGTTGTTCATGCTCAAACCACCATTCATCCATGGTGACCTTGGGTGACGTGGCTCAAACAAGCCACCCTGAAAACCCACGAGTTGTAGTGGGGTTTGTTTTACCCGTGGGGGGTGCCAGATCATCTGCAACTGGGCAACCTATCCTAGTATGGGTGAAATGAAGCAGCAAGTGAGCTCATGGCAAGATTGGGGGTGGGGGGAAGCTTGCTACGCTTGGCAATCTTGCCTATGCAACCTTCTGAAGTGCCCGCGTGACACGGTGGAGAGAATGTCAGTGGCTGGACAACTCTTGCTTTTAAAAAATTCACTTATTTCTTTTGTGCATTTTTGGCAGGCTTGCTTTTGTTCATTTTGTTATTCTCTATTCAGACTTGCACAGGTGTGCACTTTTGCGGGTTGGAAAGAAGGAAGCCTTGCCTGGGCAAAGCCTAGAGGGAGCTGCTGTCATGGCATACCAGGACATTGACCCTGACAAAAGCCGATGCTTATTGCCCTGTCAAAACCCTATTTTGAAGGGTTTGTGCCTATGCTTCAAGGGTTTTGAAGGGTTGTGTCTATGTTTTTTCCCAAAATGGGGGTAAAGGGCAGTTTTGCATTGTCCCAAGCAGTTAGACTTGTCCAGGGAGACTGCAAGCTATGCAGTATGAAAGACAGTCAGAGCAAGAAAAGGAAGAGGAAGAGGACCTCACGGCGAAGGGATATAAATCCTGATAGCTTCTTTTTACAAGCAAAGATCCTTCATGCCTTTGCTTCTCCTTGACAGCTGAACGTTTGACATCTAGCAGCAGAAAGCAAACGGACGGACACCTGCCACACTTTGACAGCTGATGCACCCCTGGACGTTGCTCAGGAAAGGCCTTCTATTTCAGAGCAGTGGAACTGTGCCCCTCCCCACTAGCACAAGTCCAACTATATTTCCTTTAAAAATGCATGCACTGAGAGTGCCTTTTTGGAAAACATGGCCAACCAGGGACAGCCTGTCCAATCTGCCACTTGGGATCTTTGGAAGCGCCATCCCAGCTCTGTCCAGACCAAGAGGGGAAGGGGGATCAGCTGTGCCAAGCCAAAAGCAAAAGGGGCCCCACTGTCATGGTGGGGAGGGAGAGACAAGTCGGCCCTACCTTGCTATCCCCTCCGATACAATGTCATGGGGAAACCTTGACCTTGACCTTTATGTATCCGGTGCATAAAAAGTAGCCACAACAAATGATCTTAAACTGCAATATTTTCTGGTGTGGATACATGCAATTCCCAGCCTTTATCACCTCAGGCACACATGCAATTCCTGCAACTAGTCACCCTAACAAGCTACTGTTACGGCACCCCTAAAATTTCACTGTTGCAGGAGCAACTTCATAGCTAATGCAGCTGCTTTTTCCAGATCTGCAGACTTGGCACTGATTTACTGAGCTTCCCCCCGCCACTCCCCCATAGGCCAACCATGGATAAATCGAAGAAAAGAAGAGTTTCTGAAGAAAACCGAACGTTTAATGGTACGTGGGTAGATTCATTTGCTTTCACTGCTGACGAACTTATGGGGTTTGCTGTTTAATGCATGCAGCCCTTTAGCACTGACTTTGACTCTGCAGGAAGCTGTTCTC
The DNA here is from genome assembly GCF_004798865.1 of Varanus komodoensis. Taxonomy (NCBI): domain Eukaryota; kingdom Metazoa; phylum Chordata; class Lepidosauria; order Squamata; family Varanidae; genus Varanus; species Varanus komodoensis. The sequence goes on from NW_025335268.1 coordinate 86,076,317, forward strand.
TATTCAAAATATATGAAAGGAGTCCTACTAGTTTATAATGTAAGATAAAAAATAACAGTTTTTAGTGACTGAACAAGAGCTGCAGCTAAATCATAATGAAGATATACATAGCATAAAGGTAAAAAATGATATATGCAGTGTTATCTTCATTTTGGATGTCAAAAGGGTTTTGCGGCTCCGGGTGTTTTCTTTTGTGTGGGAAACGGGTCCAAATGGCTCTTTGCGTGTTAAAGGTTGCCGACCCCTGCCTTAAGCAGAGGCTATAAGGTTTTCACTAGAGGCAAAGCAGAACCTGCCTAGTGCACAAATAGTATATGGCCAGAAAGAGAAACTATTTCAACCTAACACTATTGTAGCAACATTCAGCCCTTTCCAAGCAGCTGTCAGAGAAAATGAGGGCAATGAAGCCAAGGTTTTTAAGTCCTGTTTTCCTTTATTTTTTTGCAGTACTGAGGGATGCCAGGCGTGTATTACACAGTTGTTTTGAGGTCATTACCTGATAAATCCATTTTCAAGTCTATCAGGGCCGTCATACGTAGCCTTCACAGGCAGCCTGTGGAGAGCAGGGCAGGAGCGATGGGTGCCAACTTTAGCCATTTTGCTTTACATATCAGCCACCAAACAGCACCTGAAAAACAGAGTAAATGTATTTTAAAACAAGCCTCAAGGAGAACTTCTTTAAAAGGAAAAGGAAGTCCAAGAGGAAACTAATAAGATGGTGAACTCTTTGCAGACAGATACCAAGCATGGTTTCTAAGAAGCAAATCAGTTCATTTCCAAGATACTTACAACGGGTCACCTCAGAAGTTCGATGGGACTTAATACCAGAAATGTATTTCATATTGCTGCCTCGGCTGTGTAATATTCCTGTTGTGTATGGAGGATGGAGGTGGGGAAAATGCAGTCCTGCAGATGTGGGCAAGATTGGCATACGCGTTGTTGTTGAGCTGCGACTGTGCTGGCTGCAGCTGCTGGAAGCCGGAAACCAGCGCCATCTGATGGACCACGGCTTCCCCCTTGTTCTTGACCAAGGCCATGTAAAATGGCACTCGCAGAAAAACGGCACAGGCCAAAGAATGGCACAAGAAGATTATAGCCATGATTGGCTATAATCTGACCTGGACAGAGAAATATAGAGAAGCCCTGAGGCCATTTACTTGTTCTTATCTGCCTGTGTTTGTACAAAGCCAGAAAAATACCTTGCAGGCATAATTACACAATGTAATATTTCATGGCATAGTGCTGACCTAATACAGCCTATCTGAAACCTGTCTAATTTGTTGACATAACAAACCTTGCAATTGAGTCATAAGTAGTATAACATATCGTATCCTGCAACTGAAATTCAACAACTCCATGCAGTTGGCAATGTTGGTTATTTGAGAGAGAGAGAGAGAGAGAGAGAGAGAGAGAGAGAGAGAGAGAGAGAGAGAGACTTTTTATTTTAAAAAGTATTGCTGGATTTTATACATTTCTACATAAAGTAGGAGAAAGTCATAGAATTCCACTATTGTTATATAGAAATATGAATGTCAGCAGGAAAGCCCCCAACTCCTACTTTTGCCCAACCATTAAGGGCACAATGTGTGATTAGGGAGAAAAAGGCCCAGTTGAATGGCCGATAACTGTAGGCCTTTTACTTTTTATTATTACTAATTTCATTTCTATACTTTGTCATGAACAAAGTTTGCCTGAGCATGCATAGGCTCACATCTTGAAGCATTTTCTTTGCAGAGAGATATTTTAAGCCTCACCCTTCCCACTGAATGGGCCTGGATGACGGATGTGGGGTAGGGCAGAGGGTGCACTGAATGGGCACTATTCAGAATCTGTTGAAGCAAATAGAGAACCTCTCATTGCCCCGTTCACATGTAATGACAACTGAAAGTACAGATGAGTCTGGGTGGTGGTTGAGTAATGGGTTGCTATGACTGGAAGACCGTGACCATGTGACCTGCATGCCTGACTGCTTCATCCGCCACTGAAGCAGACGAGCAGCAGTTGGTGTGGCTTTTCATTTAAAACTGGGCTGGGACAGCCTAGTCCTTCCAATGGAGGATGTCCTCAAGCAGAAGGCAGTCTTCCAGCAGCCCTTCCAATAGAGGATCATCCTCTGCCAAAGAGGACACCAGGCTGTCCTATACCACTGCTACCACCCTCTGACTCCATCATGCCTTCTTGCTATGAGTAAATCTGTAAGGTAAGAAATGGCTCAGGGCAATTCACAGGCAAGTTTGTGGAGTTTCTTCACAAAGTGCTCCAGGAAAGCACTGAACAAGCTATTGGACTGGATGGTTTTGATCAGTGCTGCGACTGTACAATTTGTGGGTCTTGTTTAAGCAGCCAAAGCTTCCTCTCGCCTTCCCATCACCACCAAAAAAGTAACTAGCCAAGAGGTGAATGGCCACACATCAGCAATGGCCCTGCTGAACCCATGTCTTACATTGTCAGCCGCTGCATTTCCCAAGCCAGGAGGCTGAGTTAAGGTGTAATGGAACAAGGGAGGGGAAGCAGGTGAAGCTGTCTTTCTGTTCATAAACTACTCGCCAGTTTATCATGCTCTTATTCCCAGGCATACATAACATTGCTTACACTTAACAGAACAAATGGAGTGCTTTTTCGACAGCTGAGGTCGCAATCCTATATTTTGCTGCTGAGTAGATACATTGTACACACGGGCCCTGATACGGAGATTTGTGACTTGCACCTTGATTACTCTGATGTGTTCTTGGATAACATATGGGGCCCACCCTTCCTCTCATGGGGAAGTTGATCCAAAAGCAACATTGGGAAGGAATAGGGAGCCATGTGTGGGGACAGCAGCGCCAACCCCACAGAAATGGGGACAGGTTACTTTGTTCCTGCTGGGGACATTCTCATGTTCGAACTGCAGGAGCACGATTTGTGAACATTGAGGTGATATCAGAGAATACAAGAAGCGTCTGTTAATGAGCAAACCTTCGGGACTCTTCCCACTTTTCCTGTTCTTGAATTTGGGAAAACCTAAGAGGAATCAAAATTTGCTGGATTTGGGGAACAAATAGGATGCAGGAATGAAAGGCATAATCCAGTGTTGCCCTGAAACAGAGTGGCCAAATGCCCTACTTGAATAGACCACAGCCCGCTATTTGAAAATGTCTTTTCTCTGAAGGGCTATTTGGACCCGGTCCAATTCAAAGATAAAGCATCCCAAAAAAGCAAGAGCAGGACAGGGCCTTGCGGTTCTTCACTGGCACCTGCTCAGCAGACACCCATGTCACCCAGCTCCTATTTCTAAATTTGCAGCTATAGATACAAATTTGCATATGCAAATGTTATGCAAAGTGTCGCCCTTTATTTCCCCCCCTTTTTTTGGTGATGCATTCCAGCTTCCGTGGTGATGCACCCTGTTCTGAAAGGGATCCATCTGTGCAGGCATACTTCCTATTTGACTGGGAACACGAGTTCAGAGAGCCAGGGTGGAATAATGGTTATATCATTGCATGGAACTCAGGGGACCCGGGTTCAAGTCCCTTCTTGACTGTGGAACATGCTCCCCAGAGAGGTTCACCTTGCGCCAATGCTTCTTTCTTTTCGGCGTCAGGCAAAAACCTTTTTATTCTCCCAATATTTTAATTGCTAATTTGTTTTAACTGGAGGTTTTTTACTTAACATTGGATGGTGTGCAGATCTTACCCTTACTTCTATTTTCTTACTATTTTATTAATGTTGTTGTAAACCATCCCAAGACATCTGTGATGGGACAGTATAAAAATAAATAAAATTTTAAACAAACAAATAAATAAAATAAAACCATGAATCTCACTGGATGACTTTGGGCCAGTCACTGATTTTCAGCCTAACCTACTTCTCTGAGTTGTTATGAATATAAAATGGAAACAAGGGTTATGCAAGCTGCCATGTGTTCCTTGGAAAAGGAAAAAAGATGGAGCACAAATGAGGTAATAAATTTAAGATGAAAATGCACTTGAATAAAAGTGACCGTAACTAAATTGAGCAGCGATGGTTATTATTGTGACTTTTAGTCAACAGTGTTTTACAGTCCTTAACTTGGTGAAATCCAGGATCGGTGCCTCACCAAAGAGGAAAGTGCACTCATAGGATCTGGATTGCAACACAGAAATAAGTTGATGTTGAGTTCAGGCCTGTAAGGAGCAGGTCCCAAAGCACAGGGCAGCCTGAAACAACCAACCAGGAGAAGCAACTGGTTTTCCAAATTCTGAAAAAAAGCAGAAGTGAAACCCAGGAAAGCAGTTCAACATTGGCAAGGCATTAAAACGAGGAATGGGGGGGACTTTCTCTAACCGGACTGCCAGCAGCTTTTTCCTGCTTCCTTTGAGTTGAGCTGCTTGGGAGCTGGAAGAAAGAAACCTTGCAGGCAGAGTCCTAGAGTGGGGGGGTTAGACCACTTCTCTGCCCCCACGCGTGAGTCCCTTCCAAAAGCTGTGTTTGGATCAACTTTTCCCATGAGAGTAATGGGATACTCAGAAAATATACAAATATACGGAAAATATATACAAAATACATTCAACATTCAACAAAACACCCCTAATCCAGAGCAGTGCTGGGAGTGAGATCTAAACATTATTTCATAAGGTAAGTTGGACTAGGAGTCATGACTTGCCCATAAGGGTGCAATCCTATATTTACTTAGGCAGGAAAACATCCGATGATACACAGCAGATTTTGCATGCAAAAGATCCTAGATTCCATAAATGGTATGTCTAAGAAGAGCTGAGAAAGACCCTTATCTAGGGTGACTTCTTTTCTTTTCTTTTGTAACTTTTCTTTTATAACTTCTTTTATATCGTTTATATTTTTTTATTTATTTTATATTATTAATTTTAATTTTATATTGTTATTTTTGTATTGTATTGTGTTGTAAGCCGCCCCGAAGGCTTTGGCAAGGGGCGGCATAGAAATGTTCTAATAACAACAACAACAACAACAACAACAACAACAACAACAACAACATGGAGAGCCACAATCCATAAGTGTAGACCTAAGTGTAAGAATATAAGGTAAAGGTAAAGGTTTTCCCTTGACATTAAGTCCAGTCATGCCTGACTCTAGGGGGCGGTGCTCATCTCCATTTCCTAGCCGAGGGAGCCAGCGCTTGTCCGCAGACAGTCTCCATGGCCATGTGGCCGGCATGGCTAAACACTGAAGCGCATGGAACGCTGTTACCTGCCCACCAAAGTGGTACCTTTTTATCTACTTGCATTTGCATGCTTTCGAACTGCAAGGTTGGCAGGAGCTGGGACGGAGCAATGGGAACTCACCCCGTTGTGCAGATTCGAACTGGCGACCTTTCGATCTACCAGCCCAGCAGCACAGCTGTTTAAACCACTGCGCCACCTGCAGTCTCTAAGTGTAAGAATATAAGAACTATATTAAAGTAGACCAAGAATACATCAAGGCCATCTCACTGTTCACACAGTGACCAACTTCTAGGAAGCCCACAAGAAGGACATTAATACAATAGCACTTTCCTCACACATTCTCCCCAGCAAATGGTGTACAGAAGCACATGCCTCCGATTCTGGAGGTCGCACAGAACCATTAAGACTGGCAGCCACTAATAGTGCTATTCCCCATGTATATATCTGATTTGCAATACTAAACTAGTCTGCTTTAGTATAAAGCAACTTTATTCCTTTTTAGATATGCATACATACATTTTAAATATGTATATTTCATTTATGTGTGCATATATATTATGGCCAGTGCAATCCTACAGAAGTTGCCCAGAGTACATATTGACTCAGATATGTAAATTAATATGCATTTATCTTCAGTCCCATGAAGATTAATAGGACTTACTTTCGGGTAAGTGCATATAAATTCATTTTGTCTCCTTCCCATTATTTCAATTACATTACAAAACATTTTTTCTCCATTTAGTTGCCAAGAATCCTTTAGCATCTGATATTATAATATGCACAAAAGTAGTCGTGGTAAGATGACCTGAGCATATATTTGCATTAAAATTGTTAGTCCAGTTATGGAATGACAGATATATTTGCAAATGTCCAATTCTGAAATTTAAATTCTGAATTTTCAGTCATTTATGTGTGTACTTTTTAAGATGTACAAATATATATGCATTTTCACAGAGACAGATACCCATTAAACATGAATGTATTCTCTGTAAAAATCTTTGCAAGGTACAGTATTTTAGTCCATTATTTTATTCATATTGTGACCAAAGTATAGCATGGAAAAAATAGCAAGTTGTTTCAGGAAATGTGTGAGCTGCTTCCTCCTCACATCAGTAATGAAGTCACTTGCCAAGACAAGGGTAATAATTGCTTCAAAAGGGTGGCTATCTCAGCAAGGATAACATGATTCAGACAACCCAGACATTAAAATATGGGCCCTTAAAATGATCATGCTTGTTTGAGTGAACAGACTCTTTCAAAGCTAATCACAAACATGTTTTAACATTCTACAGCCTTAGGCTGTATTGGCAGATGGCAACAATGCACATGTGTTTAAGTGGAATAGCAAACAACCCGCAAAACGTATTTGCAGCATTACTTGAAAGTATCTGTGGGATTTATTTTCATGCAAGTGTGTTTATGATTGTGGTTTAAATTGGTACCAAAATAATCTGCACTAAAGTGAATAAACATCAGCCTTAAAGCATTTTGCTTTCTTTTTTCCAGAATGCTGAGATCCACCAACTAGACCCAATTGAAAAATATTATTTATCTAAAATTATTTTGAGACATCTTTCAAATTATCTTTAGCTTGGTTTAAGGTCCAGATATATTTTTAGAATTTAAAAATATTTCTAAGTAGATATTTAGCGCAGGAATTTGTTTTAGAATATTTCACTGTTCTTTCCTTCATAACGCCCCTCCTAGTTTCACCTGCTGACAGCAATTTTCATTAGCTTGTTCAAAGCAGCTGAAAAATGGCTTGCCTGCATCAGTAACACAAGGCAGTCCCTGCCTGCAGGCTTTAAACATAAAAGATGCATCACAAAAGGAAAGGGGGCAGGGAGGGAAGAAGGGATACAGCAAAATTCAGGCACCAGTTCTTAAAATTCAGCAATGCTTTGGACACAAAACACTTAGAATGGAAACAGCTCAGGAAAAGGAGGATCCCAAAAGAGCTGCCCTGCTTCCCATTTCTCCCTCTTCTGCAGCCTGCTTTCAGCAGCTTGATTTGGGACGAAAGAGCTATTTCATCAGCAGCGATTGGTAGAAGTTTTGGGAGTAAAAAGTTCCTGACCATCCCCTGCAAATCTTCCAGAGTTCTTTGAATGCAGTTCTGAACTACTCAGGTCACCTCTGTTGCATCCCGGCTCTCCTCTCTGCTGGTTATTTTCAGTTCCTGTTTCCTTCTGCGTGTTTCCAAGTCTCCCTCACCAACCCAATGCTCCACTTCATTTTGCATAATGAGAAAAACATGTGCGCACAGAGAGACACACAACCACCCCTCTCCAGTCACCTGGTGAAGAATATTCTATCCAAATCTGATGCTATACTGCTGCTATATTGTGATCCTCTGATCATTAGATGCAAAATATGCTAGTGTTCAAATTTGCAAGATAGAGGGTTTCTAGTTCTACATTTTTTTACATAGAAGAATTGTCACTGCAATACTATTTGACATAACTGTTGGCAGAAAATGGCATGAGTATTTGCTTTGTCTGCATTTCTGTATGATACACTTTGCTCATAGAGATCACAATGAGAAACGGATGCAGCATTTGTAAAATGACAGATTCCTGGCAGGTGCTTCGGGAAAACCTAAATAGGTTTGTTAGTCATTTTCAGTGAATAGTCTATAAGGAAAGAGAAGGCAATCCATGTATGTGGTAAACAGAACTATACACTGGAAGTAAATAGTACGGGCTACATTGCTCATATACTTCTTTTGAAGGGGGCTGAACTGGAGGGACACATTGTGGTAAAGCTGACGGGCTCTGAAAACCCTTTTAGAAATGTGAGCTGATTGGCCCTTCCTAAAATCTAGTTAGCTGTTCCTACTCAAGAAATGTTCTCACTGAAAACAACCCCTAACTTTACACTTTTTGGAAGAAAATATAGATTTCAGCAACATTTAAGATCTCTCCAGAGGAATTTTATTATGCTACAATTACTGGAAAGGAGGGGCAAAAGCAGCACCAGAAGGTCTGCCATGCAGAAGCTGGAACAGCGATGATTAGAACCAAAGGCTGAACATTGCAGGGAAGCAGATGTTGCTCGACACTGGGAGGATCCTTCTCATGATAACAGCTAGTGGTCTCTCCCTTGCTGGAAGTAGCTAAGCAGAGGGCGGCTGGCCATATGCCAGGGGTGTGGTATGGCCAAGGCCCTGCACAGGACCAGGGATGGGTCTAGGTGGCTTCCAAAGTCCCTTCCAAATCTAACATTCTATGCTCCAGTTAGCTGTAAAGGATGGCATGTGGATGACGGCAAGAAAGATGACTGCTTCATATACCAAACAGTTATGAAATCAAAATCACTTCTTTGTACCATTTCGCTCAGGCAAAATGGAACCCGACATCAAGCAACTGCAGTGTGTGGATGACCAAGCAAAGTATTTCGAGATTTGGGAAATGTTAAACTCCAGGCAGGTCCTCCGATCCTTGGAGCAGCCCTTCTCAACTTCCTCAGATCCTTGGAGTAGCCGTTCTCAACCTTGTTAACCTGGGGATGATGGGGCTTGCAGTTCAACACATCTGAAGGGCAGGTTCCTGGAGAAGGCTATTTGGCATGATAGGAAGCCACCTGGCACACCTTTTCATAAGGTACCCAATGGAACACTAATAGCCATTCAGTCGTGAACTAGACCTCAGGGTGTGGTGGATTCTTCTTGAGCAAAGTCAGTCATCTCTCGTGGCCCTTGAGCTGCATTCTGCATTACAAATCCTGCACTGAGTAGGGAGTTAGACTAGATGACCTCAAAGTCTCCTCCCAGCTCTGTGATTCTAAAGCAGTGAGCACTGAGGCAGTAAATCCTTGAAATGCTTTCCTGCTGTGACAGAAATGAAAGCAGACTGTGAGTAGTATAAACAATTGGAAATTACAACTGAATCAAGGCACTGAGATTTTTGGTATCTTGATGTGCAGTCAATGAATTTAGCCCAGTAAAAGGTTGGAGAGCCATCTCTTTGCATGAAAATGTCCTCCTTCAAAAAGCTGGCCTGTTTATTGCTCACATGATGGGAAACAGATACGGAAACCTACTCTATTCAGAATGATTCCTATTTGCAAGGGAAGCCTAGGTCAGGTCTACAAGAGAAAGTTCAAAGTAACCATTGTTCCAGTTTTAAATTGCTTAAATCACTAGCCACTGAATTATATAAAGCAAATAAATTGAGAAAAGGTACTTAATGCCTAAAAGTGGGTACAGAGGGTGATGAAGATGGCTCTGGAAATGAAAGGTCAAGAGCAGCAGCCAAACCTTTATTAATTAATTAATTAATTAATTAATTGGCACATGGCTTTGGCAACAATCTGTTCTGGTTCCTGGACTGTCAAACCATGAAAGTAAGTCCTCGATATCTTGCCATTTTATTTATTTTATTTATTTATTTGGAGTGCTTGTATGCCACCCCATTCGCATAAGCGTCAGGGCAGCTTTCAACAAATAAATAACAATATACAAAATATACAGAATTGGAAACATCCCAGAGTTAGATGAAAGCAATAAATAATTTAACAATCAATTAAAATAACATTTAAATAAAAAGATCGTGGCCTGGCGCCGAAAAGCAAATAATGATGGCTCCAGGTGGACCTCTCTGACCCTCATTTAGTCATCCTTGTTACAGCATCACCTTTTCATAATATCTAGACTGGAATTCTTGATCTTTTCATCCAGGGCATGCCAGATATGAGCCAAATGATGTTGGCACCTTCCTGAGGCAAACAGAAATGCCCAGGGGATCAATCCCACCACCTTCCTGCTCTCTGTCCAGGTTTTCCATCTGCTACGGGCCACCAGCTAAACTCACAGAACCATCATATGACTGCAGGTAAGTGCCAAAAGTGGGCCCAGGCTTGTGCTGGACAGAGGTTTGAGCTTTTGCAGAACTAGCTCAGCTTCTGGGATCCTTTCCCAACCCAGTGCCCTCCAGGTGGACATCAGGTCCCAGAAGCCCCAGCCAGAATGGCCAGTGGCCAGACATGCAGGGGATTGTAGTTGAAAACAGAAGGCTGGTCTACAACAAGGATGGGAATCCTCCGGCCCATAGGATATCTCCATCCTACCCCTCCCTTGCCTCCCGTCAGAGTTTCCCCTTAGCCAGCTCGCACACTGCAAGTGCGGCTTTTAAAAAGCTCTCATTGGTGACAACGGAGAATTTTTAAAGGCTGATGCCAAAGAGTGTGAATGTGAGAGAAGAGCTGATCCTCTCTTGCCCGATCCTGCGGCTCACCCACAAAACACTGAAGCCAACGCCAAAACAAAAGCAAGCAAAGCCAAAATAAACCCCATCAAAATAAAACTTTTTTAATGGTGAAAAGTTGTTAAAATGGTTTTAATGGTCATGAAAATAATTTGTGAGCCAAAGGGAAAAAATAACCTGAAGAAAGGGTGATGGCACAATGAAAGCAGTAGCTGGACTAATCTGCCTGAAGGGGGTTTGGAAGAGTTTAAACGTTATTGTGCATCAGCCTTCCTCGGCCCAGCCCCGTTCAGATGTGCCAGAGTGCAACTCCCACAGTCCTTGGCCAGCATGGTCAGTACATCTGTGGGGCACCAGGCTGGGGAAGGCTGCTGTACAAACTGTACTGTTTTCTGGATTTAACCTGAAGAAATCCAATTTAAAAAATTTAAAAAAATATCATACATGGGTCACAAGTCGCCTGGCCCACGCCAGAATTATGGCATTTTTTGCTCCCTGCTGATATATTATGCAGAAGCCAACCACGAAAGCAGAATGCACACACCAGCAGAAGGAGGAGCAGCCCATTCCTATCTGGGCTTCCATTTTCAGAAGGCAATGTCTGGAAAGTCCTGTCCTCTGAACTGATGCAGGCTTCCAGCTTGTCTCCCAAGCATTTTAACACATATGGCAGCACCGAGCAAAGTCCTCTGAGGTCCTCTGCAATGAGCTGTCTGCAAGATGCAGATGATGCCCCATGTTATTTGTCTTTCCCATCCAATTTGGGAGATGCTAAATTGGTTTCTGGGAAGATAAGGCTATTGATGGCTGTTTGTCCTATTTAAACCTCCTGTATCAGAGGAAGTGTGTCTTTACATGCCAGCTGCTGGGAAGCATAGACAGGAGGGTGCTGGACAGTCAGCTGACCTGGCTGGACTAGATGAACCCCAGCAGGGTTCTTCTCATGTTGGTCTTAGCAATTGCCTGGATAAGAGACAATAAACTGAAGCTTGGTACTGCTGACAGGTGATTTGGCTGCCTTTGATTATGACATTCAGCCAATTCTGAATGTGGTGCCACTCTTGTTGAATGACTAGCGGGGGGTCGGGTTGGGGAAGGTCAATGATTGCCACAAGAAGCCCACATGACCTCTGTGGCATGGAGCATCTTCAACCAGCCATGGCTGTTTCACTGGTTGTGACCATTCTGCATCAGGGAGGGCTTAGTCCAGGTTAACTGTGCTCAATTAACTTCGGTTTAGACTCTTCACTGCAATGCATTATACCATTACATTGCTTTCAGAAACTGCCTGGAAATTACACATAGTTCAGAATACAGTTGCTCAATTGCTAAACAAGACCAGGTATTGGACGTGCATTTCACAGGTTTTTAAAAAAACAGCAGTGGCTGCCAGTTCGCTTCCATGCACAACTTGAAAATGTGGGTATTGACAAATACATTTCTGACCTTGGAGGGAAGCCAGCATATTTTTTCCCCCATGGCAGCTGTGAAAGGATGGAAAGGGAGGGAGGGTTTTTGAACCTCTTTGAGGTTTCTTCTCCTTTCCACATCGGAGCAGTGTTTCTGGACTCAGAGGGCTTTCCCAACCATCCTATGGCCCCTGGGACAGCCAACCAAGGAGCACAAGATTGCTCTCCAAATCATTTTGGATCAGCATCTCCAGTTTTGCAAGTCTACCTCTTTGTGGGGGGTAGGAGCAGCTCCAAGGCTATAACAAGCCAGATAAACATGTCGTCTGGGCAGAATGGACTAGGCACCTAGTGTGTCCATTCCAGAAATACAACTGGGGTGGTGTTGTGTTTGGAATCCATTCAGGAACTTTTGGTTTGAGGCTAAAAATGGCAGACAGACTGACAGACTGACAGACTGACTGACTGACTGACTTTTAAAATAGTATTTGGAAGCTATTAGACCTTCTTCAGGCTTCAGTAGAAAAAAAACTCTTTAACTCATGGTGCCCCCTATATACATTGAAGTAGAACTCCCACCTTCCCCAGCCAGCATGGCCACATCTGAAAGGTGCCAGTGCCAGGTTGAGGAAGACTAAGCTCATTCTGGGGCTGCAGGTTTCTGGTAATAATATAAACCAGGAAAAGGATGACCAACACAAAGAATGGCAGATCAACATTATGCAAAACCATTGAATTCCGCAGAAAGCAAAATTGCCTACAGCTGACGACAAGAGGAAGCCAAAGAAATAGCCAGGCATGTTCCTAGGCAGGGCACCCCGTAATGAGGGATCCAAGACAAATGAAGCTTGATCCCCTTGTGCCCTCACATAAGTACACAGGAAATAACGGAGCATCAAGTGGAGTTTCGCAGACACATCTGAATACACGGTGCAGGAGCTAAGCAAAAATGGCCTTTGGATATTCTACACCTATTTGTGGGTAGAGAAAAGCATTTCACCAAGTTCCTTTCCAAGGAGGAGAAATTCACAACAGTTTCTCACTAACAGTTTCTCCCTTTGCCGAACCATTGGGAAAGGGCAGAGCACAGCTTCATTCTGTTTTGCTGAGGAGGGAGGTTCAGATGGAGAGGATAACACTGCCAGCCCTCGCCTGAGGCAGTCACTTCAGGCAGCTGCTTTAGGGTGTCACAAAAAGATTGGCACCATTTGAGAAACATAAATATAAAAATTTACACACACACAAGGATATTCTCACACACATACAGCTTTTTCAAATACGAAACATGTTGGAATACCATCTTCAGCCCTATGTATATATGTGTGTTGTTTTTAAAAAGCAGCTTTTCAATTGTTTAAATCCATGAACTTTTATTAGTTGCTTAATCTTTAAAATTTTATGTCTATAAAATGTATAAACTAATGCATTATTGGTGGTTGTGTCTGTTTGCAATACTGAATCACGCACATTGCATCTCCTGTATATTGGTTGATGACTTCTTGTTTTAAAAATAGTGTTTGTCCAACCATGAAATGCTGATTCAGTGGGGCGACTTTTAGTTAATTCAGATATTGAAAATCTATTTACATAACTGATTAATTGATTAAGTGGTGCAACAAGTTCTATGAAAAGACCATTTATCTCAGGTATGGAGGTCCCACAATTTCCTGGGGGATAAATAGGAAAGGCTGGGACAAATATGGATGCAATAAGAAATATAGAAAGAGGCTTTTTGGCCACAGCAGACATGGCTAGTGGTGAGCAATTTCTAGAAATGGTGAGCAGCCCTTTTCACTTCGGTGCTTACTGCTGGACTGCCGTTACCACTGCCTCAGATTTATCACCCTGAGAATCCTTGTACAACCTGGGGGAAGCATTTTCCCATTGGCTTGTAAAGCGCAGCAGGAAAAGCATGGAAAGGTTTGTTTTTGTGCGGTGCATGTAAAGAGCGGGCATCCGATGCCTGTTAGTTAAGGTATATTTGCTAACACATTAGCATTTGATTAAGGGGAGCAATTGCAGCAGCTGATGCCTCGCACACAGCAAGATAATCATTGATTTGCTTTTAATGCACATGCTGCTTAAGCATTCTGGCATGAGTACACTAAACTTCTACACCCCTGTGGTTTTTCAGAAAACTTGGATGGTCTTTGGAAACTTAGCAAGGGCTGAAAGATGAAAGAGGACATCTTTCAGTTTACCAAGAAGTTTCACATCTGGACTTTCCTGCTTGAAGTGTGCTCTTTTACACATCAGAAAAAAATGTGAGTGCTATTTCTTGCAGGAAGAGAATATTTGTATTAAGGCACAGTCATTGGATTTTAAGAAATTAATATTTGAAAGAAAGTCAGTTATAGATACTGCATTTTTTTCCTATCGATAGGACAGGGTTGACCATAACATGGTCCTGGCTATCCCAGAAGAAAGGTGTACAATCATGCCAGGACATCAAAATTTAATTCCTTGAGTGCCAACATTTTCAAGAGTCATGGCATAAATTTGTCACAATGATTTAGCACATGTTTTGGGTTATAAGAGTTCTAAACTGAGCAGCTGAAGCCAGAGTGGCATAATCTGAACTAGGATTAACATAGGAACCTGCTTTTAATTCCAGAGATCACCCTGGCCCTTAAGAAGTAATAACAATGACGTACATGATTTCATGCATGAACACAGTGCCTTTTCTGAATGTCCGCAACTGGCTATTATATATTTGGAATTAGATGTAAAGGCTACCAGTGCAGATGATGTGACTTCTAGCCAGCTGTTATGCATCTAGCCTGTGCTGTCATTACAGAAATGAAGTACTGGAAGAATTGGGCCATACCTGCAAACCTTCAGTATAAAGGCCAGTTCACACATTCCTTGCATATGTCATGAACTCATTTCTTTTTGCTTTCTGAGTGGTGTGAGTGTGTGTGTGTGTGTGTGTGTGTGTGTGTGTGTTTGGCTATTAACCCTATTTTGCCCACTGCCAAAAGTGACCTTCAGTAGGCTAAGTGATGGTAAACTCAAATTATAACCTCTTTGAATGTGCTCATACAATGGCAGAGAAGCTAGATTGAACAAATTGGATAAAAAGACCATTAACAAAATTTTATACTTATTTGGGACATTTTTCCTAAGTGTCTGAACAACAAAGAGGAAGATTTACTTTCATCATCAGAATGACCTTAATTCGATTCTTGCATGAAGACAGAGTCACAAGGAACCGGAAGCTTTCAAAAGACCGTTGCTGCCCATTGTATACTCACTTTCATATTCCTTCTTGTCTCTGATAAAACAAATCATCTTCTTTTCATTCCTCTCCTACTAGAGGTTAGATATCATCATGGCCTAACAGTTGTTAAATAAGGCCACTCTCAACAATACTGTTATATTGTCCCTAACCCATTTCTTAAAGCCTTTCAGCCAAGACTTCCTTCTTACATTTCTTCTTTATTTTACCATATATAAGCAGCTACAACTATCTACATTTTCATGTTTCATGATATGACCAAAATATTCTATTTGTCAAACAGATGGCACCACAAAATAATAACTTAAAGCTTATGCATGCTTTTTTTTTGCGGGGGGAGGGATATAAAACCTACCATGTTGTAGAGCTTTTCTGTATAAATATACACAGGACTGTACCCTTTATACAGATAAAGACAATTGTCAGGCTGTTTAGAAGAATCTGTTCCAAGCATGGCTGAACTTTTTAGCAGCCCCATAGAATTCAAAGCTGTTCCTTTATCTCCCTCTTTCATTGAACCCCATAAAACATGACACTGCAGTTGTGATCTTGCCAAGATATGGAGGGCAGGGATGAGTAGAGGAACTATAAACCCCTTTTTCTAGTTCAGATACACTGAGCCTAGATGAATGGATGGACAGATGTGTGGAATATTTATTATTCTGACAGGTCGCCCATAGGATGGAAGGGCCTGAACATTGCTGGGACCAGGGAAAACAACAACAGGGTCAGAGGCTATGCTTGTCTTCCCTTTGACTCCAGTTCCAAACTGCTGCTCATTTGTTTTGCTCTACTGAACTCAAGGGAAGCCATTATACATTTCATTTATTCCTTGGAAACGGGGTCAGCCCTGTTCTGTGTAGCTCCATCCATTCTTCTGTGTAAGTGCATCCTGGGCTCCACTTCAATAAAGAGTAGCAAACAGAATTCATGAATGTTGAAAGTTTTTATAATACGTCTAAATAGTACATACTGAACCATACAATCAAAATCCCTATTCAGGAAAGTTGTCACTGGCCACTGAGAGTCAGTGCAGTATAGTGGCTGGAAAGCTTGACTATGAATTTGGAGATCTGTATTCTAGTCCCCACTCAGTCATGTATCTGTCAATGACTGTAACTCTAACCTACCTCACAGGGTTGTTGTGAGGATGATGGAAAGGAGGAGGAGGAGGGCTTTATAAGCCACTGTGGGTTCCACATGAGAGGGGGAGGTGAAGACTATAAATAAGAAATAAAATAAAAGTAAATGAATTACACGTCTTCCCTTACACTTTTATAAAAGGTGTCTGTAGTAAAGGTGGTGCAGAAAGACAGGACTTTAGGGAAATTCCTCAGAAGAAATATTAGAGCACCCATGTGTGCCTGCACGTAATTCAAACTGCTTCTGTGGCCACTGTGTATTATTATTTCCCCATTCCTCTCTCCGCTGTGCAAGAAAGGTCAGGACTGGCTTTCCATTCATCCACCCGTCCTCAGTAGTATTGCAGTGGACCCAGGGCTCACAGCGACACCATATGAACAGTTTTGTGCTGGCAGAGCTCTGGTCTCATCAGCCAGCCCCTCAGAATTCCCTCTGCCCTCTGAGCTTAGCTTCAGTTCTTATAGCAGCTTAGCAGTGAAGGGAATGGGTTTTTCCAGCAACTGTATACTCTGATGGGTTAGCCCTGTTGCAATGCAGTACAGTTTGCCTAATTCAGTCTTGAATAGGCAATCAAGATCATGAGGTTTGCAAAAGACCTGCTCCTGGTGGAGATACAAACTGCAGTTGGTTTGTGGATAAGGATCAACGGAGCTGCCTGAACTTTTGGACTATCTTCAGGGGCTTGACTTTGGGGACCATCACAGTGAGTGAGTGCCTACATTTCAGTATTACCACGGCACCTTCTGGTTCTCAGACATCAATGCACAGAACAGTGAAACTCTTCAGTGCATCCTCAGATGACAGCAGGGAACCAGAGTCCTCAACATGTGGCATGAGAGAAGAAACTTTGGGACAGGATGCAATTCAAAACTGCATGCATAATGCTAAGGGGATCTGTAGCACGAAATGTTGCCCAGAACTACTTGTTGCAGACTGCTGCAGAAGCAAGGCACTTTCCAGGGGAAACAGAGCAAGAAAGAGCAGGTAGCAATTGAGAAGGCCAAGTACTGGAGAGGCAGATTGCTCAGGGCTCTGCATGACAGTCCGGGTGCCTGCTGCATTAAGATTACAGACACAGACTAACAATAAGACTGGCTAAAAGGACAAGCAGCTCTGGGTTTTGCTATCTTGTTAAGGTCTTTACAGGGATCAAAGTGTCAAGCAATTGCTCTTGGCACATTTCTGGACACACCAAAAGAATGGGCTTGCATGCCCTCCCTGCCTAGAGAAAGATTCTGTGTACTTTGAGAGGCTGCCAAACAGTGTTTACTTTCCAAAATGAAATTTGGAAGGACTGAGGGCCAAGCTACCTGGCAGCCTTACCTTGGAAGCTCAGCTGCACAATTGCTACAAGTGTGAAAACTGATTCAGTGCCAAGGCAAGGGTACTTTGCATCTGGCCAAAATCACTGCCTTCTTTTTTTATTATCTCAGATGTCCCAAACTGTAGCCCTAGCAGGGTAAGCAAGTATCAGCAAGTATCTACCATTCTACCATCGAATGGTAGAAATCATTCTATTTTTTCCTGAACGAAAAAGTGAGATAAAACACCTTAGATGCTCCCAACCCTGGTGCTATTTGTCTCCAATGCAGCCAAGCGACCCTCAGCCTAACTGATAGCTTGTGCCTTTAAGTTGGACAGCCCTGCTCGGCTGGCTCTAATTTGACCATCGCCTCTACTTGGCAGGGAGTTTGCAAGTTTCCTACCTGCTTTTGCTCGACGTGGGCAGATTGCGGGGACAGCGCAACCATGGCCCCTTGGAATGAACCCGGAGGCAGGAGGCAAGGAAGCAGCACCAGCAAGGTGGGAAGAAGGCGAGCGATAATAATCCAAGGAGCGCCTTCAGTGCCGCCTGAAGGCTGCGCGGGGTCCCGCCAGAGCCATCTCCGGGGCGCGCTCACGCTCGGCGCCGCTGCGCTAGCCCCATCTCGGGGGCAGCTCCCAGTGGTCTACGGAAGGGGGGCTTCGGTGCGCTTCTCTAGAGAGCCGCCGCCGCCGCCGCCGCGCCGGTGTCCTTTGCCCGGGACATCTGCGGCTGCCGCCCGCTCCTATCGCCGCTCCCCGGGGCCGCAGCCGAGCAGCGCGGAGTTCAGCACCGCCGCCGCAGGACAGCTCCGCCGCTTCCCGCGCCTCCGCGGCCCTCCTCGCCCGCCTCCCGCCCCGCTCCTCGGGCGCCGTGATCTGCCCCGGGAGCGCGGCGCGCCGGCCAGCAAGCAAGCCCGCCCGGAGATGCGGTTCCCGGAGGTGCCTCGCTCACATCCAGCCGGCAAAACTCTGCCCCCTCGGAGCGCCTCTCCCTGCCCTGGACCGGAGGGCAGAGCCGAAGCCTCCGCCTCGACGTGCAGGAGGCACCAGGCGAGGGGGTGGGCGAGCCGGCCAGGTCTATTTTCTGCCAGGAGGCTTAAGCCCTTTCGAGCGAGGGGAGCGGCGGAGCAGTCCTCTTTCAATTGGTTTCTGGGGCGAGGGCGTTGCCAGAGGCGGGAAAGCCACCCAGCCTCTCCCCAACAGCACCCCTCCACTTCTTTGTTCGTCATTACATTTTAGCCCACCTTTTCTCCTCTTGCAAGGAACCCAGGATAACTTGCATAGCCCCCCTCCTCTCCATTTTATCCTCCATTTAATGCACTTGTTTGCTTTATTTATTAGATTTATATCCCACCGTTTTTCCTCTTGTGAGGACTCTTAAGATGACCAACGAGGCCCTCTGCATTTTATCCCCACAAGGGCAGTGAGGCTGAGAGCCATGTGTTTCACAGCCGAGTGGCAGGAGAACCTGAAACTCTCCAGTCTCAGGCAGTATCCTGACCACCACACCACACTGGCTGTCACAGATCGCTGGAGAAGAGAGCTGTAAGATGCCGAATCTGCCAACACTGGGGAGGCAGTGGCGTTCACACTTTTTGTGCATTTTTTAAAGGAGGTATATACTTTAAAACATCTTAGTGTAAACCCAACCAGTCACCTCTGTGAAATGGCCCTGTCTTTGTTCCAGCGGACAGCGAGTGCTCTTCAAACTGCCTGTAGTGACCTCAGATCAGTTGCTGAGTGGGTACACACACCCTTCAGAAAACCAGTCTCAAAAAGGCCAGCTCCCTTGATGGAACAGCGTGTTCTCGTTGAAAGCATCTGTATCTATACCACAGAATCCCAGAATGTTTGTTATCTACCCCTTCACTAATAGAAATTAGGTCGAACTGGATTTATAACTAACTGGCTGCTTTAGAGAGGGAAGCAAAGAATTTTTTTCTCCACCAGATATGATTTTAACAGCTTAAGAAGAGTCCTGGTAAAACCAAGCAAAGCTCCAGCCAGTCCAGCCTTCAGGAAATGCACAAGCAGGACTTGATTGTAACAACACCCTCCTACACTTGCCCCCAGCGACTGTGGTGTATGCAGGCACACTGCCTCTGATACTAGAGACACAGTGTGACTATGAAGACTAGTAGCCACTGACAACCTTTATCTTCCATGAATTTGCCCAGTCCCTTGTTAAACTGTCCAAAGCAATGGCCTTCACTGTACCTTGTGGAAGTAATTCCCTTTGCTGTGCAGATGAAGTTGTTTTTATCTGACTTTTCCCCAATTAGCTTCATGGAATGACCCCAGGCTCTAGAATCACTAGGAGGAAAGACTCCCTATTCATGTTATTCACCGTTATCCATAGCCTGTGCAGCTCTGTTCATATTTATTATGTTTTAACATTAGCCTTACATACCTACCCCTGCTGTGATGCAAACAACTCATTTCTTTATCAGTAGAAGGTAACACAATGGAAGACATGGAACACACTGCCTAAACAGATAGTAAACCAGACTAGTTATTCTTTTTGTAAGGACTGAATCTTCCTCTTTCATGTGCAGGTACTTTTCTCTCCGGAACAATTGCTTAATATGATGCTCGTTCTTTTAAACTGGTGCCATTTTTGTTCCAGCTGTGTCCTCTAATGACACTAAGCTACACAATAACCTGTGACTGAAATCAGTTTCTCCCTCCCTTCACATTTCACTTCGGCAATGTCTCTTTTATGCATCATAAATTTAAGAGAAGCTAAAAAAGAGTCAGAGATAAAGATGCAGGGTCGGCTATCTCTGGACAGGAGGACTGAAATTGTTATGTCACATTCCAGCACAATCTGTGCCAGGTTTTCCTTCCCTCAAGATGCACAGAACAGCTACATGTTTCAGAGCCTTTGGATGTGCTGCAGTGTTGCAACTTGCAATTGTAACTCAACTTGGAAAAAGGAAATGTACTTGATGCCAAATTTCTCAACATGTTCTTCCTCGTGCATCATTATCTTTAAAGTTATGAGAAAACCCAAATACATCCAGTAATTTTCTGCTCTTCATGTTTAAGCCATCAAGACACCATGTCCACCTCAGTTTTGTTTAGTTTTTGGCTTCCCTTTTAAAACATGTTAACTCTTTAGACTCAAGTCAGTTTACATTATCAAACCCAGCAAATCAGCCTAAAATCCAGCCACCTTGACTCCCTTTGCTGTGGCAATAAAAACAAGTGGAAAGAATCAGTTATCAGGTTCTGTGCCAAAACTGCCTAATAATCCCCACAGCAGGATATGCTCAGGTCTGTAAACTGGCAGGGCCAGCATGGTCAAACAGCTGGAGGCCCAGATTTAGGTTTGATTCTGAGAGATCTGAGTTTAAAGTTTTCTGGCTCTGGGGATTCACTGGAGTGACTTTAGCAGTCATGGCAGCAACCAGCTCCTCAGTAATGATCTACTGTAATACCCACACAATACATAAGCATCCACCACCATCAAAGAAGGACTAATTGAGCCACTGATCCCCCTTCTCCTCCTTCCTTTCGTCCCATGTTTATTTATTTTCTGTAATAATTATTACTTACAACCTTTCTGTATAATCCATCAATAAACAATTAATGCAACAAAGTGCATTAAACCCAAGAAAAATAAAAACAAAACATAGGCATAGAATCTTAAAAGGTTAACATAACATTAGAAGAAAATCAGAAGCAGGAAAACACAGTAGAGAAAAGAACTTTAAAACCACTAAAACAAAAATGAAAAGTTCACCTACTGTCAAAAAGACTACAACCTAGGCACCTGGGGAGCAAGTTTCTGTGATGACAGTATTCCACTACCTGTATTCTACCTCCGATCATGGTTTATTTAAACTACAGTGAGTCACAGTGCCCATGGCCAACAAGTTGCTTATTCAAAACTGGTCACACCTTGTCATGTCATCCCAACTTAGGTGGCAGGGCTTGTTTGAGGCTTATCCAAACCTCTAAGAACCCTTGTTCTGTGGCAGAGTTCTTAGAGATCTAAGATGACCCCTGCCGCTTGAGTTTGGACAAAATAACACAACACAACAACCCTCCACCAGGTCCAAATATGCAAAATATCCACCCACATTGGGCAGAACCCACCATGGCTTAAACCCCAGCATCTTGTCCCTGCATCTTTTGCTCCAGACAGTTTCTTCTGTGTGACCTTAGACTATCTTTGACCACACTGAACACCAGCTGGATATTGTACTCCTAGCTCTTGCTGACTTTGATCCTGGACTGTTTGAACATTCTTTTTCCTTTTTCCTAAAACTCAGTTATAGTAAACAACCTTGGGACTGTCTTTTACAAACTATTTTTACACAAACTTATCTTCTGTCACCACTCAGTTGGCTGGATTCCTAGCTGAATGGCTGTCTAGTAGTTCAAACCTGGTCAAAGCAGGACATCTGTGTTGTGTGTTGCCCATGTGAAAGAATGATCTGCCTCTTCTAATATTTAGCTACTGGCAGTGAGAGCTTTACAATCAATTTGCTGGTATTCTGTGGTATTTTGGAATAAAGCCTCTGAGAGTGTATCCAGAATGGAAGTGACACAGGCTCTTGGTCTAGGAGTAACAAACCTCTAGCCCAAATCTGTTCTTCTAACTATCTGAACATGCAGAAAAGATCCCAAATCTGTTAACTTCAGACAAATCAGACAGATAACTAAGGGTTCAATCTTGTGCAAACTTTTATAAGAAAAGACGTTTGAGGAATACTA
>NW_025335268.1:86098599-86129679 GCF_004798865.1 Varanus komodoensis
TTGCACAAGATTGACCTTTAATTGCATAGGCAGTTCATGTTTTGTTTGTAGAAATGCCTCTTGTGTGATAGGCAGTCTTTCCATTTTTCTGCCAACCAAAGCCACAATCCTAAACCTGATCACTAGGGACAGGAGTAAGCTACATCAAACACGGTGGGATTTATGTATGAGTAATCATGCATATGATTGCACAGCAAACTCCAGTTGGACCACCTAAATGGAGTTTGCTTGGCTTGTAAATCAACCCTCAGTACTATAGCAGAACCTTGAAAGCTAACAGTCATGTAACAATCAATAAAGTTCAATGATCTGATTCCTTCTGAAACCATGAAGGTCATTCTTTTCGAGGACAATCTAGATGGTTGCTGTTCTAATTGTGTTATGTGAGAAATTCAATTGACCATTAGATGACTTTATAGAGAACATTTTTGATTGGAGAGAACCCAGAGCTTGGCCATTGAGTACAATTTGAGGTGAGAAAAAGCCAAATTGCAACCACAGGTAATGAAACTGCATTAGTGATTCCTTCACTACCTGAGTTTTCTTCTGTTTTTGCATCAAGAAGCTAATGTGAATGCCCCAGGTACCAAATATCCACAAAATAAGACTTCCAGATGACACCTCTATCCAAAGAATAAACTCCAAGAATATTCAGTTATACCACATAAGCGTGGAACCCCACTGTGATAACGTTATCTATCCCACCAACTAAGTTGGAAATTACCATAGACCAGCTGCTATTCCTGACACTCAAAACAGGGTGTTGTCCTTTATAGAGGGAACTGCAGATCTTCAGATTGATGCTCCTGGATCACAGCTCCCATCATCCTGACCATTGGCCTTGCTGGCTGAAGCTAATGGAAGTTAATCCCACAGGTTTCTCTACCCCACTAGGCACACTTACCAAGGAGTAAAACTTCCGGAACTCAGAGGGATTTCTGAGCAGCCACAATGTGGAGGAAAAGCTAGAGAAAAATAGCTAAGTACAGGAAGGAAAGTGACTGCTTTAATAACTTGCACACTAAAAGCAACAATCCCAGAGATGAAGAACTGAGTTGAGCAGGATGTGGCTTCAGGTGTGAACTGCAATGTGGCATCGAGGTACCAATTACTCATCTGGTACAGCTTTAGATGATGCGCAATTGTGGCACTGACTGCAAACTTTACAAACATGGTTTCTGGAACAATGGCTAAGTAGTCATGTGTATCATTGCTCCACAAAGCTTCTGAAATTGAGTTAACTGATTACACTGAATGTAAACTTTGTGCCACAATTATATGAAAGCATGACCATCACCACAAGAGCAGAACAACAATGAAAGGTCTTGAATGACAGACAAAGAGCAATGGGAAGAGTTAGCCATCTAACTTCATAAATCCACCCTTATCCCCTCCAGCACCGTAGAAGACAGTTAACTTGCAAATGGAAGTATTGTAAATTGCTCATGAGTTGATGAATGTACCTGACAAGCAGATTAACATAAATATATTCACGAATAGACATTCAGACCAGAGTTAAAATAGAGCATTCTAACTATACTGATAGAAGCATAGTGCATCACACAAGTACAATCTTGTTATTATAAAACAGAATATTATTGCTAGTAGGGCTGGATGAATAATGGCAAAAGTCCTCAGTACAAATACATGCACACGTGCCCTGCAGTGTGAAGAACCTTGAAAGGAAAACGCACTGCCCGTGAGAGGGGACAAAGGAGCTTTTACTGTTCAAGGATTCGGGTTAGTAATGACTTTTTCTCAATCACTTCCCAGTGAACAGAGTGATGTGTTGCTCCTTTCCTGTGCTCATCACCAAATAAGGCCTGTCATACTTTATGTGCACAATTTGTTTTATCATCTTTAATGTCAGCCCAGAATGTTATGCACCCTTCCTAATGTGATGAATGTACTCTGTGCATGCATTCATTTCAATGGGAAGGGAAAGATCAGGATGAGCCTGGATGTGGGAAAATCAGGTTCAAATTCCTATTAACCCACAAAAGCATAAAGAATCTCAATCTTTTATGCAGGTAGAGTGGCCCCCTGGTCACCACACAGGGCCATCAGGGGCATGCCACTGGATACACCCCAACCCTACACTCCATGCATCAAGTACAGACATATGTATCAGGAAGACTCTGCTCATAGATCTGTAGGCTCCCACCTGCTCAGGAGTCCCCGTCAAGGTCCCCAGTCAGCATAGCCAATGTTTAGGAATGCTGGGAGTTGCACTCCAACACGTCTGGATGGCACTAGGTCTGGGAAAGCTGACCCAAGACAGAGGAGACCTGCCACAGCCACCACCTGCCAATCCCACATCTGCCTCTTTCCCTTTCAGGACTGGCGCCATCCTGCATACCAATCAATGAGGCTGCCATACTGCCATATATGCTGCTTCTTTATTGCTGAAGCAGTGGTGGATATTAAGGCTCTGGCATACTTGAGGTGGTGCATATCAAGGATCTAGGGCACTCCTAGCATTCTCCCAGCACAGCTAGCTGAGAAATACTAGGCATTGTAGTCCAACACATCTGGAGAGCATCATGTTGAGGAAGGCTGGTGTACAGATTGGCCTGCTCAAGTGCAGCATGATATTCAGTCCATGCAATTCCAACCCCTCCTCCTCCTCCTCCTCCTCCTCTTCCTCTTCTTCTTCAAAGGGTACATGGTGCTAATGTACAGGATTAATGAACTGCAATTTATCACATAAAGAACACTCCATCTGGAGCCCTGTATGATACTTAAAGAAATCTGGCTGGCAGGTACACTTTGTACTAAGTCCTAGCTATGTGTAACAATGCTGCGAAATAACATTGCAGCTAACTGCTGAGTTCCTCAAGTACCACAAGATCTTTTGAAAGACAATAGAAGCCATGTGTCTTTCCAATATGACCAGCTCAGTGAACTATTGCCATATAGTTGAAAAGAATAACATGAAATCAAACTAGATGAACTACAATTGCTGAATGGCAGGGAAAGTGACTTCTCGGGGTGCAATCTTAGCAGGTTTTGACAGGGAAAAAAAATCTAAGATTTCTGGCATTCTCCAGTCAGTATAGCAGGGAATTAAAGGCCTTCTTTCTTGTCTACACATGCCTGAGAATGTGCCCTAAATGACTCATTTCTTTGGAAATACCACAATAAAGGAAAATGGCCCACAATGCTTCAGCCATACCCCAGGAATTAATACTGAATGGGAATTGCAATTCCAGCAGAATGCAGTTCTCCCACTCATTTCAATCATGGGATAATAGCTCCATGAACTGTACTTTCTTTATGGCCATGATCCTCTGAATGCAGTGGACTTGCTCTGGAGTGGACACACACAGGATGATGCTGAGTTCTTATGAAGTCATGCTTTGCCTATTTCCCCTAAAAAGTAACAAAGCAAAGGGCATTAATTTTCTACCTCCAGAAATTCTGAAATCCAATATTGATTGGTGGGCTCCTCTCCTGGTGCTTTTATTCAAATTTATTGATTCAACAGGAAAACTGCAAGAAGTTTGAAATACTGTAGTAGTTGTAGTTCCAACATTTAAAAGAAGTTCCACATTGGATCCAGCAAGTTATCACCCAGTTAGTTTGCTATGTGTAATTAATAAATTATATGCAAGGCATCTTTATAACAAGCTAATTGACTGGATAACTGATGAAACTATCCTGGCAGATTCCAGCAGGATTCAGACTAGGTAGATCCAAAGTAGATCACTGCTTTGTTTTAGAGTAATTGATAAATATTCTTGGAGACCAGGTGGTGTATCATATGCAGCTTTTATTGATCTGAGGGCTACATTTGACTCAATTTCCTGTACTAGACTTCCCTTTTTGATTATACACTTGTACAACAAAACCTGGCTGAAGGTGCAATGCTCCCCAGATGAACAACTCACTGGACCTGTGCTTGTCACAAGGGGAGTCAAACAAGGCTGCATCCTGGATCCCACATTGTCTCCAGTAAAACATCTTTACACTTGACAATCTTTTCTAGCTCCTTCATTGCTGCCCTTCCAAGTCTTAGTCTTCATATGTCTTGGCTGCAGTCTCCCTTTGAAGTGATGAATGAGGAGTGCTCCTTGACCCTGAGCTGTCTTTAGAAGCCCAGGTGACGGCGGTGGCGAGGAGCACTTTCCTTCAGCTTCGGCTGATCCATCAGCTGTGTCCCTTCCTGGAGAATGATTGCCTGGCGACAGTGACACACGCGTTGGTAACTTCCCGATTAGATTTCTGCAACGCGCTCTACGTGGGGCTACCCTTGAAGACGGTCCGGATACTTCAATTGGTGCAGAATAATGCTGCCAGGTTGCTGACAGGGACTGGGTGTTGTTCTCATATAACCTCATTTCTCCATCAGCTTCACTGGCTCCTGATTGAAGTCCAGGCCCAATTCAAGGTGTTGGTTATGACCTATAAAGCCCTCAACGGCTTGGGTCCTGGGTATCTAAAGGAACGCTTGCGTCCATATATGCCCTCCCGCCCCTTGAGATCAACAACAGATGCCCTTCTCTGGGAACCCTCTGTGAAGGATATTAGGAGGGTGAGTACCCGGAGGAGGGCCTTCTCTGCGGTGGCGCCCCACCTATGGAAAGCGCTCCCCAGAGAGGTCCACCTGGCGCCGTCATTATTTGTTTTTCGGCACCAGGCTAAGACCTTTTTATTTAAGACTTATTTTAAGTGTTAAATTTATTGTGTAAGATTTTAAAAGTTTTTAAGCCAAGATGCACTGGGTTTTAATATTTTTATTGTATAATTTTGTTTTTGTATATTTTGCATAACTTTCTTTTTGTTGTAAGCCACCCCAAGGCTTTGTTGTGATGGGGCGGCATAAAAATGTTTTAAATAAATAAAAATGAGCTAAGGTATGCAAAACTTTCACAATTTTTGATATTTTCATTATTAACAGTAAAGTTCTGTAATTCTTCTGTGGACATAATTTTTGCTTACTTAATATTGAGCTATAGTCCTGCTTTTGTGCTTTCTTCTTTCGCTGTTATCAGGAGTTGTATACATATCATATCATATATTCTAAATCTCTATTTCGGTATTCCAGAAAGAAGAAAACAATATTTTACTAAAATATATGTTGACAAGCCCTTGGAAAAAGCAGAGCTGAACTCAGGCATGTTTTTTGAAGGAGATGACTGTCAGTGGGACACTGAGCTTTCATGATAATGAGTCCTGGGAAATCAAGCTAATGAATCATAGTCCAGTGCCGCTGTCATTTCCTTTCCTCTGTGAGTTCATAAATTCTGTGTGTGAAATCTAAACCATGATCAAAAGAATTAACAGGTGGTTAGATCAAATAGATCCAGAGTAGGAAACCTTGCTGAGTCCATAAGCACATTTGAAAACCTAAGAAACTGTCCAGGGCACTAGCACAAAATGGCTGCCACGGGAGGTGTAGCTAGTGATTAAGGCTAGTCACTGTACAGACCTGAGGCATTCATTGAAAATGCAGATATCAGCTGCCATAAAGTGTTTGCTTTGATGTGGTCCCAGCTACTTATAAGAGGCTATGTTAATTTTAAAAATATGGTAGGGGCAGCTCAGCTTCAGAAGCATTGAGAAAGGCATCACCTAAGATAAATGATACCCAAGCCTCTTTCTTTGACTAAATCCTTAGTTTACCCTCTATGTATTGTAAGAGGGTAGAAGGGACAAAAAAGGATGCTCACAGGCTGTGTCCCCAACATTTCTCTCCCTACCAATTCCACCTGCAAAGCTCTGCCTGAAAGAAGCTGCATGCACTTGCTGTGTAGGCTCCATCAGAAATTCTAAGGTGGCTGATGCTCAGAGCCCGGGAACAGCAAGTTAGAAAGGGCCATTGACACAGTCACTTGAGGTAGTGGAAAAAATGGTGACAGGACAATTTCTATGGTATCTACAGTCCAGGAGCAAGCATGGGTCATCAGTGTTTGCTCAGAGCTACAGATTTATTGACACATCTCCAAGAAACACCCCAGGGATCAGGTGGGCTTGCATCTTTCAAACCAGTATATGGGGGTTGTCTCACAATCCGTTAGGGGGCACAACCCAAACAGGTTGCTCTTCTACTCCTTAAGGGTAACATGGATGAGTGGACATTGTTTTAAATTTTACAAACTTAGAAAAAAGAACTCAACGGAATTTGATTCCTTAAAGTAATGTAAGCAATGATCTTCAAATTAAATCTTTCCAGAAATTGACCACTTCCATATAAATTGATTTCCACACGTTTGACTTTCATGAGCAAAGCCATATGTATAAATTAAGCAGCTTAGCTATGCCTCATTTTGTAGTGAACAGGGGTGGAAAACCTCAGGCCAAGAGACCAAATCTGCCCTTCTGGGGGTCTCAATCCAGTCTCCCAGCATCTCCAAGAGGGTCCATTCTCCTTTCCCCAACCACTCATCATTTGGTGGTTTCCTGGCTTCTGTGGATCTCCCCACCCCAACTTAAGAGATGGCTTGAGTCCAGGTGGAGCAACCCTCCCAGTGGATGCAATCAAAACCTAGCGTCTACTTACAAGAGGGCATCTTTGGAGCCAGTGAGGGAGGCAAAGGAACAATATCTCACTGCCTCTATTCAATCCTCCCTTTATCACCCAGCAGAGCTTCTCAGGCTTGTCCGGGGCTTATTACATTCTGGCCCCAGGGACATCTAAGAACCATCAGCAGTCCACCATAACTTACTCATGGGGCTCTTTTAGGAAAAAAATCTCTTGCATCCACCAGAACGTAGACCCCAAAATTGAAGCAGGAGAAATCCAGAGCACAGGCTGGTCCAGTTTGTTGGATGAGTTTCAGTTGGTACAGCTCCAGGTGCTTGGCCAGGTTTATGCAACCACCTCTGATTGGATCCTTGCCCCTCCTGGCCTATAAAAGCCAGTAAGGCAGGAATAACCAGCTGGGCCAGTGAGGTGATTAATGCCTCTTTATGAGGAGTGATCTCACCTTACCTTAGAGAGGCAGTGGTGAGACCACTTCTAAGGGAATCCTTCCTTGATGCAGAATGCCATAATAATTTTAGGCCAGTAGCAAATGTTCCTTGCCTGGGCAAGGCTCTTGAGAAGGTGGTTGCCAATCAACTCCAGGCACTCTTGGATGAGACTGATTATCTGGATCCATTTCAACTGGAGATCAAGACTTGGTCACCCTGTGTGACGATCTATGCTGGGAAAGAGGCAGGGGGAGTGTGGACCCTGTTGGTACTCCTAGACCTCTCAGTGATTTTGATACCATTGACCATAGTATCCTTCTGAGTGGAGTCATCTGGAATTTTGGAATGTATTGTCATCAGCATACTAATGAAATACAGCTCTATTTCTCATTTTCAACTTTGGCAGGCAAAGCTATGGATATGCTAAATCAGTGTCTGGCTGCAAGAATGAACTGAATGAGGAGTAACAAACTGAAGTTCAATTCAGACAAGACCAAAATGTTGTTGGTGGGTAGTTCCTTTGACCAGATGGAAGGTGTCTAACCTGTTCCAGAGGGGTTTGCACTCCCTCTGGAGGAGCATGTTCATAGCTTGGGAGTGATCCTTAATCCATCTTTGGTAGTTGAGACTCAGGTTGCCTCAGTTTGTCAGTTGAGACTCAGGTTGCCCTAGTGGGTTGGCGAAGCGTCTACCAGCTTCGGCTGGTGGTCCAGCCAGGGCTCTATCTGGACAGGGATATCCTGGATTCAGCAATATATGCTTTGATAATGGCTAAACTAGAGAACTGCAATACATTCTACATGGAGTTGCCCTTGAAGAAAGTTCTGAAGCCACAGCTCATGCAGAATGTGGCAGCCAGAGAGATAACCAGTTCTGGCCCACTTGCATTGGCTGTCTGTATGCTTCTGAGTCCAATTCAAGGTTCCGGTTTTAGCCCTACATAGCTTAGGACTGTAATTATCTGTTGAAGCACCTCTTTCAATTGTGATCTATTCAGGCACTACATTCAACCTCTGGGGCCTTCCTCCAAGGGCCAACTCCAAGGGTGACTTGGGAAGTGGCAACAAGGGGGAGGCCTTTCTCTTTGGTGGCCCCTTATATATGGAACAACCTCCCTTGCTTGGCACCAAATTGGTTATCTTTTCACAGCCAGGTCAAGACAGCCTGTTATAATGAAACTTTTCAAGATTTACTTAGCTACCCAGGGGCCTGAGAGGTTTACCTGTCCCAAGTGATTTTCCTTCTACATGGTCATTTTTACTGTATCTTTTAGATATTTTGAATGTATTTTAATACTCCTTTGTTTTTAGAATATTTGTATTATGTTTTGTTTTTGTGCATTGTGGGCAGCTAGAGCAGCTATGGGCCAGTGTAGAAATGAAATTGATGATGATGGTGATGATGGCAACAATAATGACAATAGCAGGGAGGACAACAGAAGGACTGTAACAATCTATGGGGTACATGCCAAAGTGATTATTTACTCCACGTTGGTATAAGTCATGTAGTTTTTACCACACGACCAGGTTTTAAATGATCTTACAAAGACCTTGTGATGGTGTTTAATACTGATATTAAAAGTTTAGTATCAAATTAAATGGTTTATTTAGTGTGCATATAATAGTTTCAGAACTGGCAACTTACTCCACATTCGCCCTGTTCATTGCTAGTACTGCTTTTTATTTGCAGCTGGCAGGGTGGCCTTTCCTTTGAGCTATATGGTACTGCTGCAGACGTCTTGCCAACTCTTCCACCTTCTCAATGCTTGAAAGGGGCCCATCGTTACTGTTGCTGCTGCCGCTGCCGCTGCTGCTGCTGCTGAAGGCATTGCTAACAAGCTGAGGGGCACTCTGCTGCCGCATAGAAGCTCTGTGAGGGCGACGGAGACCCTTGAGGGGCCTGAACTCGGATGAGTTTGTAGGCAGCCGTTGCTTTCTACCCCGTGGAAAGGGGCGGTAAGGTGAGCCACAGTAAGATGCTGTTGGCAAAGAAGAGATCGGGAGAGAGGTAAAGAACTTGGTGAGAGGTGATAAAGCAGGTACTCGGCCTGCTAGGAATGTGAACACAGAATGTATCACCAACAATAAAGCATCCACATATGTTTAAGAAAATGATTGCACACCAGGGACCATGGATATGAAAAGGGACAATCCAGATAAATTGCTCTAATCTTTAAATCTGCAAGGGCGGATTTTTACAGATACAGAAGCAGAGGCAGCGAGAGAGAGAGACAGTAAACAAAAAAAGTTTGCTTTTTTTCCAGCTTCAGAGCATGCACACACCCCAGCTTGCTGCTCCTCTTCACCATCACACCTTGCTTGTTCCCCTGCCTCTTGCTGTGGCCAGGCAATGGTGCTGGTGTAGAGGAAGAGCAGGAGATGCCCCAGCCAACTTGCACACTGTTTGCCAAGCAAGAAAGTGGTAATGATCATGAGACAGAGGAGAACAAGTCTGTGGATTTGGGTAAAGACTAAAGATGTAAACAGGTGAGATTAAGAAAGAGCGTGTGCAGTGAATGAAGGAATTTATGAAACCCCACAGGAGTTACAGAATGCCATCAAGCTGTTAAGCTTCTAGCCAAGATGAGGGAAACAGGAAATAGGGAGACAAAAGAAAGACAGTCAGTCTCTGCAACTCCCATTAAAACCCCTTCTTCCCTCTCTCTCTCTCCATCACCACTAATCAGTGAATGTAAAGTGCCTTCAGAGCGCTATCCTATACACACTTACCAGGAAGTGAGTTCCATTTAAATCAGTGGGATTTATTCCTGAGAAGATATACATACTGATCAATGTTTAGGATTAGGTGTCTGTAACATTTCTTCCTCTTAAATAGTAGTGTAATATGGGGAAAATAACAACAATCAAGTTGGTACCTTTCCATGGACACTGGCTACACTCTAAAAGAGGGGTGCAGAACACACAGACCACTAAGCCTCCTATAGTTTCTTCAGGGTTCATAGTCTGACCTCCACACCTGAGCCCCTGAAAGAATTTGTTCAACCTGCAAAGGAAACTCCACTGTTAGCTCCAGTCAGAGAACAGGGAGGCAGGTGGCAGCCAAGATGCTGGGTGCTGCATAAAGGCAGAGGTTCAGCTAGCACTGGAAGAAGCAGCTGCTGTTCCCAGTCCCAGCCAAGTTCCAGTTGCCATGTTGAGAGAGGTACAGTACATGCCTCTCTCAACATGGAGAAACTGATATCATCCAGCCTGCACAAGGCCTGGTGGGGGACCATCCGGACCACCCCCACTGGGAACATAGGCTGCACTCCTTTGTTAAATCAAGGCTGGGCAAAAGCTAGAATGGAATCTATTGGCAAATCTCTGTGTGATTTTCAGTAAGCCAGCAAGGATTTTTCTGATTCCCAGTAATTTATTTAGCTAGTAAAAAACTAACTATTTTCCCCTCTATAATGGCTGGCCTTTCTTCAGTCCACAGATGGAGAAAATCTGGTCCTCCAGAAGTTGTTGGACTACAACCCACATCATATGCCAACCAATAGGAGTTTCAGCCCAACAGGATCTAGAAGGCCACACTTTCCTTACCCTTGCACCATCCACTTATGATCTTCCATGTTTCTCTCTGCAAATTATGCCTCTGCGACAACCAAGTCTTTTGTACAGCTCTGCTAGCCAAGTTCAAAGATTTGGATTTAAGTGTCTATTCTATAGTAACTCAGATGCAGAGTTGCCCTCTTACAGACAGCTTGTTTATTATTAATTAATTAAAAGCTTTTGTATGCTGTCCTTTATATAAATATCTCAGGATGGCATTGTTCCAATGTAAAGCTTTATAGGGTATTGCTAACAGAGCTATAGGCACCATCTATAAATGTAATGAAGAACTGGCTCCACCTCCTGAGTCACTGTTTTGCACCTGTTTCTAGTTGGTGGAATTCTAGTAAAAACTCAAAGCAGGTCCCACAAGCCCAAGGTCTGTTTACTCCTGCTCCTGCTGTGTTCCTACAATCCCTGAGAGCTTTCCTCTACTGGCAGGGAAACCTCTGGATGGTCCTCCTCAATGAACATGCAGAACATCTGTCAGATTTGATGAGAAGAATGAGCTGGCACCTCCTCATCTGGAGCACCTCAGGTATACTGAGTGGGCACATAGCTGCTTAATCGGGATGATTAGTGATAATCTGAAGGTACATATGCCGATACACAGTGGATACCTCCAGCACAGAAGCTAAGATTGAAATGACAGCAGATGTTATTCCATAAAGGTGTTCCATGCTCAAATTGTCACCTTCTCTTTAGAACAAGAAAGCAAGAAAATGCACTAATCTAACAGTTAACCTAAGACTCTGAACTGTATCTAACACAAACCCTTGCAGAGGCAAATTAATGAATAAAGAACGTACAATTACTAGAAACTTACTGAACAAAAAATGAAGCACATTTGTCCATCTCTACTGTTGTGAAGGTCACAAGGATGGCAAGAACAGAGATGGTCATATCAATGCATCCAGGAGACAACTTTATCCTTCAGTTATCTTCTCTTCAGTTTTGCCAAATTGTCATTAATCAACAAGTTAAACTATGCCCAGTAGATCAAAAGCACTGGATTTAGAAGTGTAGGCTAAAGAGTCCCATGCATAAATATATCCAGAAAGCTTATTTTGAAAGTTTTAAGAAGCTTCTGTGTCAACTGAGCAGCAACATTTACCAATATTTGTGCACTGAACTAAATGTACAGATGCCACTGCATCAGTGAAAGACATGGCTGATCCGTTCACAGAAAGTTCTGTGTATATTTGTGTATATTCTGAGTATATTTATGAGTAATGACAAAAAATTAAGATTATCTCACGTTTTCAGGTATTGGCTTAGAAAATGAGTTGGCCAAAAATAACTTTACTCTTCTCCACTAAGAAAGATCCTGTTGTTGGTTTTTGGCATTTATTTGAATGTAGGGCAAACATGCTAGTGAGATAGAGCATAACATGCTCTAAAAATAAAAAAATACAGACACTTTGGCTGCACTGAGGCTGTTATAACTGACAAGAACCAAGTCTAAATGAACCAGAAATATTTGCCTACTTAACACACCATGACCAGTAGACTGGAATACTCTAGTATTATCATAGCCTTGTCCAAAAACCAAGGGAACTCTCAGGTGAAAAGTGTAAAGAGGTTGGCTCCTGCAATCAAGATACATTAATTCAACAGTTTTAGCTCAATTGCAAAATCATTTTTCCTCCAGCCACCATACAGAATTCTCAGGTGTCTTCAGAAAGCCACTAGCCTCCCTTTGGAGTCACAGGTCAACATGCTTTTGTTCAACCCAACTTTGAAAAAAATCAGTCTTAGCTATGCTTTTCTAGGACCAGCATCCTTGTTTATATTGATGACTTACAGAGGCCTCATTGAATTCCACTAACACCCAAAAGACACTGAATGCTCAATATAAGTAAGCCAAGATAGTATTTGAAAAAGAGGTAGCTCAAGACACCTGAAATGTAAAGAAATGAAATCTGCAAGAGCATCTGCACAAAAATCTGTTAAAAAGCAATTATGACAATGGATGCGCACTGAAACATTTATTCATATTGTTTTATTGAAGCCATATATTATGATTTATACATACAATATACACTAATGGAAGTCTCACGAGAAAGAGTTATACCAACAAATAAGTATAGAAGAAGCATAGCTGCTCCAAAACTGACAATGGGGGAACAGAATAATAAAAGGAAATAATTCTAACAATAATTGTGGTAGATATTATTCCCTAGACTGGAGATGGCCAATTAATCAGGTAAATGGAAGCTGCACACATTTAATCAAGAAGCCAACTTTAGATAAGAATCCATTGGTTTGTGTATTAGTATTTTAAAATTTGTATTATCCAGCACTTCCACAAAATATTCAAGAGCAGCATTTAGCAGTTATCTTGAAGAAACCCACTACCATCATTCAGCATAGTAACTCTGCAAAATAAAACTGGGTTACCACTATGAACGATTTTCACAATGTCTATCATGAACTATTTTCATAATGCAGGTCCCATATAAAGAACACTGACCTGGTTCACACAATTAAAAACACTGTCTGTTAACTGGGGGTTGTTCGTGAGGAGCAAAGAAATCTGTGGGCTCCTATCCTCTCACCCACTTCCACTTCACCAAACCACCTAGGAAGGCCCTGATCCTGAGATGTTCCCTGTCATGTCCAATTCAGAACTGTAGGTTCTTGAAAGAAATAAACCAGAGTCTTAGATTCAGATGTCACAGAGCACAACCCAGGAACAAGAATACTGGATTGTTTACTGAAGTGGCAGTGAGTGGAAGCTGCCATGCTCACTCACTCCTGCATGTTCACAAACAATCCATGGTTAATAAACCATGGTTTGTTTAACCATGGGAACCAAATCATTATGTGACTGTGAAAGAACAACTCTGCAGTATCTATACTTTTACTTTCAGTCATCTTACCATTAATTCAGGTTGGGCAATCAAACAATCAGATGGGCATCATTTTTCAACTTCCTTTTCTTGGTTTGCACACTGCCTGATATGCATAATATTTCCAAAGAAAATCTTTGGGGAACAAAATAGGATCTGCTCACACATGACAAATTATAAGCATTCCTGTGCATGTTTAAACATAAAAAGGTCTTACTGGCTTCAACATGCTGGAGTTGTACAACATTTTCCTTTCTAAACATGCATAGGATGGTGCCCTAAATGACGTATTATTGACAGCAAACCATGATTTACAAAAAAGAAAAAGTATTCAGCACCTAATATAAATCTTTTGAAGTTGTTACTATTGGTCTTCCTGTCCAAAATTCATGCTACTCTCTGAGGAAGATTGCCACAAGGGGGAAAGAACTGTACATCAGAAATGCAACTCTACATGTCCATCACTCAGTATGTGCCATGTCTTTCACAGATGGCAAGTGAAAGAGCAACCATAAATCAAACATCAGACATGAGACACTTTGCCAATAGTGTTCTTGAGTGAATCAGACCTGTGTTCTGACTTTATACTAGAAGGGAAAGCACCATCATAAGGCATCCTTGCAAAAAGGAGAACAAGGGCAAAGGCATACATTCCTCTCTGTTGCCTCTCCAATCAAAAGAGAACCTTCATCTCATGGTTGTTTTAAAAAGTTAAAAAGGAAAACCTTTAAAAAAGTGGGAGAGCCAATCACAAGTCATCCCAAATTATTGAGGACTACAAGGCAGGCTTGACAGAATTCAGGATGAATCATTTGGCTGTATGAAAATGAATAGAACGGAAGGGGAATATGCCTTAAGTCTTTAAAAATGTTTGTGGTAGATTATATAGATGGATAATAAAAATAAAATCTGGACAGCTAGACCATGCATTCACCAAAAGGAATGACAGGATCCAGAATTTGTACTAGTTAAGCGAAACTATTGAAATGATGGGGCACATGATAGATCAATACATCTAATCCACCTGTTCCATCTCTAATGCACCTGACCTTATGGCCTCACTGGAGTCTTGCTCCTGGTTATGTACTGTACCTGTACTTCCTTCTTTAATATGAGGAGGTGGCGATGAACTATTTTCTCTCCGTTTCACTATTCTTCTGGGGACAAACAAAATCTCATCAGAATCAGATGAAGCTAATTCTTTATAATGCTTCTTCTTGTTCTTAGCTCTTCCTTTTCTGCTCTTCTTCCAGTCCACTCCTACTGATAGTGTGTTTCTCTCTTTCTTGCTTACTGGACATTCTCTGTGCAATTGCTTTACAACTTTTACGTTAGGTCTAGAATTCAAAAAAGACATTAACTGAAGCACAGGAACATCATGCATCTAAAATTTCATAAGCTTTTTTCCCTCTAACATGCAATGATAAAGATCTGAGACATTCAAATACATGTTTGTTTGTAATATGTTCTCTGCACCCACAGTCTATTTGTTCATACTGCATAGATACCACTCGTGCCATGCCTCATACCCACTCACCACTGATATCCATTGACACACTTACATTCTTCACATTCCTTTTCATTTTCCAACACAAACAGCCTAACATTACTTCAACGCTGCTGCCATCTCATCTCTGTCTGCCTCTCTACCATCTCTACACAGCTCCTTTCTCTCTCCAGGTCTTGGCAGTTTAATATCACAGCCAGTGAGCGTTCATGACATCACAATAACTCAGACAACACAGAGAGGGGCTCATTTCCATAAACTCAAATGCTAGAAAGATGTAGGATATTTTACATTATAATTATATGATTTTTAAAGCAGATTGACAGATGCATTATAGGAAGGATTCAGAAGTACTCTCCTGCAAGGGCAAAGACTTAGTGCAAGAATCTTGCACACTTAAAAAAAGACTGAAATACAGAGATGTGCTTCTGCTTGTGCAAAGTCTTCCATCATCTCATGCCAACATCTCAAGATACTTGCTAGCACAAGCCACTGCACAGTCCTGTGTAGCATTTCACAAAATCTTCCACATGCTCTTGCATAATAATCCAAAGAGCATTGCCACTGCCAGATTTCTTCTACTTATGCATCTCTAGATATATATAATTTACAAACTCCGGGGTTTGCAGCAAACTTTACTTTGATATCACTTCTATATCTCTGTAATGACACTAAGAACTTACTTTGACTTTGCTATCAGATGGCCATATTGCAATCTTCCCATTGTCCCAATTAGTTGACAAATTAGACATGTTAATTCTATGGATCCAGTTGATGTACATTTTTAGGTTGAAAACAAGACAGTTACTGAGGAGTAAGTCTTGTTGCCCTGAGTGGCGCTTGCTTCTAAATACATGGATATACGAATGTGCTGTTAAATATATACGGAGCAGCCAAGGGAAGCCCAGGAATATCAGGACGTTAACTGAGAAGGAGGGAGAGAGAGTTTGACCCTTTCACCTGCTGTGGCCCAACAAAAATGACAAACACTTCCACTGCTAATTGTCACCGAGGGAAACTTCCATTAGCACACCAGTGGATTCCAAAAAGTAGTCTCAGGGTGGATCTGGGTCAATTTTGTCAAGCACACACTTCTTCCTTTCCAAACTTAGCATTACTTTTTCTCACTCTTCTTGGAATTTAACTTGTAACCTTGTTTGATAGTATGTCATCTTACACATGGATGTATATATACATACTCACATGAGGTGATCCATCATTCGGGTCATGTTTATGTAGCAGCAGGAGCAAGTATATCTTCGCTGACTGATTTTAATAAGTCCATTTCGTACACAATGTTCCTGTAGCAACAACACCAACATTCATTAGCCCTTTAAACTTAGTGATTTTTGAACTGCCAACCAATAAATGAAAGAGGTTTATATATAAAGATGTGAGCTTATAAATGCCAATGCTTTGTTGAAAAGGTACAATGGATAAAAGAATAACTTTATAAAAAATTATGATATTGCAGAGTGCATCGAAAAACAGTTTGTGGTATTCAAAGAAACATTGATTGAGGGCATAATCCTATGCATGTTCAAACAAAAGAAAATACTGCCAATTCCCAATGGAATTGAGGAATAGTGGGAGCTGCAGATTTTGCCTGAATATACATGGAATTTCCCTTTTTTAGATTCTTTTTTAAAGACAAAATTGAAGGTTGGTGAGAAGAACGTTAAAGTAAAAAAGGAACACTGAATAAAGAAAACTATTTCACATTATTAATCATATTCGCTGATTGCTCACTGGAAAAGTATGCTGACCTACCTGTTTCATTCCACAAAAAATCTGCTATTAAGGTTAAGAACAGAAGGCAGGGCTGTTTTACAGGTAAACCTGCTTGGCTTACCTACCTTTCGGTTGTTGTATTTCAAAACTGTATAGAGTTTATCTTCTAAATCAGCTTTATTTGGTGTTGCTATAATGACACCTGGTACATAATGTTCATCTCCCAACTGTTTCCTAATTCGGACAAATACATAGTCTCCAACCTGTGAAACCAGATAAGAGTTGGATCTAGTAAGTCCATTTTAAAATTTAATTATCTAGAGGTCTTATCCTTTTATGAAGAAAGAGGGCAATACAATTATATCATGTATATTTATGTACATGCATTTTCAGCTAAGCATTTCCACAAAAGCCTCTTCTCTGGTTAAAATTCTCCTCCCCAGAATTCTCTTCCTCTTCCTCAAAATCACAAATCCAGACTTTCTCCACATGACAAGCAGCAATTGAAGTGCTAGGACTGTATCAGTCCCTGTATAATACGCATGCCCACACTGAAGAATTGATTTATTTAGTGTTTATTTAATAAACTTTAGAAATAGAAAATAGCTCATGTAATTCCGTAATCACATGTTAGGCCAACTGAGTTAGCCAAGAGAAGTCTATAGAGAGGCTAACTTCAAGTTGGGGTTACACAAACTCCAAGATACACCAAGGAGAGCCTAGAATAAGAGACAGGCTTGTTGCATGAAAGAATTCTGAGCCCAAGATTCACTTCTGAGTACTGGAACTGAATGTAGCTTCTCAGCAAATCCCCACTCTTGGCTACCTTGATCATTTCTCATTTCAGCAGTGTAATTTAGGGTATGAGTTTATTTGTGAAATACATTGATGGTTTACAAGTATTACTTAGTTTGGTCTTTGGTAACCTGCCCTCCCATTGTGACAGCAGCCCTTCCTGAAAGAACCCAATATAATATTAGAGCAAAAATGAAAAGTACTTTGGAGCAAATACAGAGTGCCCTTCTCACTCTACAGAGGAAGTATAACCTATCTCCATACACACATTTAAGCAGAAATGCTTCCTTTCAGGAGAGAGAGCAGCACTCCCATGTCTGCCAGAACACCAGCGAAAATGAAGTGTGCGTTCGTGCAGGGAAGGATTTAGCTTATGGTGGTCTTCACTTACAGTGGTTAAATTGTATATATTAGCTCCAGTATCAGAGGAGGTGTGCATGGGCTCACCAGCAGCTAGGGAGCTCAAGCAGAAGTTGCTATGACACTCATCTTGCTCTTGTGGGCTCCCCAACAGGTAGCTAATTGGCCACTGTGTGAACCGAACGGCAATGGTGACTCTTCTTCTGTTCTTATGGCTGGACTTGCTTGGGATCATACCTATCCCCTTTCATGGAAACCCCCACACTAAGCACAGGATGTTCAGTCATACAGATAAACCAACCCACTCGGGTGGCCTTTGAATCTACACAGATTATGCAAATTGGATCCACTGCACTAAGGGCTACATTCACCCACACCTTTTTAAGAAGCATCATGAAGACATTAGGAAACAGGAAATTACTTACCTGCAAGGATGGACAAGGCATTGCACCCCCCACAGGCATAATGAACTTCAGTGGTACAATCTCAGTGTGCCCTTTAATAAAATCTACAAGTGCATAAAAAGGAGTGATGGTTCTTACTACTATCCCTAAAAGAAAGATATGGAGAGGAGAAGTCCATGAATCCATCATTCAGATCATATGCTGTGTTTTGCAGTTTATGAAAGAAATCCACATATCCTTTGACCTAAAGTTAGTAGGGAAACTTAGTGGTGTTCAGAATAGAAAAGGCCCCATGTTCAACTGTTGGTGTCTGTTTTTTAAAAGGGTTTAAAGGGATTACAAAGAACAGAGCTTGGAAAGACCCTGCCTAAGAAAAAATGAATCCCTAGGTGTAAAGTATGTGTACATAACTCCTCTATGCAGAGGAGACAGGCTCCAAGAAGCATCTAGGACCTGTTTCTCCTGCTCACCAAGGGCACAAGGTGAGTGGGCATGTGGGGTGTTTATCTCCAGAACACCTGGAGAAGGTCCTTTATTTAAAATTCAGTAACATGTAATCTATTCATAACAGAGCCCCAGGTTTATAGCAGCCCCGGGGGCAAGAGGACTCATATCATATCCCTCCAGCCCCACCACAGGTTTCTTCTAAGGTCTGTGTAAAAGTCATGCTAGCCTTGACTGTAGCAGTTTACTGTATCTTTCCTGGTGAAAGAAAAGAGGCCCTTGCTTCAGAAAGCTGCAGTACTGGGCTGTTGGTCAGGGGAAAGAATGAAAATGTGCAAATGGTATTAAGATTTGGAAATGGGAGTGGGGGTCAGGTTGGCAATTCCAAGAGACAGTGGGATTTCTTCATTCTATACAGTTTCCAAACCCTCCCAGTTCCCTGTTGTGCATTGTCGAAATTCTGAAAATGCACGCAGCTAGCAACACCCACTCCTCAGTCTTCAGTGTTTGCAAAATATAGCACAAATTCCCCTGACTTGGATTTAATCCTTTGTTTATTGCCTTTTCTCCATGAGGCCCAGGGTAGCTTGTGACTTTCTTCTTCTCCATTCTATCCCACAACCACCACTGAGAAAGCTTCAGGGGGGGAATCAGTAATTCCCCAGAGACAATCCAGGGAACTTTATAGCTGACTGGGGACTAAATATCCTCAGTCCCAGTCCAACACCTGAATCTCTACACCACATTGGCTGCTTGTTGAAAGATGCAAGATATTTGTGCCAGCACTGCCATGTAATTCAAGTTTCTGCAGTGCTGGTCAAATGCTATGTTTGGTGACCTTATTCTGGCTAACCATGTTCAGCATGGGTGGGCCACCAGTAGTCCTCCAGATATCTTGGCCTTCATATCTCATTGTTCCTCACCCTTTGCTCTACTGGCTAGGGGTGATGGGAGTTACAGTCTTCCAGATGTTTTGCTCCTCCAGATGTTTCAGTCTACAAGTTGCTCATGCATGACATCAGGCACCTCTCAGATCTTGAGACTGAACATTTCAGACCACTGAGGGATTACAGGTAAAATTCTAGACCAAAAACAATTTTATTTTGTTTATCATGCTGACAAGTGTTTACCTGGGTAGTAAAATCCTGTGCATTCAGATCTTGCAACGACCTTTTTGCCTTTGAGAGCATCAAACATTTTTCTTTTCTGCTGATATTTCTTGGCCTGGAATTTTGATGAAAATTGCCGTGTTATATAGATATATAGGTTTCTAATACATAAGGAGGAACTGCAGGTGGCGCAGTGGTTTAAACTGCTGAGCTGCTGGGCTGGTTGATTGAAAGGTTGCCGGTTCGAATCTGCACAACGGGGTGAGTTCCCGTTGCTCCGTCCCAGCTCAAATGCAAGTAGATAAAAAGGCACCACTTCGGTGGGCAGGTAACAGCGTTCCGTGCACTTCGGTGTTTAGTCATGCCGGCCACATGACCACAGAGACTGTCTGCGGACAAACGCTGGCTCCCTTGGCTAGGAAACAGAGATGAGCACCACCCCCTAGAGTCAGGCATGACTGGACTTAATGTCAAGGGGAAACCTTTACCTTTAATACATAAGGAGGGGGAAGTTTTCTCATTGCTGTGATATCTATTATGAATAGACAATTTCAACGGGAAGAAAAAGGATGTGCACTGAAGCAACAGCATAAATTCAAGGGCAATACCCACTGGATGCTAACACCAGCATTAACTGCACTGCATGAGAGTAAGGGGCTGCTAAGACAATGGAGCTAGCTTTAGTGAATATCAAGGCAACTCCTTGAGCAGGTGCACTAGAAATCCTCAATGTTAGTACTACCTAATTTACATCAGAACCAGTATCCAACTGAATACTACCCCTGACATGTAGAACTTAAGTAGTAAGTGCCAAGCACAATTTTAGGTGCTTCATCACAACAACGATTTTCAGTATTTAGAATGAATTATTGGTCACCTGAGGGGGCTTCAGCTCAGTGATGGATGCATGCTTTTCATTTGGGAATTAACTAGTTCAGGCTACAAGCTTATGCCCATTTAACTGAGAATAGGAAAGGGAGTTATTTCTGAGTAAATATGCATAGGATACACTGTTTACTCCAGTGTCTGAAATAACACAACATCTGACAGAAACCTCAAGGAATTGTTGGAAATTGGGTCAGACAGTGTGCTTTCATCATCGTGCTCCAATCAGGGATTCTGGAGATGCATTGGACTTCAGGTGCCATCATCCTCAGTTAGATTAGACAATATTAGTAAGACTCCAATGTAATGGTCTGTTTAAGTAT
This sequence comes from Varanus komodoensis, assembly GCF_004798865.1. NCBI lineage: Eukaryota > Metazoa > Chordata > Lepidosauria > Squamata > Varanidae > Varanus > Varanus komodoensis. The sequence continues at coordinate 86,119,479 of NW_025335268.1, forward strand.
AAAGAAACCACTTGAGTCCTCACATTCTGGAACATGGTATCAGGAGGGTTTGTGTAGAAATAAAATGGTTGAAATAGAATTTTGTTTGAACAGCAAAATGGTTTTGTGTTTATCATGCTATGCTTGGTGGGTCCTTAGAAACAAGGAGTCACTCCAGAAAAGAGAATGGGATGGAAAATAAACTATATAACCGGGAGTGGGGAGAGGATGGAATCTTGCATGCCTGTGCTAAAAATTGCAGAGGTAGCTAAAAACCACATCTGAGGAAACAGGTTTCTCATGAGAAAAACTGACTGAGCAAGTACATCTAAACAACAGTCCAATCTTTGCAGAGAAACTTATAATCTTCTAGATCTCATTTTAGATCCCATTGCTTGCCACACCCATTTACCTTAATGAGATGATAACCCATGCAAACTCTTCATACAGGCTGTGTAATCATCACTGAGATAATATATGCAAATTGCACTGAACTTTTGAAAATATGCTATATAAATGCTAAATACTCATTCACCTTTATATTCTAACTCTAGGCTTTTGTAATTATGAGAATATTTCATTTTCTAGATAACAAAATTGAACTGATAGACAATCTAACTCAACTTTCACTGTATACAAATTACAAAAATTTGTAATTGCCCCACAAAGTTCTGTCTTCTAGAAGACACCAAGATCCCCAAAGCTCTGTGTGAATGCCTACCAGATTTTTAAAAAAAAAACATGTTCACATCCTTCAGAATGCAAAAGCAGTAATGCAACTCTGCCTACAGGGTCAATCATGCAACTCTTGAACATTTTTGAAAATCCGTATCAATTCAGCAGTAGGCTTCAGTAGAAAGTTGGTCACTAAGGATGCTCATAAAGGAGTACTATTTCTCTTCAAGCAGCAATGAGATCATCAGTGGTTTCTGTGTCTTTTTAAGCAGTATTAACTCCAAGAAAGTAGCATTGCATACTCCTTTAGTGCTATAAGAGGGAAAATTGTACCTTCAGCTAATCATTTTTTAAAGAACTTTTTTTTTTAACATAACACACATCAGGGCAAAGAAAAGTCAAGTGTGCTTTCATCTAGGAACAGGCAATAACAAGCCAAAAAAGAAAAAGAAAGAAAGAGTAATAATTTTGAACATTTTATTTCTACACTGATCTCAATGCAATTTTGAATGCTGCCTGAATTTCTGCCACTCACTGCTAAACCTTTAGAGTTGCAGATTAGCAATTACTCATGACGGTGCTCTGATTAGGCTGCTAAAGCAGGTTGTCTCAGGATAAGTGATTGCCCAGTGTTAATCACATCATGGTGTGTAGCATATGTTGCCATGTCAGGACAGCAGGAAGACAAATATCCAGAATGAGCCAGTGAAACATAGAAATATTTCTGCTACTGCACAAATGAAGTATAAACTGATGTTAGAGAAAGGAGATTATCATCAGCTACCTAATTAATTTAATATCTCCAAAGAATAAACATATTAAAGACCTTAGGGAATATATTAAGAGCCCCAAAGACTATGTTTAATTATTAATTATTTTATTTAGATTAGACTCATATCCTCTAGTCAGTAAGCTGAACAAATATAAAACTGGAAGCACCCCTTTGTTCTCACCTCTGGGTCCACTATTGAAAATATAATCTACTTATTATGCAGAGGATAAGCAGAAAGTGTTGCCTGCCTAGTTCTGATCCACCTTCCCAAATATTGGTAAGAAAAGATGCACACTTGTGAGAATCAAGGACAGAGGGGCTGTGACCCAAGCAAGATGCTGATGCCCTTGATCCGTCCTTATAGGGAGGAGGCAGCTTGTGTGAGAGATGCTTTGTGACACTCAGGCAAAGTGGTGTAGTGACACATTTAGAATTGGGGATCCATCCCTTCATGATAGTCAGAGCCACACCTCAAAGCCACGCCCCATCAGAGCCATGCCCACTTCCAAGATTAGGCAACCTATGATTATGCAGTAAAAAGGGTTTGTCACCTTGGTTGAATTTCTGTTGAGTAATGAATGCCAGGAATTTCTTCTTATCTTATTTATTATGAATGAGTTTTTACAATTACATTCATACCCTACTCTTCAGCCACAAAGCTCCCAGAGTGGTTTATGTGGAATTAACAAGGCAGTGCCTGCCCACAGGCTTACAGTCTAAAAACATGATATACAAGGGGGAAGGAAGAGGAAAAAAGAAGCTCGGGCATTAATTACCCACACTTATAGAAACATATGTAGTTATATTCTCCCAAGAGCAGCAGTCTGGATTGACACTCACTGTTTGGGTTCTTTTAATGTTCTGTGGCCTCTGCAACCACTGACTTTGTGTGTGCATAGGTGTGGGAGATCCTCCATTAGTCCAGAGTCCATAGTTTAGGGGTTCCAGTTTCTCGCAATATCCAATAATCAATTATTGTGCTCACACTGAATCACACGTAAAGTAGCCTAACTAAAGTAAGAGGAACTTAAGGCGATCAGAAATCAGGGCTAAGTATTCCCATTGATTTCAATGGATATACTTACGATACTTTTATTCCACTTTAGCCATTCTTTCTCCTTTTGGCATAAATAAATGGGATTTGCAGGGGACACAGCAAAAGCAAGCTGATACATATTGCTGAGGAACAGAGTTTGACCATGAGGGAAAGTGCCACAAAAAACGCATGTGCATGCCTGGCAGGCCCCTCCAGATAAGAAGTTCCTAGGAAAAGTTGGGAATTGTTGGAAAAAAACATCCTTGTTCTTAACCCGTTAAATTCAGGACCCAGATACAGTGGCAGGTGCCAGCCACAAACCAGCAAAATTAAGTCTCTTGAGGAGGGGGAGTGACCCTGACCTCAGGGATCCAGGGATCCCCACCAAGGCCCCTCTCCACTATAACCTTGCTCAGGTAGCTGTGATAAGGGACCACTACCCCAGGGGAAGCTTACAGGTAGTCACTAAGGAAGACATTAAATATGACTCTGGATAATCTCTGTATCTTATCTAATGTTCACAGTGACACTTGAAATCAGACTAGCTTCTGCCTGCATCAGCACAAGCAATCTGGTACCCTCCAGATGTTTTAAACTAAACTCTTACCAGCACAGTAAGTGATCATGGATTATGTGAATGAATAGCCTAAAACATCTGCAGTTTCCCAGTTGCTTTCTTCTGCTCTAGATCTTCTCATCACTCCAGTGTCTCTCCTTTATACATTCTATGCCCTTTTAACTGGAAAAGCAAGGTTTTTCCCAAAAATATTTTAAAGAATTCCAAGAGCCAAACTCTTGGGCTATAATCAGAAACCCCATATGCCGTGCATGTATTAAATTCTTCTGTGCAATGTGATTAAGACTGCAATTCTATCCATACTTCCTTAGGAATTCCCCAAAAGAGCATGGAAAGGGATGTTGACTGCGTTGCTGTGATACCTTTATTAAGCTGCCCAAAAGATAAGACCATAAAAAGCTGCTTTGTTCTAAGTTGGGACCTTTCCAGAGTTTCAGGCAAGAAACTTTCCAGCCCTGCCTGGAAATGCAGGGGGTTGAACTTGGAACCTTCTCCATGCACAGCAAGTGCTCCACCATTGAGCTGCAAAAATGAATTCTAGTGAACTATGGGACAGGATAGGACACATTTTTAAAGTCCTCCCCATTGGAATGCAAGAACTCTTTGTTTAATGGGTAGCAAAAAGAAATGTGTAACTGGACACATCACCAAGGTCTGGCCTTCACTCCAAATATAAGCTTCCTCTATTATGCTTACCAAACTGTCCCTTTTTAAAAGATTTATTAGCATTTTAATAACCTTCCTCTCAATAATGTCTTTGTTTCTCCAACTGAATAGATTGTTTAGCATAATCCTGCTAGGCAGACATTTTCATTTATCAACTGCCTATTTCAATTACAGATTACATCAGTCAATCAAAGCGCAGCCCATAACGTCATTGCCAAGTAACAGCAGCCTATTTCCTTCCAATGAAGTATATTTAAAGCCAGACTGATTATCAGTCCCATCCTAGACATGCCTACGCTGAATGAAGTCTCACTGAGTTATGAGCATGATACTCCCAGCTAAGAATTGCAGCTTGGTGTGCTACACTTCACTTTCTCCTTAAGTATACTGAGGTTTATGGAAACATACATTCACACTAAGTTTAGAAGCATAAGAGAATGCTGCACATTCATATTACCAAGTTACTACCAAGTGTATACATGTGCCTACACGTGACAGAATGCATCTTTTGGTATAAATTATGCAAGAATATTTTGTTCATGATGAAGAAGCATTCCTTTTTCATTGGTTGTTTGGTTTTTGCAGAGAACAAGATTTGCTTTGAGTATAACATGGCTCATGTCCAAGTTCTTTGCTTTAGAGACAATACAGATGCACAACTCTCCTTCATCGTTAACGCTGTATCATTGTTATGCAAATAGCATTTCAGATCTATTGACCTTAAAAAATACTCACTATTTCAATATATTGAAAATATCTTAAAAGTAGCATTGGATATCATTGCTAATGTATTATATATGTGTCTGGTTCCTGGTTCTATTTCTTCCCTGTATAATACTGATTTTACATATTGACCTTGTAACTTGTAATGTAGCACAGAATAGTAATACTGAAATACCAGTAGCTTACCTCTTTAGTGGGATTGATCTGAAGTGGGCAAATTCTTTGGGCTTCTTCTCTGGAAGCTGCTTGAAGTTCAGTGGCCTGATGTAGGTAAGTCAATCCTGTCAGAATCTCATCTTCTAACAACATCACTTCGTCATAGGTGATGGGCCAACCGGCATTTTCTAAGCCCTGTAGCAAAGATTCCTTGTGGTCCACATAGGATACAGGCTTGTCGTGTTTAAACCTAAGCACAAATATTACACTTGACTTGCGAGCCTAGACAACATTAGTCATAAGCATTGTGGATGCAGTGTTCAAATAACAGGAAACATTACAACAATAAAGCATCCCTATGTGTCTGCAACATTGGCTCCTGCAGAAAAATAAGAACCAGCCTCTCTGAAAAAACACTCTGGCCAAGTGCAGTTTCATGCTTCAAAGCAGCAGTTGGTCCATTTCTTTCTGGGTGATGCCCTGAAACTTCAACAGCTGCTTTGACCTGCAGAAGGTGTCTAGAAGTTAAGGGTAAATCGTGTGAGTTGAATTTCAGCTATTGAAAGCTGTTATAATGCTGTTAAAAGCAGAGACTGTAATAAAGAAAATAATGCCAGCCTTCATAGCATCTTCTCGGAGGTTGATAAACGGGCTCTTACAAATACAGTGACGGGGTATGTAAAATACAATAAGGCATGGTGGCTTGTGAGCCAACTCTGACTCAGGAGGGATTGTTATCTTGTCTGAACCCAGCAGCATGGTTTGTTAACCATGCACAAGTGAATCTGGGCTTTTTAGACAAATTTTGGATAAAGATAAGCCACTCTGAAACAAACCTTGCTCTCAACCCTCTGCATGAACATCAGTAGAAAGCCTTTCCTTCGTTGTGGGTTGCCATGGCAGAAGACTGAATGCTGGACGAGATGGGCAGGCCTTACCCTTACTAGTGTTGCTATCAGAGGGCAAGAATGTGCAAGTTACACCATGAAATGGGTACTCCAGTAATGGGAAACATTTCTGATGCATCCTTGGGAAAAACATGGGAAAGGTGCAGGAATACAAGCTAATATACTACAGTTCCTTAAGTCAAATCATGACCTACTGAGGCAAAACCCACTCATAGCATTCTAATGGCCACCACCACACTTTAAAACAAAACAATTTGGTTCCGCTGAATTATCTGGTAGTGCTTGATGCTGAAGATCCTAGCATTAGTGGTTCCTCTTCCATCAATACTTTTAAAAAATTAAAACCTTGAGCTGGAAAGAAAGAAGGCAGCATCTTACTTCTCTTTTTCCTCTTGTGGCAATGCTCTCCAAATAATTTGACTGAGGCGCCTATAAAGGAAAACACAAAAAAGTTTGTGCTGTCAGTGCACCATTGGAGAGCCAGCATTGTGCTTACCAACACTGAATAAAATGGAACATGTGATTCTAAAAGCAAACTGTAGCAATCTCAGTTCTGAACAGAGGTGGCAAACTGCCCCCATTTGCCAACAAGGACATTCAAATCTAATGTGAATCATTTTGTGTATGTTGTGAGCTGAGCAGAGAGCCTATGGCTAATGGGGAGGCATACAAATCAAATAGATAAATATAAATACTTAATAATGGACTATTCCATAACCTTTCTTTCTTCCTCAGCAGGGCAGCTTGCTATAGAAATGGGAAAGGCCTATTCTCCATGCACTGCTACTGTACCATCATCACAAACAGACAAAAGAAGGAACTATCTCAACATGTATCAGATGACACAAGTTGCTAGCAGGATTCCACCTGGTCTTATAAACCTGCTGATTCTGGACTGGCTCGTTAGTCTGAGTTCATCATGCAACACAGACTGAGCAGTTCCTGGACTCTCCTTCCCAACTGTCTCCAGCCTTCATGTTTTTGTTCCATTATATGGGCAGAGGCAAACATAGCACGAACAAACTCCCTTAAGATTTCCTCCTGTTCTCCTCCCTACATGCCTTCCCCTCCCCTGCAAAATCTGTTCCAGAGGCACCTGCAACCCTCTGGAGTCAATTTTGAGGGGGTTTTAGGGAATAGCAGGGGGAAGAGGAGCAGTCCCCCTACCAGTTCCAATGATAGGAAACTGTTCTGTCAGTGGGAAGAGCTGAATGGCTTCCACCATTCAGTGGAGCAAGTTCAATAATTGAGGAAGGTACATGTGATGAAAACAAAGGTGAACACCCAAGTACACAAGAGTTTGCTTGGGTATTGCCTTAAAACACATTTTTGTTTCTTTATTCAATTTCTGTACTGCCTATCAGTCAAAGCTCTTTGGGAAGTTCACAAAGTGCATTAAAACAACTACAGAAGATACATTGTATTAAAAACATATTAAAACATCATTAAAAGTTTATCATATAAAGTTTAAACCACATATTAAACAGGTTGAAATATATAAAATAGTCTAAATAAGAAAAGAAAAAAGAAGAAAAATATTCAGACCCATTTAACAGTTAGAAGGACCGAGGAGCTACTTGAATGCCCTGCAGGAGAGGATAGTCTTTATCTGGCCCAGAAAAAATAGCAAGGTTGGCGCCAGGCAGACCTCAGGGTTGAGCTTGTTCCCTAATGGGAGGGCCATCACTGCAAAAGCCCTTCTCTTTGTTGCCTTCAACTAAGCCTCCCACCAAGGTGATACTAAGAGATATACTAAAGTACTTTATATGTGCCAATTATATATTAAGTTTATTCATAAATCTACTCTCTGAGTTGCATTCAGCTTTAGTCATACATGGAGTAGACACTGGAACCAATGCATTCTAATTTAATAGCTCTCTTAAGTACCAATTATTTTGCTGACTCTACTTTTAAGTAGGACTAAATCTGAATCCAGCCCCATAATAATAAGTGGTATGAGGAAGCTGTTCACCCTTGGATTTACACTTAAATATGAGTGTCTTGTTTCCTTTTGGGTTTGATTCCAACAGATTTTAGTTGCAATTAACTTGATGGAGCCTATAGACTGTCTATATAAACTGGATTTTTAATATCAGATTTAGATTGATCCAGATCATACACAGCTGTTGCTGAATGAATGCTTTCTGTCAGAACTATTGACCTAAGCAATATCTACAAAACAATAAAATCAAAACCAGACAAAGCATAAAACAAAATACAGGGCATTTAATAGGATAGACTGAGCTAGGGTTTTGATTCATCTATCCCAGTAGTGCCCACTCAGGTTGGCAATAGCTCACTAGGGTCTCCAGAAACGCTCTTTCCCATTACCTATCACCTGACCATTTAACTGGCAATGCCTGGACTTGATTTGTGACTTCCAGCATACAGGGGCATGTGCTGTTCCACTGGCCTGTGGAATCATCCTTTGAGTTCATCATTCTGACAGCAAACTAGTAGTCTGTTAATAGAGCCCAATTTAATTCAAGCAGCTGCTGTAACAAACAGAACCACCTTGCAGGGTAATCAGCAAGTTCTTCCCATCCATGGAAAATTCTGGTGAAGGATACAGAAAACTGCATGCTGCAAAACAGAAGCTTCTTATAAAGCAGTTCTGGGTTAAGTGCCAGATCTCGCAGGTTCAATAAGGCTTACCCTAGCCTGATGGAATACAGTAGCAACACTGAATTATCCTCATCTCTCTTTGAAGCACTGATATGTCCCTCAGGCATGCTTCTCTACAACATGCCAGAGGCATTTGTGCATTCCAGGGCAGAACAAAGCATTTTAGGGTAATTTTTGTGTCACATGGTCACCAAGTCTGGATTTTCTTCACAAGTATAAAATCTGAAAATGCTGTGATATGTATCTTTGACAGGCACATCTTGTCAAACACCAGCTCATTTTTATATATTACACCATAACTGTTTGCAGCCTTGGAACCTCTTTTTTCAGTGTGTGAGTGTATGAATTTGCTTACTGCCTGGAAGAAACATACTTTCCGTCTAAAAGGCATGAAATTATTGTTGCCCCCATGTTTTGCTTCATTTAGATTTCACGTCAACAGCATTTAGATTATTAATCTAGAGAACAGAAGTTAATGCCATGCATCCTTATTTGTTGTTATTGTTAAAGCTTTTATATGCAAAAACAAATGGTGCAATTTAGCAGGTGTCGAATACATTTTAAACTAATCGCAATTCAGAAATTTGCACTGCGACCCATCCAAATTCAATTCCCAGAAATATAATGCACTGTTCATATCATAATAGACAAATCTGAACAGATGTGGCAGAAAGAAATTTAAAGTTATTGCTTGATCATTTCTAAATTACTTTGTATTGAAACTTGGCCTCTTGAACCCCTCCAGACCTAAAAAAGCATTACAGGTCTTGAAACAGTTGCTGTTTTCCTCATGAGATTTCACCAAGCAGAAATACAAAGAGGCCAAGTTTCAATATGGGGTAACTTGACCAAAGTAACTGCTGTAGAATAAAACACTGCACTGGGAGAAAAACTGCCTGCTTCAGTTAATAAAGTCCTTGTTATATTTTTTGTTAAAGCAGAGTGTTACTTTGTAATTTTTAAGCATTTCTCTCTTCAAAGAGATTTTTAAAATTCAAGAAAAATCACACATTACTTCTAACCCCCTAAAAATTTCAAATAAATATTAACAGCCAGGACGGCACAATCAGGAAAGGAAAATAATCCTAACATGGTTTATTTTCCCACACTGCCCATGCCATTGGTGTGCCAAATGATCACAATTATCCTTGTCAGATGTGGATTGTTTTGTTCTCCAACCCTGGCAAGGGTGGGTTGCAGGTAGGTTTCCAAAGCACACAAGAACCCATGGCTTGTTCTAGGGTTGCAGGGTGGTTTGTAAACTCACCTCCCGTAAGGTTCAGATGTTATGATAAGCTGCCTCTGGGAAGAGTAATTACGGTAATTGGGTAGCATGCATTAGGCATACATAGTGCCTAATTTTTCTTCCCCAGTCATGTAAGCCCAGCCAATGTGTATAAACAGCTGAACAGATCTTGAATAGGGGGTTTGTTTATATCCTGATCTGACAAATGCTAGTTCATTATAAAAAGTACCAGTTTTGTGGATTTCAATCACACAGTGATTTTAACCAAGGACAGCATAAGAAGGACACAGCAAATGCTGATTAGGCATCAGTTGTATTCAGTTAAATAGAACCAATCTGGTACATGCTGGCTGTCCAATGACAATCAGCCTCTCTTTTTTTAATCTCTGGTCACTTCTACCACTGTCTTCCTGCCATGTTGTTCCCCATGTCTGGAGCAGATCACTATAACCTGTCCATAAACTCAGGTACCAGAAAATAGATGGCCAACCACACAGGCTCCCATGTGGTCGGATTCACCAATAAATTCTATTACATGCAAAATTCCTGCTAATCAGACTTGCCTTTCATATATTTTTATTGCTTCTTCCAGCTTCTTCTTGTAAGCATCAAGATCCACTGCCTGAGGATTAATCAGTGTGACAAATTTCTTATCGTTGCTCACGTGTGCAAAGGGCAACACCTGCAGTGTGTATAATGAAGAATCAAGGCTTCAGATCACTGTAATTTTCTAAGAACCCACAGCCACAAAATCTAAATACATTGAATGAAAATCATGCAAAGTTTTGAATATAAATATTCCATCACCACCCACCCATTCCTGATATTTTATCTGTTA